>NC_056615.1:14321752-14648180 GCF_018340385.1 Cyprinus carpio
CTGCTTCAATGACCCTTGAGAGTTTGGGATAAAGACAATTGCACCTGCAGAAGTTCATGTCTAGAATTAAGTGATTTCAATTCAGACCTCTCTATAGGCTTGTGCCCTGAAGCTACAGTTCTCAAAGCTTAAAGAAGCACAGCTTTAGGCTAGATAAATCAATTTCGAGAGCTGGGCCTTCCTAAATAAAATTAGACAGCAAACTCTGTGAGACTCAATAAGCCGTTTCTGAAGAGTCTTCAATGCCTTCGCCACAACAGCAATATCCCACAATATACCGCACTTTAGCAGCTCCATTGAAAGCAACTTGTTTCTTGCTCCCCAGAGCACTCTGGTTATATTCTGTGCACTGTCCCAAATGACCTCACAACTAAGCCACCTCATGTGCTCAAACGCATAGACAGTAAAAGAAATGGACACAGCGACCCCATTGGAACTCAATTGAGACAAGTGAAGCCCATTTTTAGCGATTTTTAGCACTTCCGTTTCTGACGCGCAGACTCAAACTAAGCTTGATGACGTCAGCAACCTGTCTGACAGATGTAAATCTTCTAGTAGCTGTGCGTGCAAACTGCCATCGTTAATCTTGCAGAGACGGCGAGCTTGAGCGGGGAGTTCTTTGGTCTGAGTGAGCAGGAGTAAGTATTCTGATTAATTATTTTGTATAGTATTTTAAAATGTAACGCCAGTACGCCATATCTCTTGACGTCTCCCCGATTGCCTGCTAGCTTCTCCTCCTGTCTGTACGGTAATTTCTCTACTGTGCGACAGAGAGTCGAGTGGTTATGATGCAATCGTTAGCCTATTTTTACAAAAACTGTTTCTACGGGGCCATAATGTAACATAGAAGGTAATGGAGCCCTTTATACATTGTCGTGTATCTTTAGAAATAAATAATGGACAAATGGAGTCTTTAAACGCCTCAGATGTAAAATTATTAGCTGTCAAAGTGACGCCAAAATGAATGGGAGTCAATGGGATGCTAACGCAAGTGAAGTTCTGCTACAAGATGGCGGCACGCGGCCGACTTCAACTTCCGGTCGACTTCCTTGCCCCCTGCTCAAACGTTACTGGAATAATGAATCTTACATGGAGTTGCCTTGTTTGCACTGATTTCCCAGAAGTCTGACTCAAGCCATTGCAGGTAAACTGGCAAAGACCCCCACTAGTTGCAATGCAGCTGTTTTAGCTCCCTAAGACTCTGGTAACATAGTAAGGGCATTGTTAAAATAGTACATGTGACACCAGTGGTCCAACCATAATTTTATGAAGCTACGAGAATACTTTTTGTGCCCTAAGAAAACATAAATAACTTCATTCAACGATTTCTTCTCTTCCGGCTCAGTCTTCGCCGGTTGAACCACTGCTGTCACGTGGACTATTTTAACGATGTCCTTACTAGTATGGAATATGAAGGCATTTTCTGCCAAGTTTAAATAAATCAATATAATTATAAAAATGACAACCAGATTAACAATTTCATTGTAGAAAACTATATGCAAAATATGTGCCAAAATTGAAAATTAAATTAAATGATTTAATTTTCATTTTCACTGTGACTATGCATTGTCCCTGAGAAATTGAAAAATAAAATGCAGTTGGTGATTTGACATTCACAAAGCTGCCAATCTTAAAATGAAAGGCAACCGTGAAAAAGAAAATGCAAATCCAGTTTTTACAAAGCTTTTTATTAATGCTCACGCAATAATAGTGAAAATTCAAATTAAAATGCAAAGTTTATTTTTTGTTTTATTGTCACTTTTATTTCACAGGTTTCATTTTCGTTTTCATTTTCAGTGTCAACTGATACGCAAATTATATGTTGATTAGGGGTCGGGCTTATTGTTCACACGATGTACAGAGTACAGAGCCCCGTTCCCACCACAGTTAAGTAAAAAATATGATTCTGTAATCATAATAATATGAAACGCTCATAATAACTCTCATATTAGTGAGAAACTGTTTATTACTTCTACGCATGTTCCAAGCAGCGAAGCAGAAGGGAGCGGCACGCTAGCGACACCTGCTGGTCAAATGTTCACAGCCCGCTCTTCAAAACACTGTGTTATCATAAATAGCATTAATGATAATTTATTAGTATTTTAAACGGCTTCCATAGTATAGTCTTTTGTCCATTTGTAACATTCATTTTTGTTTGTCTTCATCAAAACTTTAATGTAGAATCGTGGTCTAAACGGAAGTTTGGAAACAAGATGATTTAAGCAAGAGGATTATGTTCTATTTAGGCACATATTTTGCGTATAGTTTTCTATAATGAAATTGTTAGTCTGGTTTTCATTTTCATTTTTATAATTAAATTTATTTATTTAAAATTGGCAGAAAATGCCTTTTCTGGGCCTTGAACATGGTAGTTCCCTTGCTGTCTATGGAGGGTCAGAAAGCTCTTGAATTTCATCAAAAATTACTTAATTTGTATTCTGAAGATGAACAAAGATCTTATGGGTTTGGAATGACATGAGGGTGAGTAATTAACAACAGCATTTTCATTTTTAGGTGAACTATCCCTTTAAGGTTTGAGCATGTCAGCTATCCTAACATGGGCCTCCCGTTTGTCAGACCTTTGTGAAGTAAAGCATCTTTTCAATGGCATTATCTGCCGCTCAAATGGGTCCATGCCTCTACCTCTGCAAACTGACAATGTGACTTTCCTTCCCAGGAGTTTCTTGACTGCCTTGCCTACTTTATAAAGTCATGGGCCTTTTGAACACTATTGAAAGTGTAAATGAATTCCTGAGTGCAGAGGGAGTGACATTGAAGGGGCATTGAATTTTCTCACTGTTTTCCACCTATGTGAGCTGGGAGAGTCTGTTGAGGAAGGCAAGCTTGTTTAACAGCATTTGAGGCCATAATAAAGCTGTTGGTTGGGGCATTGGTTTGGCAGTGGCAGCCCAAGGGCTGCCTGCTGTTCTTGGACTTCTGTTCTTGGAGTTTCAGACCTCTACTGCCTTGCAAACAGACCTATACATTCATATTTTCCACCTTGTTTCACAGCTGCACTTACTTACCCAGCTCACTGTTGACCACCTCAAAAAGATGTTCATTCTTTGTAGTCTTCAAGAAGCCATGAACTTTTTCTCTGGGAAGCAGAAGCTGAACAGTTGGATCCTTAGTGTGCTAATAACATTATTCAGTTCCTTGAGAACTATACAACAAAACTAAACATATCAATAATACCAACCTGTCAGTCTAGGCTTTGATTGGCTTGACCAGTTACGTGCTGTTTTCTAATGGAGTCTATGGCCTTCATCATCTGTAAAATAGTGTTTCTGTCATGGGATTTGACAATAGTCTTTAATCGTTCCACACAAGCCAGGTGGGGTTAAAACATTTGTCTTACGAAACAAAAAGATCTCCACACTTCATCTGTCATGCACTGAATTCTGGTCCCAGTGATGCTTTTATGGCCAAACTCTCTGCAGCCTACAGTGATTCTACCTTCCTTTTTTTTTTTCTTCTGACATTTTCTTCTTATTATCACAGAAGTGTTTCATTTGCACTCTGTATGCTTTGCAAATAATTGTTTGTTTGCTATGCTGAGCCAGTGCTAAATCAAAAGTAAATGCTTTCATGCTGGTGGATTGAGGCCAGTGCCCTTGCACACTATAGAGCAGGAGTAAAGTCTTTGCACTCTATTTGGCCTTTCCATGTGGTTTAGCATCGTTATAAGTCATGATTTCATTCCCAAAGAAGAACACTCCTGGGCAGACATACAAGGGTGTTTTTAAAAACTGAAGGAAATGAGGGGCCCTGAGGAGAATTAAGCTTCTAGATGCATTGATCAGTACAGGGTTTCAAGTGTGATCTGGATTTAATGACTTGCTTTCTGAAGACCTGACTCATAATTCCACATATTTGGACATTTATATTAGAACAAGGCGTTGCTGATGTGCAAGATTTCACTTTTTGGCTTTTTAAGCCACTGCTGTTCATTGGTACTAATGCAAACAACTTGCCAAGGCAATGCTTTTTCCCCCCTGCATGCCTTCTGAGTGACAGTGTAGTGTATTATCTTTGATATTTAAGTGCTGACCACAGAACATTTCACTTTAACTTTGTCCTGACCAAATCCAGCAGAAAATCTGAGGGAGACTGGATACAGTCGCCATAAGATTAGCTGTCAGATGCCAGCCAGGTTTGCCTTTAACCCACCCGACGGGTTTGAAGGCACATTAAATAAAACAACACATCTCATCTTTCTCTCTTGCTCTTGTTCTGGTTTTTGCACATTCACCTCCTCTGCTGATCGTACAGCAAGAGAAAAAGCATGAGAGGGGTTTCTGTCACTAATGGAAACTTTTCAAACTCTTAAATGAGTAAGAGTAGCTGTCAGTATCAGAGGCAGCCGGTCTTGAAGAAAAGCCAATGGAGACAAAAAAGTAAATATCATTACTTATAAAAAAAAAAAAAATTTTACAAAGCGGCTGAAATTGATATGCTCATTTGGATTCACTTTCACCCATGACTAACTCCAAACACACAAGACATTCAATCTCACATGGAGATGGAGATTATGTATTGCGCCATTTCATTTAGTAATGAACAACATTAGGATCTGAAAGGTCTGTACGGCATTGTATACAGCCGGAGTATCAACTCTGCCACGCACATAATATAAGATGCATTGGTCTTGCCATTCATTGCTCTTTGCCTCAAGTTAATAACTTAGCTTAAAGGCAATGAATGGAAAGAACGGGGAACGATATGCAAGTGGCTTATCTGAAAATGGATCACCTCCAGGATGATGAAGCGCTTCAGTGTAGGGAAAGCCTGAGTAGTGCTTATTAAGTGTTGCAGATAGAGTTAGTAACGGACGGGAAGATGCGACTGTCACGCTAACAGATGGGTCCTTTGGCAACTTTGCAAAAATGTTAAAGTCAGAGAAAGACTGCAGTTTTATTGTCCCCCTGGCAGCCATTTGTTCACTAAGTAAATGAAAGCGTTAAATTGCTCAATACTGTGCTTGCTGTAGTTTTGCTTGCACTAATGTGGTGGAAGTCAGTTTTCTTTAATGATTAAATGTGTATATAAATGTGTCTTTTTAAAATGATTAATTGTGCTTAATTAATGTTTTGCAGTAAAAATTCCCAGTAATTGCAATATATTTAAAAAATCGAATCCAAAAATTTCATTATTTGCTTTGTGTCAATTTTCCTTTTTGTTTCTCAATGCAAAGCACTTCCAATCTGCATCTCTGCCTTCACAAGGCTCTCAACTTGGTGCGTCCAGACAGGTGGTCCCTATCTATTGGGTAAGACTGCTGTGTGGAGCCTGCTGGCAGTAGAAATGCCTGCCACTGTGCTGTGTTTTCATCCCCTTACTCACATTTTATATATATATATACAGTATATATATATATATATATATATATATATATATATATATATATATATATATATATATATATATATACACATGTCCTGTATTTTCTTAGCATATAATATTATGTAGATTAGTTTCCATGCTACTTTGTTTACAAGATTTTAGTTTAGAGAGTTTTTGGCCACTTAAATTATTTTTATAAATAGCATGTATGAAGGATTGATTTTGATTTAGAAAACAACACAGTTGAATACTTAAAGACGCCTATAAATAAAATGCATTATTAACATAAATTTAGTTTCATCAGCATTTAAAACTAGTTTTAGATCAAATAAGTTACGCTGAACAATATTAAAAGCAAGCTGTAACTGTGAAAGGGTCAGGTTAGGTGTGGATGCTGAACTATATATAACTGTATCATCAGCGTAATAGTCAAAATGTGTATTATTAACATTTTGGTCAATATTATTAATATATACAATAAGTAGGAGAGGTCCTAGCACTGACCCCTGTGGCACACCTTTAGTTAAACTAAGTGAACTAAATGAAATAATAATAAAACCATCTGCCTGTATACACTGAGTTCTGTTTGAGAGATAGTTATTAAACCAACCAAGAGCATGTTCAGATAATCTGATACTGACAAGGCGTTGTATCAGCAAGGTATGATCAACAGTATCAAATGCTTTGGATAGATCAATGAATAAGGCTGCACATTATTTCTTTTTGTCAACAGATTCAATAGTCATTTAGTACTTTTAAGGCTGCTGTAGTTGTGCTATGTTGTTTTCTAAAACCAGATTAAAAATCAGACAGGATATTATGAACAGAAAGAAAGTCCTTTAAGTGATAGCTGACAAATGTTTCAAGGACTTTGGCAAGGACAGACAGACACAAAATTCTCTGACTGAACAATTAAAAGAGTTTGAATAAGCGCCATAAATAGAATTAAACAAAAAGCCAGAAGCTATAAAGTGTTCATTGAAACAATTAAGCATTTTTACTTTATCCTTGATTGCATGAGAGCCTTTCATAATACATGAAGGATGTTCTATACCAGGGATAGGCAACGTCAGTCCTGGAGTGCCGCTGTCCTGCAGAGTTCAGCTCTGACCCTAATCAGACACACCTGAACAAGCTAATCAAGGTCTTCAGGATTATTAAGGCTACGGATGAATTAGTTTTTTTTTTCTTCAGGGTTGGAGCTAAACTCTGCAGGACATCGGCACTCCAGGACAGAGGTTGCCTACCACTGTAAATCTGTTTTTCTAGCTTTTGCCCATGCCAAGTTGCGCTCATGAAGTGTATTTGATAAAAGAGGAGAAAACCATGCATTACCAAGCCTTTCACCTTGTAGCTTTTGAGGGGGGCATGTTTGTCAACTAAAGCAGAAAAACTATAATAAAAGAATTCACAGGCTATTTCAAGGTCAGGAATTAAATTAATTTGTTCCCACTCCAAGTTATTCCGATCATGTAGGAATCCTTGTTCTGAGAAATGTTTCATATCACGTTTGGATGTGTGGTTTGGATTTTGGAATTTTTGTGACACAGTGGTCACTGATGTCATTCGCAAATACAGATGCAGTTGTTTGTTAAAATTAAATCAATTAGAGATGATTTTTTTGGACATTTTAAATTCAGTCTAGTGGGACTGTGAACAATCTGAAAAAGATTTAATACATCGCAGTAGTTTTTAAATTCATCAGTTGGTGAATACAACCTATTCCAATTTAAGTCACCAAGAACTACTAATTCTTTAGCACCAAGTCTAAGTCTTGAACCACACTCGTGGGAGCTGTGTGAATGAAGTGAAGTTTTCTGGAGATGATTGGTGGTGTGTGCACTCTGGAGCTTTAGAGATTGCGTTTTATGAGTGTGTGTATTCCTGTATGGTTGAAAAGCAGTGAAGTCTCTTTCTCACGGGGTGTGTTTTGCTGTCTCCTTTAGTATGAATCATCGGGTTGGGTTTGATCAGCAGCAGACTGAGGACGACGCTCAGCCGAATCCAGGAGAGCCTAATAGACGTGGTGAGTAAAAACAAGGAACTTTTAATGCACTCGTTCTTTTTTTTTTTTTTTTTTTTTTTTTTTTTTCTCTGGCCATCTCACTCCTATGGTTCATATCCTCTCTTGGCCTCTCTTATGTAACCATTACGAATCCAAGTGGAAATGGTAGTGTGCATTTATCTGAGTTCCCTACAGCCTCTCATCAGGCCTATCATCTCTTACCCCCTCTTACTTTCAGCTATAGCAGCCACAGGTGAGTTAATCACCATCAGTACACTTAGATAGGCCTGCACTCTTGTAATAAATGTCCTTTGGTTTCCATGGTTGCACCCATTAAGGCACTCTGGGCCAAAGGCCTGATACCCAGAATGCACCACATACCTCTTTCTCCTGCACAAATAGGCAGTCATTATATAGGATCTATTCCCCCAGATGTCTGAATGTCAAAGAGCAAGAAAAGATACAAGTTTGCATAAAATAATGAAACATGATTGTTTTTATCCTGTCAGACTTGCAAGTTATGGTGCTCAGTGGAGTCTGGGAGTATGTCTCTGTCTCCAATACTAAATCTAGCCTACCTAGACAGCATTTGTAGTCATCGTAGGAGCATGCAAGTGATTAAGCGGTCTCCAAAACAGATTTCATTTTGGCTGTATTTTGAGGCAGCCACAGTATATTGGTATCTTTTGTGGATAAGGCAATCCCACATCTATTTTATCATTAGCTCAGCAAGAAATTTCCATTCAATATAGCAAACAGAGCCAAGAGAAATTGTTTTTCTTCTTTTTTAAGAGTCGGTTCATAGACATGGCATGTCAAGCAGTGACGGCAGTGTCCTGCAGCTTGAAATGTTATTCTCTGCATGACATGCTATTCTTGACATTATTTTGTGCATCATTTGTTGTCAAGTTCTTGTATAATTATGTACTAACATATGTAATTTTATACCATATGGTATTTTTGTACCAACATAGATTTTATGAAGATAAATAAATACTTTATATAAATACTATATGTGTGTATTCATGTGTAATTATATAGATATTTTATATAGATACATTATAAGAAATTCATGTTTTTATGCAGCAAGGATTACGAATTATTTCTATTTTGAATTCTGAAATGTATCACATTTTCCTTAAAAATACTAAGCATAGATATCATGCATTTTATATGAAATACTACTTGAGCATCAAATCTGGATGTTAGAATAAGACTGAAAGACTGAAGTTGCTGAAAATTCAACTTTGCACAGGAATAAATTACATTTCAAAATATACCTTAAAATAGAAAACACTTATTTTAAATGTAATAATTTTTCGCAATATTACTGTTTTTACTGTATTTTTGATTAAAACGCAGCCTTGTTGAGCATGAGAGACTTATTTTTTGAATATTAAAGCGATAGGACACCCAAAAATGAAAATTCTGTCATTAATTACTTACTCTCATGTTGTTCCAAACCCTTAAGACCTTCGTTCATCTTGGGAACACAAATAAAGTTGAAATCCGACAGCCTTCACTCCTTCCATTGCAGAGCGTCATAAAATTACAGTTGAACCACTGATGTCACATGGAATATTTTGTTGACGTCCTTACTACCTTTCTGGGCCTTGAACGTGTCAGTAGCATTGCTGCCTCTAGAGGGTCAGAAAGCTCTTGTATTTCATCAAAAATATCCTAATTTGTGTTTTGAAGGTCTTACAGGTTTGGGACGACATGAGGGTGAGTAATTAATGACAGAATTTTTTGGTTGAACTATCCCTTTAAATATCATAACGACTTCAGGGTTTTGTATATATTTTAGGTGTAACTTTTACAAATTAAAAAAATGCTTTATATGTATATTTAATATTGCAAAGTCTGGATACAAGGTTGTTATGATGCATTGCACATGAAATTTAAGTGTGCTATTTTCTTGTGCCCATTATTAACATGTTTGTTTTGCTAGCTACATGTCAGCTAGCCACAATCGGCTGTGAGCGTGTAATGGCTCTCATGTACAGCAGTGGCTTTTAACAAGGTTGCTTTGCAATCAGCTGCTAATGAGGTTTCAGGAAATAGGCACCAAGTTCCCTTTATAGGAAATAGACAGCAAGTTAGGTCTCTAAAAGCAATTACATTGCCATCTGTTTATCCCAAGTGCATGATAGGCTTTTCTTTGCCCATCAACTGTTTAACAAAAAGACTATAGATTATTATGCCACTGACAAAGACAAATACGCCCCCATTATTTATTGGGTCATCATCCGGGATCAGCTCCCAGACTTTTGGTACCTCTTGCATCACATATAAAGGGACTATACATTGCTTATTCCAAAGGGCCTGGCAGGGCTTCAGGTGTCTGTGATAGTGTTGAGAATTGATGGCCTGAAGACTTTTGAGAGCAGTCGTTTATTGGCTGGAGATACAGGCAGGTTTTTAAGATTATACTAGCTTTATGATGATGATTAATTATGGCTACACACTTCATATTGCCAAAGCACTGCTTTAAGTTGAATATGAGTCTTGTATGTTCACCAAGTCTGCATTCATTTGATATAAAAATCTGTAAAATCGGTTTATAATTGTGAAAAGATATTTTTTTAATATTTTAATATATTTTAAAATGTAATTTATTCCATTGATTTGATGGCAAAGCTGAATTTTCCATACCGGATTTCTAAAAGCAATAAAAAAAATTCTCTCCAGACTGAGTGCAAAACTGCTGCTTGACATAACACAATAACAGCCAATCAGAACATTTCTGAACATTTGTACCTAAAGGGTACCTATTAGCAATTTAAGCTATTATTATTATTGAGCCTTTAGGTGTTGCTAAGGTACAAAGCAATGCAATTTTGCACTTTTTTCCGTCAGGGATAGTTCACCCAAAAATGAACATTCTGTCATCATTTACTCACCCTCATGTCATTCCAAACCTGTATGACTTCTTTGTCAAAGATATCTTAAGAACTGTTTTTGTCCATACAGTGAAATTCAGAGGAGTCCAAAACAACTGTAAACCCCATTAACTTTCATTTTATGGAGTTCTTCACAATATCATCTTTTTTGTTCCGTAGAAAGTCATACATATTTGAAACAAGGTGAGGGTGAATAAATGGTGATAGAATGTTAATACTAATGTTAATTGTAAATATCCTTTTAACGTCCTGGGAGATAAGATGCATGGTGTTTACACTGAGTTTTTCTACTGAAATGTTTTCTTTGGCTAAACTGTCGCTATCTTCTATTTTTAAAAGATTAATATTGTTCATGTCATCTTTAATTTCTTGTCTCTACTTAAAGGGGTCATATGATGTTGCTAAAAAAGAACATTATTTGGTGTATTTGGTGTAATGAAATGTGTTTATGCGGTTTAAGGTTCAAAAAACACATCATTTTCCACATACTGTACATTATTGTCTCTCCTCTATGCCCCACCTTCTGAAACGCATCATTTTTTACAAAGCTCATCGGTCTGAAAAGCGAGGTGTGCTCTTGATTGGCCAGCTATCCAGTGCGTTGTGACTGGCCGAATGTCTCAAGCGTGTGATGGAAATGTTACGCCCCTTAACATATTGTGATGCATGTCTTAGTCAGAACACCGGCGTCTGCTCTGCATATTTTTGCATGTCTCCCTTTGTTAACACACCTGATTCAGATAATCAGCTCATTAGAAGTGAGCTCCGTATGAACTGTGTTCCCATTGACATGGTCCCTACACAGTGTTCATTGCTCCCTGCTCCCTGAGCAGGGGAAATCTGTTGAAGTTTACCTCACTTCGGAACATTCATTCACGGATTTGCGTTGTGCAACGTCATCACACATGGACAAGTGTGACATCATATACCTCTGTAAATAAATACAATTTAAATTGACGTCTCGCACACTTCAATGCACTTTGAATGGAAAATATACGTTCGCTTCGAACTGGAATCATGACGGAATATCCTGTGATGTCCACTTCGCAGGGCACTTACCTTTGAATAGAACAAACGTCTGAAGCCATAAGAAAAACATACAAAATGTGCAAAATGTGCTAGTTGTGTCCTCTTTTGGAAGGCCAAACAAAGTATTTTCGCTTTTACAACAAAACACAAAATGGTCTCCACAAAATGGCACCGGCGGCAACTGCGAGAATAAAAGTTACGCCTTCTTTCTTTGCATGGACATTTGGGTGGCATTATGCAAATCTTCTCACATCGTGACATAGACGTGGGGGCGTGTTAGAACGAGCCGTTTTAGGGGGGTGTGGTTAACTCTTGACTTTTATAAAGAATATCTCTTTGGGTTTAAGACTTTAGTCTTTGCAACTTTACAGATCTTCTTTATGCACCAAGAGCTTGTAACACTCCAAAGAGAAAGGAAAACTTGAAATCGCATCATATGACCCCTTTAATAAGGTCTCAGTGCTTTGTATATAAACTCTTGTAAGCAATCAGAGGTAGAGCTGGAAATTCGGATTTACAGATCAGTTAGCACCACAGATGGGGAAGATACCTTGCCAGCTCCTGTATTACATGAGACGCTCATCTGACATAGGAGCTGAGAACTTTGAGAATTGAAATGGTAAAATGCACTGTAGCTGAAAGTGATTTTTCTGCAGTGGGATTGGAGGGTATTTCCCATGGGTATGTATACCTAATGCTGCCTGCTTTCCAGCGCAGATATAATGATATCACTCTGCGGCTGGAGCAGAATTAAAAGCTCTTTAAACATTATCGCCTCTTTGGCAAGACCAGACCTCCTATGAGATTTGATCTCTGCTTTTCTTGGATAACATTGATAAAAACCCAAAATGTTTAGAGGGAAAAGTCTTTAGGCTCCACCACTGATGTGCACAGTCCTATTTTTGTATGACTCTATAAATCTTTTATTACATAAGATTCATCCTCTGTAAAACTTTAGCATTTGAGTACTTTTCACTATATGCAGATTATTTTTAATAGATAATTTTTAATCTATTGCCTAATTTAGTCAAATCTAGGTTGTCTTCATCACCCCTTTTAGAAAATAACACTTCCTGTTTAGGCACCGGCATCTTTGCTATTTTTGTCAATGGTATGGTGTTTTCCAGATGTGTGATTCATGGCACACACATGAACAAGGTGGACGAGACCTCATTTATAAACCCATTATTGCTGTTCATTTATAATCTCTTTCTGTTCATTGGATAAATCAGTGGGAGTCAGTGAGTGCTGACCGTGTCCGTTCTCAAGAGGCTTGTGTCACTCAAAGTGAAATGTCTTCTCTTGTCACCTCTTCTCATTTCAGTCCTTCAGTTTTACACATCTTTCAGTGTTTGATTCTTTCTTTACTGTGACAAGCTAGTCCTGGTGATTTTCAGCAAATGTCTGCCTGTCTATCTATTTGTCTGTCTGTCTGTCTGTCTGTTTTTTGTCCATCATTCATTCTTTCTATCTTCTATTATTTCTGATGTTCTATAATACTCTGTCTGTCTATCTATCGTTCTGTCTATAGTACTGTGAATATCTTTTATGGACAAAACCCATGAAGCTTTGGGAATGATGTAACTGAATAAAAATGATGGTACAGTATGAAGCTATTAATGTAGAGTCATTCATTAAAAGTATAAATTACAATATGAGCTCTTCTGGTGTGGTTCTCGTTTACATGGTAACAGGGGCTTCGCTTTAGATCTCTTCAGAATTCCAGAAACCTGCTGTTGAGCTCAATTTGAAGAGAGCCTGAGACAGCGAGTGTGTTCACCTGTCTTTGTTTGCACACAGATGTTTCTGTGTGTGTGGTGAAGTGTCCACTGGGCAGTGTTGAAAGCTTCTGTTTCAGATCTGATAGTGGTTCTCCCTCGGGGCCAACTGCAGTTCTGAGATTAGCTCTCTCCAGCGATGCCATCCAGTCCCTCGGGCCACTGTTCTGTGGAGCACTCTGTAAACACTGTATTTTGGTAATACTGTATGTACAGTGGAACAAACAAAGATTTTATTTGATTCCTTGCCATAATTTTTTTTTTTCATTTCAGTAAGATCAATTTCACTGCTTTCTGCAGGAAAAAGGGGTTTTACTTGAACTCCAGCCATAGATCCTCCTACAAAGATCAGTTTCAGTTTTGGTGGTACAAATCCAGCAGTCTTAGCATGCATGAAGACAAGATGATTTCTGTTAAACTAGATTTGAAAAAGTATGTATTCTCACACAATCAGAGCTATCCTAATAGGATTTTTGCATTGTGGCATTAGTCTTGATCCAGTTCACTTTGAAATCAGATAAAAATGAGCACTTCTTTATTTCGTTGAGGCGCAGTTCTCAGGTCACAGAGGTTCTGGCAGTCAGCTGTCTGCCATGGCTCAGTTTCATTCAACAGCTTGGTGGTTAACCTTAAGCCTGTGGTTGGACTGTGGGAGCCGGCACACTGTGACTTGGCTTATATCACAGACTGGCATGATGGCTGCTCGGGGTGAAGCATCAATTATTTCCTCCCACATTCTGTCTCCCCTGTGTTTATGGCAGTCCAAAAGGACATCTGCCTCCATGATTCTCCCACAGGATTAGATCTGGCAGACTTAAGGTATCCTTGGTGTGTGCTGTTCTGTTGTTTGTTTGATATCTGGCCAGTTTGTAAAATATACTGTTGTAAAAAAAAAAAGAAAGAAAAAAAAAAAGAAGGGGAAAAACACAGCTCTAACATATGACACATTGAACATTTGAAAATCATCTGCCCATCTCTCAGAACAGTGTTCCTGTGTTAGGCTGACCAAGATAATGTTCTACTTAACTATTTTATTTTATTTTATTTATTTATCTATTTATTTATTTATTTATTTAGTTTAGTTTAGTTTAGTTAACACTCTGTTAATGGAGGTGCCGTGCACATAACCATTCTTATTTTATATTCATATTCATGTTTTTTTTTTACATTTATTTTTTTATTAAATGTATTATTATTTTTATATAATGTATAGAAAGTTATTTTATTTTTAATTTATTATTAATTTACCTGACATAATTTGTTTTTGTCTAAAGCGAATCTTTTAAATAATTATTTTTAAAAAAGCATTTAAGGTTTTGAGACTATTTCTGGAGTATCAGTTCAGAGCCAGAAGAATATGCATCAGCTTTTGCACAAATTCCTAAATCGACAGCAAATTGCCTGTGACTTTCCCTCGGTTGATATGTGACGATTTCAGTTTATCTTTGCTATTTCAAAGAACCACCTTTATGAGCTGTTGATTTGATTTCCTCCATTCTAATGAAGCAACAGAGCCTCTTCTTCAAGACCCCATCCTGTAAATTCAAGAAATGGACACTTAAGAGGTTCTAATACAGGGATAAGGAGACCTGACACAACACATGCAAATGAGGCCTCTAATTCTGTTTGACACCCGTCTAATGAGAAACAAATTTGGCAAATTAGGAGAGGAAGAAGAAATGAGCAGAGAAATGCATTTGACAGTAATTGCCAACTGACATTTCTGCCCTGTTTCTTACTGAAACCCTTGAGAGTAAAGAATCAAAGTAATATTGAAGCCAGTGCATTGTAAAGATACTCACAAGAGGAAGAGCCCATTATGAACAGTGCGCCTTGGGAAAACCATCTGTTTAGTTTGCCGTTACAGAACCAAGACGTTTTTCATTACCACAAACATACTGCATGTGCATGACTAGAAAGATTCTTTAAAGATAAGTGGTATTATTTAGATACATCAATGCATAGATACCTGAGATTATTGTTAATACATAAAACATTTCCTGACATGTTTTTCTCAAGGTGGATGTTCTGTAACCTCGTTATAAGTAATGAATCCAACGGCATGTCAAAGATGTCATCAGATTATTTGAGACCCGAGCAGGTCATATCTCAGCTCTAATTACTCTATTTGCAGCATATCAGCTTCTACAATACAGGCGAATCCCAATGACAACAGTTATAATTTAAAAGGGTGCGCTTCCAGCTGATCCATGTGTGAAGTACACTATTTTTCCAGATGATACCATTATGATGTTAGACCTCAAAACCAGGAGGATTAAGAACAGTTTTGTGGGTATAAAGCCTTGAATGCCTTCGTAGCCATAGAAAATATTACTTACAAAGCCAAGGCTTTGAGGATGTACCGCAGAAATATGTATTACAGTGTTGGCGGTATCTACCGTGTGTTCTTGTTTTGTAGAGAGATCTTTGTAGTAGTAGTGCCCTGGAAAGTAGAGATTTGTCTCACTATATTTGTGATTCTCTGTTATTTCTAAAATAAGCACAGTGTGTCTCTGAAAGAGCAAAGGACGGAAATGATATCAGCTCAAGAAAATGAGAATGTCGCAGATCCAACATTTCCAGAACTAGAGTAATTACATACCAGTAGAGCCATGTTTGCTAAAGATGTCAAAGATACCAGTAGCTACTATTTCGAGAGCTTTTTCTTTTATTAAGCCTGTAATCTGTGAGCCGTTGGCTTGAAAATGTTCTTCTCTCAGCACTGCCTTATGATTTAAATGGTGGTTAAATTAATTATTAATTTATTATTTTATTAATTTATTAATTAATTTATTAATAATTAATTATTAATTTAACATATATACATAACACAACACATTACATGGAAACGGTAATGCTAGTAAACATATTTGCGTGATCTTGAGGAGTCTGAAATAGATGTTGCTCAATCAGGACATTAAAAATATATATATACTCATCATAATTTATTCAGAGAAATTACTGACTATATGCAGTACGGAATTTAAGACATGAAGCTTTATTTCCAAGATGATGCATGGTAAGTGAAGCTTTTCATTTCAGTACAACATAGAGCAATATAGTAACAGAGGCTATTGTATTATTCATTGTATATTCAAATCAATAGCTGATACTAATACATTAATGTTTAATAATTCCTGAATAATTAAGTACATAAAGAAGTAGGTTATATTTGGTGTTGGATCAGTTACTTGTGTCGGCAGAAAGATAGCCGTATATATTTTTTATATTTAATATTTTCCATTTGTAGACAACTCAATACTATATGACAAAAGTTGACAGTGTGTTGTTTGCAAATTAAATAATGAGCTTTTATTTACTGTACCAAAGCCAAAAATAAATAATTGATGTATTAACTGAGAAATGTGATATTATGTTTGATATTATACTGTATGTGCTCAGTAGCAATAAGAAAAATATATTAATTAATTTACAAAATCTATGCATATTTGGTTTAATTTTTTACTGATTGAAATATATTTGCAATTTTTTTTTTACCTCTAGAACCTGTGTGATTAAAAGAGAGAAATCTCTCACACTACTCTAACCTGCAAGAAATTCTACATTTATCAAGATCATATAAGTAACATTTCATTCATGCAACCTTTCTCAGACATTCCGAAGGTTGCATGACCATCACAATAAATATTGGATTTCCTAGAAAATTGATTTTTTTTTCTTTGTTTATAATATTTCCTGCAACCTTTAAGGTTTGTGAAGTTTGTTTATTTTTTCCTGAAATATTGGTGTACTTAAAATGCATCAGGCATACCTGCAGACACCGTGTGAAATGTCTAATACAAAGAAGGGACTCTGTTTATGTCGACAAGTGCTGTTTTTCCCCAATCAAGGCGTTTGAAACTGACAAAATCAGACCACTCTGTCTAGTTTATGGGTTCAAATACCACCTGGTTGGAGCAGGCTCTAGTTAATCAAGCAAATAACAGCCATTTGGGCCTCTTGCTAAACTAAAGTGACAGCCAGGCACAATGATGGGGACCTACTGGGCTGAGCTCTCTGTTCTCTCAGTGTTACCAGCCGAGAGTAGGGCACACACACAAAGACAGAGAGTTAATTTGTGCGACAATGCTCCGGCGTACTCCCACACGGGCGTGAGGATGCTAGCTCAACACTGATGGACTACATGAAGAGTAGAGAAGGGGGTCAGCTGGAGCCAAAGGAAACAGTTGGGGAGATGTTAGGGGGTGAAACGTGGGAGGGAGGTGTAAAGAAATGCTGGAAAAAAGTGATTTAGTCTTGGAAAATGCTGTAATTAGCAGAGCGATTCAGGGGACTTTAACAGTGACTGGATAGAGATGAATGGGATTGTGCATGCAGTTTGAATGCCAGACTTGGCACTGTGAACGTTCTTTATAAAAAAATAAATCATATCAGCAGAACTGTTTAAATAATCAATGTTGAATTATAACAGGTGTTAACGTGGGAGATGCCACAAACATTCACAGTAGAAGGGTGTTTCTTCAACTATGAGCACTTTTGGCATGTTTCACACTATTTCTAATTTATTTGATTTGTGTTTTAACAGTGCCAAACTGTAAACATACAGTATATGAATCACAGGAGAATTCTATTATTTGTGGAATTCTTTTTTGTACCACATTTCAAATTATGTTTTTTTAATAGCATGATGAAAATGATGGTCTCATTCCTCCTCCTAAAGCAAATTCTACAGCTAGCATTTTATACATTTATGCTTGGGCTGATACACATTGGTGTATTTTTAATAGCCATGCCTCAGAAAAAAGGCTTTTTACTTTGCTTGCTATGTGAGTGCCTGGGTGTGGATTTTTTGCAACAGGATCCACTTATAATTTTTAGCATTTTATAAAAGCAACTAAGTAATATTTTATTCTATACTAACTACTTTATATATTTTGAATGATTTGACAAAATTACAGCTTTAATTCTTAATATTATAAAATACGGTAATAGTCTTTACACAAAATAAAGTCAATTTTATGCTTGGAGTTATTCATGTTTCATAATGAATTTATTGTTGAAAATTAATTTCAAGATTGAATGTTAAGATTGAATTATTTTAAGATTATTTAAAGAGTGAAACATTAGAAAATGCATTTAAATATGTAGCATAAATAATGACAAAAGGAGATTTCCATGACAAAAAAGGGGATTACTCTTTATTTTTTGTTTATCCCAATAAAAGTTACTCTTCATTAATAGCAAAAATGTGTTAGTAAAAAAAAAGTATTGTGGATGTTTTTCGCTCTGTTTGATTGACATGTATGCAAATGCTTTATGATGTATTTCAAGTTTAAACAGGACAGTGACCTTAAATCACTTGTTTTCTGTTAGGACACACTGTTATATAAAGTTAATGCAGATATTATTAGAATATAACAGTATTATGGATGTGTATGTGTTTTGTGTTTTCATAGAAGTGTGTTTTATGCTACTTTAAAGTGGCTGACTGAGACTGAGTTTCTTTGGGCACAATGCAAAAAAAAAAAAAAAAAAAACGTACTAAACAGTAAGTTTGTGGCCTTACCTTTTTGCCCTGAAAAAGCATAACGCATCAAAAGGGTAAAACTTTGTTTGCAGCTTCCTACATTGTCCCAAATGTCCAGATTAGAAGCTTAATATGCATAAATGCATAATGTGATCAAATGTGCCTGCATCAAGAGATTCCATTTGGTTTGGTTCACATTAATTGCTGTCTATTCCCTCATCAGGTTTGTCAGTCAATATTTTAAATATGGCCATGTCAAAAGCCTGATGCTTTGAGCTTGTGCATAATGCTTGAATGAATATGTATTTTGTATGTTGATTTTGTTGAAGCACTTGATGAAGTGTGTGTCAATTAAATCACTGTGCTGTGAATTATTATGAGTGCGCTTGGGTCAGCAGTTGGCTTTCAGTTGATCACCAATGAATGATTGCACATAACATTTTAAATGCAGCGGATTGTAATTAGACATGCATTATCTACCCTCATTTACACATGATTGTTCATAAGTCGCTTGGAATTGTATCAACAGTTTTCACGCAACACTGAAATACCACTTTATCTTTCAGGATCATATTTTATGATGCTTTTAAAAAGAGCGAGATATTAGCCCTTTCTTTCTTTTTCATAGTTATTTTGTGCATGGTTGATATAAAAAGTCTGAGCGATTCATTACATTTGGGGCCACTCATATTCAGCTGTAAGGGCTTTGTAATTAAATTCAGCCATGTTCACAAAGAAATGGATTATTCCTTGCCTTACCATTCCCACTCTTGGTCTTTTTCTTCCCTTTCTAGAAGCAGATTAGATTGAAGCATTTTGAGGCTGTGGCGAATGCTAGACCATTGCGGCTATTTCACTTGTGTGTTATCAGATTCCATTTCTCTCTCTCTGTCTTTTCATTTTAATAAACCCCAAGCCTGAGCTCTGGTTATAGAAGTGCCTTAGCCTTCAGTTTTTTTTTTTTCGCAGTGAACCAAAATTCATAAAAAAAGTCACCATTTTGAGATGAGGTATTGATTTTTTTCTTTGAATATTTGTTTGATGGCCCCTTCACATTTTAGCTCATGGTAGCTCTAGCACCTGATAAGAAGACAATTATGAAGCCTGGAGCATTTTAACGCATCCAGATAGATAGGATTCCTCCTGGTCCAGCTTAAACCAGCTATTATCCACCAATGTTGTTAGCTCTGAGGTAAAGTGCTCAAGAAATTCATTCTTTTTCAGGTTTCATTTTCTATTGAGGTCTTTTACCATCTAAATACCATCTTGACAGATTGATTGAAGCAATGTTCCACGATAAAAACCACCTTTATCGGCAGCATCTGTGTCGTGGTCAGTTATGACTGAAAATAATTTACAATAAACAATAATTGAGCAGAAATGTGTAGCCCATTTGCCAAAAAAACGGATTTGGCCCATATTACTCTCACTGAATGGTTTCACAATGGTTCAAAATAGGACAATTCCAAAATAACTGAGAAAATATATTTAATATGGTGCTTTTATCAAAGTGCTTTTACATGGTGTGATCTGTGATGTAGACTCTTAATGATAATGAATATTCCCAGGAGTGGAAAGTCTTAAAAGGGTGACTAAATGTTGACAGATTATATATATTTTTAAGGTGGACTGTTCCTTTATGTTTATTTGAGTACAGCAGCAGTAGTTTAAAACACTGAAGTAATTCCACATCTGAACAGCTGAAAAGAACTCAATTGAAAGCGTGGCCTAGTCACAGTCCTATCTTGAACCTTATAGAGATGATGTGACAGGACCTGAACAGAGCAGTTCATGCTTGAAGAGCTACCAATCTGTCAAAGTTAAGGCAGTTTTGTAAAGAAGAATGAGCCCAGGTTCCTTCACAGTGATGAGCAGGACTCATATGGAATCGCAAGTGGTGATGCTGACTGCAAACATCACGTTTAGTTGGAAACCGTGCAATTATAAAGTTCTTCAAATAGGCAAAAATGGAGAAAGTTATGGGGACCTATACTTTTTTTTCACAGCACTGTACTTTATATTAATCCCTATGTGTGTTTTATTACACTTGCAACATTTTCTAACAAGACTGATTTTGTAACCCTTGTCTTGGATGTGGTGCCTGTGGTCTTTCAATAGGCGAAAAGTAGATTCTGTCTTGTTTTAAAATCTGAATGGTGTATGGGATTGCTTTTATGGCTTTTTTTTTGCAGGTTATGATTTAAAGATGAAGCTAAAATTACTATAGGTGAGTAGGGACTATGGGAGTTGTGTCCATAAAATGCAGCTTTCTCTTTTAAAAGAAGAGTTTGCTGAAGAAACAGGTGTTCAGTAGCACCCTGGTGTGCCATGCACTTCAGATTATTCATTTAACCAGCATGAGGCCATCATTCCCAAAGTCTTAACAGTTTATTTTATTGTACAGTATAAGTAATGTTATTTTGCAAATTGTATTTGTATGATTTGGCTTTAACCTGTTTTTGTGGTATTTTCTTTAGCATACTGTCATACATAAATTGAGATCAGCAGTAAATGTTCAGACTAAAAAGAGGGATGCTAAGCCACCAAATTCTACAAAGTTATATTCATATGCAGATAAATGAACATTTGTATGCAGGCCCATCTGCCAAATTTATTTCCTGGTTTGTCATAGCTTTATTTTAAGCCACGTACCTTTGCAGATCCTTGTAGTTACTCATGCATGGCTCTTCCAAAAGTAAGAAAACTTTGTGTGCTATAATGTTAACTTCCAGAAGGCAGATATTCTGTGAAACCGCAAAAACTGTGAACTGTGAAATTTCATATCAGCTTTCTTTTAATAGGATGATCGTGATGTGTAAATGATTGCACCTTGTTCATTTGTTCTTACCTTGCGTTTGCAAGGATGTGTACATTTCCAAAACTTGTGACAGTTTAATTTGTCCTAAACTTTCACAAAATTACAGTTGTCTCTATAAATTCATTTCCACAAGCTTCTATAGTAAAGTTGGTGTACAAATTAAATACACTTCCTGTCTATATCTATTAATATACATAATTTTAAATGTAGATTTAAATAATTTCTTGATTAAAAAAAGTGTACATAATTCAAAAGTTTGGTATCATTAAGTTACAGTATATATTGCATGAATAAATTACATTATAAAATGGAAAACTACTTCTTTTAAATGGTAATATTATTTTATAATATTACTGTTTTTACTATATTTGTTATCCAATCAATGCAGCCTTGTTGATTATAAGAGACTTCTTTCTTTCTAAGCCAAAGCAGCATCACCATCATATTCTAATTTAACAAAATGAGCAAAAATCCTAATTTAACCTCTGAGTTTGTGCCTTGGCATGCTGTCACAATAAAGTAACTTCATTTGCACGCAGTCATTTAGGGAGACTTTTTTCTGTTAGCTTTCTCACATAGATGATTATCCTATGGGTCATTATCAGCACAACACCTCTGATGTTCAGTGAATTTTACAGCTGATGGTGTTTTAAGCACATTTGTAATTTCAGGCTGTATCGTCAGAGACGTTTTGCAGTTGAATTCAAAGGGAATTTATTCATCTTTAATCTCCGATTTATGCGTGGTATTAAGGCTAGTAATCCCATTATCCCCTTTCATGTTTATTCTAACAGGAACAGAATGTTAATGTTAACCTCATTACAGTTGATCTCAATGGATAGCGTTAACCTCAGCTACCATTCAGCAATTGTTTGATGCGTACTGTTTACTTAATACATATTCAGAAAACCCTAAAAGCTTGCATAATAATATGGCTGCATTAACATTTATTCATTTATCCAATGCAAGATGCTAGGGAGGAGTTGTACAACAACTGAATATACTTTTTATATCTTTTATCTCTGCTTAGTCCAGTTGCAGTGAGATTGACAAGCCTTTTATTTCAGGACCACCTATACATTTTCATTTGGATTGAGATCCAGACACTGACTTGGATGCTCTAGAATATTAATATTGTTTTATGCCTTTGGCTGTGTAGCTTTGGCTGGATGCTTGGGGTCATTGTCTTATTGATAAATCTCTTTTCAAGTCACAGGTGCCTTTCAGACTCAGGTTTCCCTCTGGGATTTCTTCAGGTCTTCCCAGGGTTTTGCATTAATTAAAAGCGCTGGGTTGCATGAAGGTATATACCATTGCTACAGTATAATGTGTCAGCCCATATCTTTTATACCTCAGTATGTAAATATACCCACTTTCAGCCGGCATGACAGTGTTATTGCAGTCATGTGCAAGTATTTTAAAAATAGCATGGAGGAATGTCAATATGAAGAGCGGGATGTGCTTGATATTAAAAGGTGTCAGCATTTCCAAGTAGGCAGTTTGAAGAATTTTTTTTTTCACTGCTTCTTTTCTTACTTTTCTTGTTTTTATTCTAGGCTATTCAATGCGAAGCTGTTTTTGCACAGATGCAAGACTTAACATTTGTTATGAATAATCTTATCTTTTGGTCTGCGACCATCAGGTTTCAAATCATAAAAGAAAATATTTAAGTCAGACCTTTCATTTATAAAGTATGTAATTCAGGATATTATTCAAAAAATACAAATTACTACATGGTTATTTTATAAGAGAACAATTCCTTTGTTGAGTTTCCAGTGAAAACTAAATTGCTCGACCTTCCTCAACCACTCTCAACCTCCACAAATCTTCCAGGTCCTGCCGCAGAGAAATATCCTCACAGCGTGATGCTCCCATCACAGTAGAATGGCATGTTTCTGATGTGTTTGGCTTACACTAAACATCATTTAGTCGGATTGCCAAAAAGCTGAATCTTTGATCTTCAAGCTGGCTTCAGAGTCCCTCACCAGGATTATTTCAGTACATAAAGGTTCATAGAGCTCAAATTAAATAAACAATCAAGGCACTGTAGTATATTACACCTCATATCACCTAACATTGTTGTAGTCCTTTATTAGGTGATATGTCTCATAAAACACTCCACATCAATCATACACACAGCAGAGCTCATCAGTAATCATTTTGAGTCCAACAGTATAACAGAGGTCCCACATTTCAAAGACACTAGACACCCTGTAGCAGACAGAGGGGAGATTGAAAAGGCACTTTAAAGGAGAAACCGTAAAGGTCAGAGCCATAAATAGTGGGATGAAACTGACCAGTGAGTAGAACTGCTGAAGGAAGGGCTTCTTGGCTGAAGGCATCATGGTGCCGAGATGAAGATGAAGGAACTCAAACTGCTCTGCCAGAAAAACTGACCCAAATCAGAAAGCATTTTGTCATGCTTGTTCACAATTGATAAATTTTGGTACCTGCAGGGAGCTGGCTTTGCTAAAAAACTAGTTATGTTGGTGAAAAAAAAGGTGTGATGTGGCTAGGAAGGTTACATTTGTCTGCTTTAATATTATTTTCAGACACGGACATCAGACAGAGACTGAGTGCCGGATATAAGGGCTTCTATTTTAAGAATATACAGTGACTATAAAAAGTGACAGTTTTTGTTTCATTTAATCACACGTGAGGTATTTTGGCTTTTGTGGCACCTGATCAATGGAAAATATTCTTTCATGTCAAAGAGAAACATTTCTAGTGAGTACTTAGCAGATGCAGTATTTAGTCTGTCTGGAGGCTGTAGGTCTCTGTCAGCCACATCTGGACACTGCAGTTTCTCATTCTTTTGTGCAGAACTGCTCAGGATCAGCCGGTTTCATGGAGATCCAGAGTCCACCTATAAATTCTCAACTGGATTGAGACCTGGATTATGACTTGGCCACTCCAGGACATTAACATTTGTTGTTTTTAAGTAGCTTTGGCTTTTATACTTTGGCTGACACTAAGACCAAATTCTATCCCAAGTCGCAGGTGTCTTGCAGTCTCTATCAGGTTTTTCTTCAGGATTTCCCTGCAGTTTGCAGCATTTATTTAGACTTTTCATATGTTTGTACTGTTGAAGAAGAAAACAAAAGCCTAATTAAGTCCACTGTGGTTAAATGGTGTAAACAAAAAAATGGTATAGTGAAAGGGTTGAACAATTTTTCTATTCTAGGCATCTGTATGTATCATTTTTAAGAGGTCTCTATCGTTGGCATTTCGCTTTACATTTCATCAAACATCATTTACTCCACATGCCTGTAGCTTATTTTAAAGGTCATTTCATGGACAGATTGATTACTATGGACAGTGTTTTTATACATAGTACAATCAGATGATAGATTTGTCTTGCGTCCTTCAAAATAAATATGCGTTTGGAAGATATTTGTTCTGACCTCATTGTAAGGATGAAGGTCTTATAGTGGCCATATAATTATGTTTTTCTGAATACATTACTCTGGAGAAAATATCAATATTGCTTTGTGGATTGCACATGGTGAAACTGATGGCCAGCAAATGACCTCAAAATGCATGTTTTGCTACTATACTGTGTCTCACCAGATTCTTCATATTTAGACTTAAGCGTAGAGACAGTAAATAGACCCCCTATTTAGAATTCACTGATGCTGAATTGCTTGTTATTTGGTCTCCAAGGAAATTATTATCTAGAAGCAAAGGTGAAACCTGGACAATGTAGTGCTTAAAATGTTATTAATGCTTTTGAAATAAGTCTCTTATGCTCACCAAGACTGCAGTTATTTATTCAAAACAGTACAATAGTCACAAAAAATATGTTCTATTTTAAAGGGGTCATCGGATACCCATTTTCCACAAGTTGATATGATTCTTTAGGGTCTTAATGAAGAGTCTATAACATAGTTTGGTTAAAATTTCTCAATGGTAGTATAAAAAACACCTTTTTTACCCTGTCAAAACCAGCTCTTTTCAGAGCAACCCGTTTTGTAGCATTTTCCTGTTATGTTAATGAGCTCTGCTTTCCTTTGACTACACAGTTGCCTTCCTAAGATCTTACACCACTCAACTGACAGTGCTAAATTAGTGTTACGTACAGGTCAGAATGTGTCTACGATAACAATGTTGTTCTTGTTTTTGTTTTTTCCATCCACTCTTATATTAATTAACGTTAAATGCTCTTGTAAGTCTGCAAACAATGCATGCTGAGTCTGACTGGATTGGATATCGGTTTAATTCTACAGGGAGATGTCTACACATGTACCAAATCAAGTTGTATGATTAATTCATGTAGAATGTAATACACATATCTGCAAAGGCAGCCCTTTAGCTGTAATCACATATGACCTTAATAGGTTTGTGTAAGGACACTGGGAAATAAGGCTTTGAATATTAATGATAGAGTGGCAAAGTTCAAATTGCATTGCAATGTTATGATATCCCAAACCAATTTTCATGTTCTGTGAGATGATTCCTTACGGTCACATGAGCTGTTTTAACAACGGATTGTTATTTTGTTTTTGTTTTTTGGCCTTCTCAGAATTGAAAAGAGATACAGTAGTTCACCTGAAAACGAAAATCCTGTCATCATTTGCTCACCCTCTTGTTGTTCCAAATGCATTTTATTTTAATCCTTCCATCATTCACAAAAAAGTCAGGATGTTGTTGCAGGTCTTTTTTATAGTGAACGTGAAGAATACAGATTTGCAAATGTAAATGATGATTTAATTGTCATTTTTGAGTGAATTCTACCTTGGGACACTATTCACAATTTAATTATATGGTGTTTATGTTAATGTGACATCTAAATGGGATTTCAGTTAAAGTAAAAGTGAATAAATTAAAACATGATTTGTTCATTTTGCGAGTCATTCTTCCGTCATTGTTTTTTTGTTTTTTTTGGACACTTGAATATGGTTATCGAGGACATCAAGGACGTTTCACCTTACCACCACATTTTGCCTGCGCAGAATGATGGTGAAGCAGAAGGGTGTGCAGTCCTCATTTACATATGGACAAAGCATTACCATTTGGTGGCAGAGCTCACAGTTCCTCATTAAATTCAATTTGTTGTTTCATGCTGTATTTATTCTCATTTTACAGCTCATTTCCTCATAACTTTTATTGTAACTCTAAACCTCTGAGGTAGTTATCCCCTTTCTACTTACAAAAAGCGGCTTTGGCTTACTTAAGAGTGTTGGCAAAACAAAAGCTAAACCGTTTCATTTAAACTCCTTTAAACTTTTCTGAATAATTACATTGAGTATTTTTGAGATTATTGGTTAAAAAGCAGCAAGTAGGTTCCAACACTACATTTGCAAGTGGACAGTTTTTGAATATAAAACCAAAGTTGAGCAGATTTTTAAACATCTGCTCATTTTGTTTGTTAAATAAATTGACTGATTCCTGGAATACTGATGATGTTTTCAGTTCTATTGCTTTCAGTTGTACAGGATAAGGATCTAAATGTTTGTTGTTGTTTCTGCAGGAGGCTGGAGGGGAGAATGCAGGTCCTCACGCATCTCCTGAGGAAAGGAAGGAGAAGGTCCCCAGTCCTCATCTCAGTCAGCTGGTGGTCCTGACGGCTAGTGATACGCTTTATGGCTTGGCTGAGAGAGTCGTCGCCACTGAATCACTGTAAGCTACTTTTTCAACCAAAAATTAATATTTTTTTTATTGTTTTATTTACCTACCCTTGTTTTTGTTACAAACGTACTGTATATAACACATATGCACAACATTTATTTTAATACATAAACTAAATGTTATTTTATTCATAAAGAAGCCTCTTATGTTAACCAAGGCTGTGCTTTATTTGCTCCAGAATACAGTAAAAACAGCATTATTGTGAAATATAAAGTCAATTTTATTTTACATTTCTTTGAAATAACTGTTTTCTATTTTCATATACATTTTAAAATGTATTTCTGTAATGAGAAAGCTACATTTTCAGCAGTCATTACTCTAGTCTTCACTTTCACATGATGCTTCAGAAATCATTCTAATATGCTAATCAAGAAAACATTTATTATTATTAATTTTGAAAACAGTTGTGCTGCTTAATTTTTTTTTCTTTTTTTTCTTTTTTTTGGAAACAGGGTTGTTTGTTGAATAGAAAGCTCAAAAGAAGAGCATTTATGTGAAATTGAAATCTTTTGTAATATAAATGGCATTTTTGATCAGTGTAATACATGCTTGCTAAATGAAAGTATAGTTTTATTTTTATTTTTTTAAATCTTATCAACTTTGAATAGTAGTGTATATATACATAATGGATAAATAGAATTTCCCTTTTGGATGAGCTAAGTGCCATCAAGATATCAGTGTTTTAAGAAATTTCTGAACAGATGGCATCTGCATCATATATCCAGCTGTGACGTCTTTGTAGCAGAAGTGGAATGAGACTTGCAAATGAACACATTTACATTAAAAAGCTGGTTGACACTTGTCTTGTGATCAAGCTACTGTTGCTAGGTGAAGAACGTCTAACCCCAGCAGCCCATTTCAACCAAGCCTGACTAACCCAATCAGTCATATCACTGTGGTTGTTATCTAATCAGTGAACCCCATTAAGCCTTGCTTTTCTCCTGATGAGTCTACAGAGGTGGGCTGAACCAGCTTCGCCAACAGCCATAGGAGTTCATGTCATTAAGTGATGGTATTCCACAGGGGCTGATGCGAGCTACCTGAATTTCCACCGTAATCCTAAAGAGGAAGTCGTCAGGCCTCCAAACCATGTCTTAACTTCCAGTCCTCCTATTCTGACCTTTATCCCCTTCGACTGATTGTTCAGCAATACGTTAAGCCTACGCAGAGAGAGTTTGATCCTCCCTATAGTTGCTTTGGATGCATCCAGATGGTGTTCGATTCGTGCCAAGCTTTGTGCTGGAGAACGTTTTCAAAGTCTTAGATTGAAGACGAATCAGGAGATCCAGAGATTAAGCCTGGAAAAGGTTCTTCTCAGGAAAGAATGACTCCCTGCTTTAACGTGATGCACAGAAACTCCACCATATGGACTCATCAAAGCTTTGAAGCGGTGTAGGGCATGCACTACAGTTAAAACACTTTTTTGTATCAGTGAAGGCTGCAAAGGGTGTGGACGATAAGTGACAAAACAGGGTCTCTTGTTAAATTCTGTGTGCTGAGTTTATACAAGCATAACCATGCAAACCTTAGATTATACCCTGTTCCATCGGCAGCATGTCTGTTGATACAACAGATGTATTTTTCTCTTACAAGATCAAGTGTTTTGAATATGAATATATCAAAAATCAGACAAAAACAAGTGACCTCTTACTTTTACCTCCCACATAAATGATAAATTTTTAGATGTAATTTGCTCCTGCCCTGATCACGATAGCTTGATTCACTGATTACCTTCACATTTATTTTGCCTGTTGTAATTAGATCTTCTTGAGAACACATTGTTGGTGGCTTGTCAGGGCTCTTTAATAAGAAAATTATACTAATATTTCACAACATTGCTGTTTTTACTGCTTTTCAGTATGAACTTTATATCTTTTTTTAGAAAACATTTATTCAGTATATCACAGAAAACCAAATGTTTAATTTTGAAAGTTAAACACATTAGCTTTGTTTCCATCACCGTTTTAATGCACATTTTGAAGTAACGCCTCCGAAATGAGTGATGGAAATGTCAAATTTCGAAGAAGAAAAAAAATTTGCTAAAAAGTTTTATGCTCGCTTGAGGTAGTTTTTGTCTTGAATAATAGGAGATATAAACACACTAACCAAAAAAACTACCCCATTCTAATCAAAAAGTCATATGACTTTGTGCGGTGGGATGGCATAACCTGACAAACCAGCGAACCAAACTCATTGCACTGCATCTGAAATTTTGTTATGGTCATTCAGTAATGCCCAAGCAAAGTCTGTCATCAAAGTATTTCTGCGTTATTGCCTCCCAGAACTGTTACACGACTGTGATCCCAACCAGCAGCCATCCACGAAACCAATGACTGCATTCATTGTTTCATCTGCTCGCTCTGAGGCACAAGTCATTTATTATAGATAAAAAAATTATTACATTCAGTGGTTTTTCCTACTTTTCTTTGTGATATTTAGTGCCAGTTTTTCCGAAAAAGGTGACAATTTTGTTCTCTTTGAAACGGTGCTTATTCGCAAATGTTTTATGCGACATTTGTAATTCTATGAAGTTAAAAATTTGCAACTTTGGATGGAAACCCAGCTACAGTGCTTAGTAATTGTTGTTTAGTGCTGCTTGATTCATGCATGTGTCGGCAGTCTTCAACATGCAATATAGCTTTAAGTATTCTGCTTTTAAATAAACTCGTGTTCATTAGGTGTTATATGCAAATATTTGGGCTCTTATTGCTCAATGAACACTTATCTCTGTGTGTTTGCTGTCATTAGCATAAATTATCTGGTGCCTTATGCATTGTGTTGGTGGGTGAGTACTGACTTTATGAAGTTTCCAGTTGTGCGCAGCCATTGGCGGCAGAAGGAATTAATGATTTGTAATTACCTCTTCCCTCAGTTAAAGAGTTTTTTTTTATTATTATTATTGCTTGCAGAATTTTGTTTCGTTTTCGGGATGCAGTTGATTTGCTTAGACAATATAAATGAATTTTATGACTGTGAGCTAACTTTGTTTTCAAATTGTAGAATTTTGGGTTGTAAGACAAAACAGGAGGGGAACAAATCAATTCAGTAGTTAATTTCCCATCTCATTATTACAGTGCCTATTAAAAAGTATTCACCCCATTGACTTTTTCATGTTTTGTTGTTTTAAAGCACTGAATCACAGTGAACTTCATTTGACTTTGGAACCAGTGAACAGATGATGACAATCATACATATAAAATAATTCATTTTTTATTTTTTTGCTGTTGAAATATTTTTTTACAATATTATTATGCATATTTGTGTTTAATGTGTCAAAGATCCATTTCAAAGCAGTTTAAATTGAGTGTAAAAATAAACTTTAAGGGCGGTAGACAATTACTTTGTGTTTAATAACTGTAGTACATTTTGACCAATTTGAAGACACTTTTCATTTTGACATGAAAAAGTATTTTTCTGTATATCAGTCAAAAGAAAATCTGAAAAAAAGAGGCTGAATACTTTTTATAGTTACTGCAGCTCTTAATATAGAAGCTCTTATATCCAGCACTCAGTCTCTGTCTGTATCTCGTGTCTGAAAATAAAATGAAACCAGACAAATGTAAAGCGGGCAAATGTAAGCCTCAAACTTCCTAGTCAGATCATACTTTTTTTTTTCTTCACCATTGTAACTAGTTTTCAGCACAGCCAGTTCCCTGTGGGTAACCGATATGTAGCGCATGTGTGCCACTGCAGACATGCAGAAAACACTCTCTTATTTGTGCCTTTTTTCCCCTGCAGAGTTTTTCTGGCAGAGCAGTTTGAGTTCCTTCACCTTCATCTCGACACCATGATGCCTTCAGCCAAGAAGCCCTTTCTTCAGCAGTTCTACTCACAGGTCAGTTTCATCCTGATATTTATGGCCCTGACTTTTAAGGTTTCTCCTTTTAAGAACCTTTTCAAGTGTCTAGTGTCTTTGAAATGTGTGACTTTTGCTATTGGACTCAAAGCGACTATTGATGAGTTCTGCTGTGTGTATGATTGATGTGGAGTTTTTTATGACATAGATCACCTAATAACGGACTATAGCAATATTAGGTGATATGAGGTGTAATATACTACAGTGCCTTAAAGAAGTTTATTTCATTTGTGCTCTGTGAGATGTTAACCTTCAAAACAACTAAAACATGTACACACATTCTGTGTTTTTTAACAATTATAAGCCGATTTAATGTCCTTATTATGTCTGTCTTCATTCTTTAGAACTGAAAGTATCATTAAGAAGTAAAGTTGTACAGTAGGGATTTGGGGATTTCAGAGATTTCTTTTGCAGTAAATACTTTTATTCTCTAATATGTAGGCACTATATGTATGACTGTTTCAACTACTTCAAATGTTTGTCTTTGCATCTTGGATATTCAAGAGATACTAAACTTTGTTTTTCACTGTTATGTGTAGGTACTCTTAATTGTGACCTTTTCTATGCTGTTTTCTCTATAGACTGTATCTACAGCCAGCGAGCTCCGCAAACCCATTTACTGGATTGTGGCGGCCAAAGCCATAGATTACGAACAGATGCTGTTACTGATGGCGGGAGTGAAATGGGACATTAAAGAGATAATGTCACAGCACAACATCTATGTGGATGTCCTTTTAAAGGTAATGTGTTTGTGAGGCCGTGCAGTGGATTTTATGTGCGAGAATAATGTGTTGCCTCCTCTCTGTTCATTTTCACACTACAGAAAAGCGGGTGGGAGTTCACTTAGACGTGCATCAGTTAAGACCGGCCAACCTTTTCCTTCATCTATCGTTCATTCTTGGCAATTTCTTTCCTTCTCTATAGTCAATTACAACATGGTTTGTTGAGTTTTAAGAACACTGTCGTGCCACAGTAGGAGGGCATTGCTGACATGTCCTATCCACTCATCTGCTGTACTCACCTGAGAGGAAGCAGGATGATCGAAATGTGTGGTGTCAGAAAGTGTGTGTCAGAAGGTTATCTAGAGGTCTAAAGTTAAGGTTGACATGCTGGGTTTAACTGAGAGAGACAGGCGACTCCTCAAACACTGTGCAAACACTCACTCAAGTGACGGATTTGATTATGGGTTGACTTTACTGATGAGTTGAGGAGTATCAGCTTTTGGGTGTTAGAGTCTGGAATTATTTCTTATTTATCTATAGTTTATATGACACACAGTCGTGTTGAGGAGCATTAGTTCTATTTAAAAAAAAAAAAAAAAAAAAAATTAACATCACGTTATTGTATTACTGCTATACACACAGTTCAAAAATTATATTTTACAATTATTTTAAGCAAATGCACATATTTCAGCACATTTGATTAGAAATAATTAAAGTGTGTATGTGTGTATATTAATGAAATTAATTTTGTGGCAGATCAGCGTATTACAATGATTTCAGAAGGATCATGTGATACTGAAGACTGTATTAATACCTTCTGAAAATTCAGCTTTTCATCATAGGAATACATTTCTTCTTAAAATATATTAAAATATAAAAAACAGTTATTTTAAATTGTAATAATATTGCACAATATTACAGTTTTACTGTATTTTTAATTGAATAAATGCAGCTTTGTTGAGTATAAGATATTACTTTTAAAAAAACCTACAAAAATTGAATAGTAGTGTATATAGGTACTGCATAATAATAATATATAAAATAATAATATAATATGTAATTATATTTAAATATAAATTATATATAAGCGACTTACAAATGAGGACAATGGAAGCAATCAAAATCAACAAAAAGGCAATGCTACGCAAGTGCTATAACAAGTCTCAGTTAGCTTAATGCAGTACACAGCAAGTGTTTTTAAATTATATAATAAATAAAAAGAAAACAGATAGAATAGAAAAAAGAATAGAGCAAGTTTGTGATAGAGGCCTTTTTTGCTTTTGTTAATTGTATAGAATTCTTCAAAAAGAATAAAGAAACTAGTTTTTTTTTTTTTTTTTTTTTTTTAGAAAACAAGCAGTTAGTGAATTAATAGAGTGCAAGTCTAAAAGGGGCAAGTTTTTTTTTTTTAAAGAATAGAATTAGAATAGAGAGTGCTAGAGTTAGAGAGTCAAATTAAGATGGAACAGATGTATTTTTAGCTGATTCTTGAAGATGGCTAAGGACGGATTGAGCTGGGCAGGTCATTTCACCAGAAGGGAACAGTTCATGTAAAAGTCAGTGAAAGTGATTTTGTGCTTCTTTGGGATGGCACAATCAAGCTACCTTCACTTGCAGAACGCAAGCTTTTAAAGGGCACATAAGTCTGAAGTAGTGAATTTAGGTAAAGGGGTGCAGAGCCAGTGGTGGTTTTGTAGGCAAACATCAATGGCTTGAATTTTAAGCGAGCAGCTATTGGTAGCCAGTGCAAATTGATAATCAGAGGTGTGACATGCATTCTTTTCGGCTCATTAAAAATTAATCTTGCTGCCGTGTTCTGGATTCATTGTAAAGGTTTGATAGAACTGGCTGGAAGACCTGCCAAGAGAGCATTGCAATAGTCCAGTCTGGACAGAACAAGAGCTTGAACCAGGGGTTGTGAAGCATGTTCCGAAAGAAAGGGCCTGATCTTCTTGATGTTGAATAAAGAAAATCTGCAGGAACGGACAGTTTTAGTAATGTGGTCTGAGAATCAGATCATCAATCACAACTTCAAGGTTTCTGGCTGTTTTTGAAGGAGTTATGGTTGATGTGCCTAACTGGATGGATATATATATAATTTAGCCAACTTTGAGGTCTAATATACTATAATCAGTTTGATTTTAGCGCTGGCACAGCCGATAAATTCTCATTAACTGAAATAAAGACTAAGTGCGTAGTCATGTGCAGTGGACCTTGTGTTGTTGAACCCATGCCCACTCACACAGCTGCATGTTTAAAGTGAGATAATTCAGGTTAAGTGCTGCTCCTCTGGGTGCTGGAGAGACTTGTGGGATTTGAACTCTTGAATGAAAGCCCAGTACAGCTGTCACTGTCCCCTGTCACTGTTGCTATTTCACATGCAGCACATTATGAATGCATGGAAATGTCACGTCTATGTTATAATTTACTGGCACAATTGTGACTTCCACTGAAGCAAACAAACAAGTTTATGCCCACAACGAGCAGTCTTGATTGATATGTTTACCCTAAGGTTGCTAGTTAGCTTTCTTCATGCAGATTTGTATTCTTCCTCCCAATTTTTTTCCTCTTGCCTAATGACTGTGCCTCATGAATTCCTCTAGATTGAAAGATCACGGTATCAATTATTTGTCAGGATCTGAATTATTTAAACGGTCAGGCTTTGGGAGTCACATGAATTTGAGGGGCAAGTTTAAAAGGGAACAGTTATGACTGGACCGAGGGTGTCTCATTCCTTTGCATGTCCACATCTCTTCAATAACCTCTGCTCATTAGCCTATATGAATTTTGCATGGAGTTAGGGAGCGTTTTGAATGGCTGCCGCATATACTGAGACAAAAAAAGGCTTCGAGAGCAGATGGGGTTTCACAGTTGAATTATCTCTTTGGCTTATTTGCTGAGGAAGCTCGATGAATCCCGAAATATGCATAATCATGTGGATTTACATAAGTTCCTGATCCGAGCTGCAAAGTTTTAGCGGGGAATGTAATAGAGCTTGGCTGCTAATGAAGAAACGAGGCTCACCTTTGTGCGCCCACTGAGCTGAGTGAAGCCGCTGTGGCCGTTTCTCCTGGTGCCATCATTGTAACCCTGTGCCAAGTCTGTTTGTTGAAGCCAATTTGTCTGGGTTTGCCAAGTTGACTGAATTAATTATGTAACTGGAAATACTGCAGTGACTCACACTCACACTTGCTCTATTTAAAATTACCTAGAAAATGGTGTCCAGGTGCCTGGGCCCATAAAGGATGTTTGCCTGTATGTATTAGTAAATGTCACAATTAGTTGCCTGTATTATAGAGCAGGAATGCACTGTTATTTGTTTCTAACTGCCATGTACTGGGTGAACCGGTTCTTATTTCTATAGCTTAAAGTAAGCTGTTCATTTTTTTTTTTCAAAAATGAAAATTCTGTCATTTAAATGCCATTCTCAATGAGTAAGATTTCTATGGAACACAAAAGAGGACTTATTGTATCATTTTTCAGCTGTTTTTAAATGAATATATTAAAGTATCTTCTTTTTCTTAAAGGGATAGTTCACCCAAAAATGAAAATGACCGCATGATTTAAAAACACCTTCAAGCCATCCTAGATGTATATGACTTTTTTCTTTTAGATTAATACAATCAGTTATATTAAAAAAAATGTCCTGGCTCTTTCAAGCTTTATAATGGCAGTGAATGGTGATTGAGATTTTGAAAACCAAAAAGTGCATCCATCCATCATAAAAAAGTACTCCACACAGCTCTTCTGAAGCGACGGGTTGCATTTGTGTAAGAAAAATACTTGCACGCCAAGCTTGCAAAAAACTAAAATCAAAAACAAAATTTTTTTTCTTAGCTTTTTTTTCTAAATGATTTAAAAGACAGATATTGTGACCATTTCTAACAAATACTGATGACAGCTCAGAAGTGAAATTTCAGTTCATCAGGATGTAAGTGGGTTAAACCTTTGTGTGGTTTTTTTATCATAAAGTTTTTTTGTTTTGTTTTTTGCACTGCAAGACTTGTTAGAAATCAAAAACCTTTCCGTTTGCATTGCTTTAATGCTTATCAACATGACTGAGTGCAGATTATCTGATCTATGTTTGTTGTGATTAGTTTCTTGGTATGAATTCTTACACTGTCTCTTGCAGGAACTATAAATTGTAATTAGATACTGAGAAACAGTAATCTTGACACCAGCACTTTTGTGTTCTTTTTAAAACCATATTTCTAAGCTGTAAAATAAACTCAATATTTTAAAAAATTAATTCAGAAGATTAAAGGTAACAGAATAACCCAGACAACTCGCACAGCAGTTTTAGTGCTCTTGGCTTTGTATCAACATTCAAGGTGCGAGCCCACAGTACATGTAGTCCTTGGCTCTCAAATGAGCCATATGTCATTGTGTTAAGAAAGTTATGGGCGGGTTTTCCTGTCACAAGTGAAAGAGAAATGGGCTCGAGCACAGCTGAATCAACAACTCCGTGAGCAGCCGGCTTATACAGTGCAGGTTTTTGTACGTGGCACGGCTTTATCGAGACATCTGCACTGCAGAGACTGTTTCTTTGTATAGCCTGGAATCCTACAGGTTTGACAACCTGGTCCGCCAATATGGCTTCAGAGAACATTTATAGACTGCTGTTTCCGCTTCTCTGATTCTGTGATTAATTTACACCTTTGTTGGGATTTCTGGACTTGTATGGCATGCTAAAACAAAACCGCTTCTAGCCCTTTCATGACCTCTCATCCAGATGGTTCCAACACCACCCAATAAGAGCACTGTGATGGTTAGGGTGAACGGTTAACAGCAAGCACTGCACACAAGGGAGGAAGCAAAACAAAAAGGTTAAGGGCCAGTGACAACTAAGAGTGTCCACGATAATGCAAACTTTTAGGTTAAAAAACACATGTAAAGTTCTTAGAAATGTATGATTTGTAATCATGTGGGTTTCATTTTGTTTTGAAAAACTTTCATGACGTTTTCAAGAAATGTTTCATTTTAATATCCTGTGATGTGACCAAGTAAAAAGTAATCTAATTTATTTGAGTATACTAATAATTTTTTTTTAGTTAGTTATTCAGAAGTAATGTTTTTGAGGCTTTATATTCAGTGTGTTGTGAGAGTTTTATAACCCTGACATTTTTAACTCAAATATATTTTAGAAGAGGTGCATTCAAGTCATACCATGTATGAATTCCATTTGTAAAGTTTTTATTATTTTTCAGTATTTAATTATGAATCTTTTTTTTTTAGTTAATGAATAGATCCAAACAAAACATGAGCGGCATGACATTGACCCATATGTCATCATCTGTTTTCTGCAGGAGTTTGAGAAGTTTAACCAGAGACTGGGAGATGTGTCGAAAATAGTTCGGATTCCTCTGCCTGTGTCCAATGTCTTATGGGAGCACTGCATCCGTCTGGCCAACAGGACATTAGTGGAGGGGTAAGTGGGCTACCAAGCTGAACCAAATGGGTGTGGATGTCTATAAGACCACCTGCTCGTAGATAAATCTCCTACCACAGTGTGTTTTTATTGGAGTACTGGCCATCATTCCCAAACAAAGAAAATAGCTTGCAGGAGCAGTTGGATCACATACAAGCTGAAGAACCTCCTATTACTGTGGCAATAGCACTTCACATTGGTAGTATTGATTAAACTAGGTTTAATAGTGCTTTCTATTTTATTTTATAAATACTCTAATGATTTAAACACATTTATCCATCGAATTTACCTTTAGCCATTTATTTCTCCACTTACAGTTCTCATGTACAAAAAAATATTTACCTCTCAGCTTCTCTTCAAGGATTTGCCTATATTGTCAAATATTATTTATACTTTATTTAATTTTATTTCTATATTACTTTTCCAAATTGTTGTCGCAAAGTTTCAGTTCCTTCTATTGAAAGGCAACCACAGAATATGGCGTTGTCACCATCTTGCTTGGTATTTTTGGTATTGCGCCAAACACAGCACTTCACTTTCAGGCCAAAGAGCTCAAGTTTAGTCTCTTCAGACCACAAAATATTCTTCCAATGGATTTCATGTTTTGTCACATGGCTTCTAGCAAATTCCAGGCTGACTTCATGTTGGCTTGTCTCAAAAGTGACTTTCTTCTGGCTGATCTCCCAAAGAGGCATAAGACGTCAGATACTCAACACTTGCTGTTGTCTAGACTGTTTTTCCCCTTTCATTCAAACAGCTCTGGAATTCCATGTAGTCCATCTGGCATCTTGGTCATTTTTCTTACAAATGCCCTTTTTATCCAGTTGCTCGGTTTTGTAAAATGGACTGACCTTAGAAGTGTTTGGGTTGCGTCACGCTCTTTCCGTTTTACTTTAATGGACGTAGAAGGTTAAAAGCTTTGCCAGTCTTTTTATAACCATCTACTTTCCTCCTAACAACTTCTTGAAGTTCCTCAGGCAGATCTCAATTGATTAAATCTTCTCATAAAGTCAGTGATATTTATGCTACAAGAAGTCACAAATGAACACTAGTGGATTTGACATGAGTACTGTGTGAATCTGCTACACTGATCATTGGATAATTGAATGTCTTACCCAGTATAATTCAAATGTATATAACAGAAAGGATGAGTAAAGTAAAAATAGTAATATTGTGAAACTGTTTTCAATTTTAATATATTTTAAAATGTCATTTATTCCTGTGATGGCAAAGCTGAATCCTCAGTAACCATCAGTATCACTTGATCCTTCAGAAATCATTTCAATACGCTAATTTGGTGCTCAAATCATGTTTCATTTTCTTTTCAGTGTTGAAAACCGTTATATTATTGCTTGATGTCTTTTTTTTTCAGAGTTCAAGAAATTATATATTTTCTACAATTTTCTTGTTCAACTTCCTTCAATATTATATTCACTTTTAAAGCAAATATCTGACCAATGTAAATGCACTCATAGCCAGATGCTTTTAAACCACTGCTACCGCATATGCATTAAAACAGCAAATCTGAATGAAAGATTTAGTTCTCCTGTTCTTTACTCCTCTGCTTAAATTTGTGGATTGTTTTTATGAGCAAGAAGAGCAAAAAGTGCTTTTTCAACTATGGCTTGGCTAGCAGTGATTGTTATCACTGGGGACTCGTGGGTGTGCGAAATCTTGTGCTACGTGTTGATGATATTTGATTCAAGACAAGAAACACTGCGATTTTTAGCTGCCTCATCGATCTTGTGTTTAGAACAACTCTCATTGTTGTGTTTACTTGTAGTGCTTTTCCCCATTTTTACCTTTTTCCTGAGGCATGCTCCTACTGTAGATATTATAAAAATGCATTAGTTCTGTGAGGATTCATCAAATGTCAGTAATGACTTTGTGCCATGTGCAGAATGCTGTTGTTGCTCTCAAATAGCTGAATATATAAATCCATCAAAGTTGCTTGATTTCTTCATATTTATTTTTCCTTCTTGTTTCCTCTTCTTGCACCCATCTGCTTGTGATTAGTCGAGAGCTGGATTATTGTACATGAACGTCAGGGAAGTTTGCGTGGCACAGTGCGACAAGCAACTTAGAAGCCATGTCTTCTCCAAAGAGCTGGTTGTCAACTTGTCTTCCATCACTCATTGCTTACCCCAGTATATTATCTTCAGTGTGCTGGCAGTCTTGAAGCTCACAGACCTGCAGAGAAGCTCTTATACTCGTCACCCCCTCAACATAATAGAGATTTGCTGGGAGCACATTTGACATGACTTGACAGGCACCTCTTGACTTCAGAGAGGTTCTTCATTGTAAAGCTTCTCTGTAGACATCTGGATTTAGTTATATGTGTGGGGAAAAAAAAATGTATCAGAATAATGCATTTCTCTAGCCATGTAAACCATTGATTATTCATTGCTATAGCTCGGGAGTGCATAAAGAAGTAATCACACACTGTCCAGAGATGAACAGGCTTTTTTTTATTTTTTTTATAAAAAGCTCAGTGCAAGCTCACGATGGAGTGCGTAACATCAGCACAGATGGACTGATGTGGAATAACCGTATGTTCCCAGAATATCTAGGAAACTCTAAAGAATCTTCTACAAACTCTTCATTCCGTTATTGTTCAGTCCCATATGGGCTGCCACTGGCCAAATGTGTGCTTTGGTTAAAATCACCATTTGGTGAGTTGATCCTCTATAAACTCCGCATACTCCATTTGTACAAAGTGCCACACATTAAGACTCAAACACCCTGAGGACTTTAAGCTATTTACCCAGGAGCTGGTCATTGTTGCTGGATAAGAAGGTGAAGTGAGCATGCAGAATTTTAAATCATAGGTAGATAATCAGTATGGTAATGGTTTATTTAGTAAATTAATTAATCAGATATTAGGGTAAGGTTTAGGGTTTCAGTAACATCAGCTTGTCATAATCCTCTGATTTCAGAGGTAGCTTAGGTCTAGGACTGTGATTGTTTAAAAGGATGTTTTTTGCCAAGACAAAATATATAGTTGATAATAGCATGGCCCAGCATAGATTGGCAAGCACATCCTGGCAGGATTCAGCTGTACACCTGCATCATAAGGTCAAGGGCCACTTGTTTGAAAATGGCAGAGCACAGTCTTTGAGGGCAGGTTGTTTGAAAGAGGTGTTAAAGAGGCTGTCTGTGTGTAGCTGGAGCAGTCTGTATCCGCTAGCTTCACTGCTTTTTCTGCCTGTGCAGTTTTGCTTAAAACTGAACAGTGATTGCAATTGCAGGGAGTTAGGGCTCTCTGTAATCATCACATGTTCAGGTAGACAGTATCCACAGCATTTTGTAAGCTGAGAAAATTACTGTCGTCCTATCGCTGATTAAATGCTGGGATAATTCCCGAAACATTAATAATAATCATGAAATGCCAAAAAAAGTGTCTTTCTTGTTTTATGTTTTGCAACTGTTTTATAAAATAAATTAATCAGCAATTTAATTTTAAAATTACAGTCTATGATTGAATACGAAGTGGTATGGTGTATTAAAATGGTTTGTTAAAAGTATGATCTTTTGGTATTTGAATTTGAGACCTTTTTTCTCACCCACAGTGTTTATCATCACTCTACCAGCAAGCAATGATGCCATTAAAATGTTTTTTCAGTTTCTTGTTTAGTGTAATGTCATTTATTGCACTTTTTTTTTTTACTTCTCATTATTAACATACACACGTACTACCATTCCAAATATTGGAGTTAGTACATTTTCACACATTAAAATGATCAAAAGTGACAGTAAAACATTTATAACATTACAAAAGTTTTCTGTTTCAAATAAAAGCTGTTCTTTTAAACATTCTCTTCATTAAAAAAACCCTTTTTTCTTAAAAATTAATAAGCAGAAAGAAAGAAGAAGAATCTTGAGCACTAAATAACCAAATTTCTGAAGGATCATGTGACACTGATATCTGATAAAACTAATGGCAGCTGAAAATGCAGCTTTGCCATTACAGGAATAAAATTTTTTCGGTATTATTTCAAAATATTACCGCTTTTAAACATATAATTCTCAAGAAACTCCAAATTCTTGAACAGTAGCATGTATATGCATAACTAAAAAACATTTAACTTTTAAAGTACCGTTGCATGTAATTAAGGTGAAGAGACAAACTTCTAAAAATCTTCCAAAATCTAAATGGCCCCTTCGCTAATTCATCCTAGCACCAACTCTAATGACACCCATTTCAGCCGCTCTTTTTGCAAGTAGTCTCTGCAAGTGCAGCGCTGAGTTGCTTTCCAAATCATTGCTGGCCATCAAGCAGAATGTGACAAGGAGGAGGCAGGGAAACAGTGGGATATATTGGCACGCTGGATATACTCAATAGACCCAGCAATGTCTTCCCCTCACAGAAAGTAATTACACCACTGTCAGCCAAAAAGTAAACAGGGGTGTCAACAGCACTGAACTCTGCATGGATGCTTGTTTGCCTTGGATGCAGCTACACTGTAAATCGATGCTTTGGTTCTGTTGGATGCTCAGGGCTCAGGGCTGCAAACCGAGACCCACAAGCTGTACAAATCAAAAGGTGTCAAACTGAACAAATGGCAAATCTGTCCAAAAATGGCAGAGTTGTCTTTTGGCTTAAATGTCATATCCCACAGTCTGTCTCTATTAATATTATTTGAGCTGAAAACCAGATATGTGGAGCGTCTATGGCGATTTATTCTTTTATGAGTATGCACACCTATATTTTAACACGTCTTTACATTCAGAAGGGGACCTAGATCTTGTTATATGGCCCTGGAAGATTAGAAGACTTGATTCTGATTGGTCAATCACTGCATTGTTGCTCTGTCTATCTATTTATTGATGTATTCTTATTGACATTCCATTATGGTGGCCTAGCGGTTAGCGAGGTTGCAGGTTCAATCAGTGGTAGGGCATAAGGTTACATGTAACCCGTAGAGTTACAAGCACCATGGTGCTTCCAAGCAAGACACTAAAAGGTGTTGTATGTTTTTGACTCTGCTAAAGCATAAAAATACCATAATATGTTTGCAGATATTTAAGAAACATGCTAAGTTAACATACTTGTTTATCTGAAAAACAATGCTACAGTCAGTTATTCTCCTTTGAAAATGTGGGTTCTGGGCCGGAATGTCGGTCTCAGTTTTGGTTTGTGTTTTGTGCAATCTGGCAACCTGCGTGTGCATCAAGTCTGAGGAGGAGGGGCCGGGTGAAAAAAAAAACCCTTCCAATATTTTGAATTTGGACTGCAATACCTAGTTCAACCACTCTGTGTCAATTCTACATACAGCACCTTTAACCTGAGGTTACTGTAGGGAACAATTATTGTAGCATTAACTGTCAACAGTTAATGAATGCCCTTTATCGGTTTGATGCACACTCACCTCTGCTTTCCTGCTCTCCTCCTGTCTGCCAGCTATGCAAATGTGAAGAAATGCAGTAATGAAGGACGTGCGTTGATGCAGCTGGACTTCCAGCAGTTCCTGATGAAGCTGGAGAAGCTCACCGACCTCAGACCAATTCCAGACAAGGAGTTCGTAGAGACCTACATCAAGGCATACTACCTTACTGAGAATGACATGGAGCAGTTCATCAAGAACCACAGGGTGAGATGGGTTACACCTGACAACGCAACGTAGGCAGATTGTTAAAAGGTGCTAAATAGGTTTTATAAACTGCTAAATGCTTTGAAATGGCTAATTCCTTCAATCAAAACAATTAAAGTCAAGTAAAAACACATCAAATCAATTGCAATCTAGACTAAATGAACTCAAGAATATGAAATATTGTTATACAGTATATAGAGAGAGAGATAGATATAATTATCTTAAGTTAGTTTATCTAAATTGTCAAATTTAAATATTAATAATTATAAAAAGTAAATACATGTAAAATACTACAAACACAAAAATATTAAAAGGTCAATGACCAATAATGAGGACATGTACCATTTTACCTGTATTCTTTCTATGTAATATTATATTTAATATTTAAATATTTATATTTAATAAATATTTAAAATGTGACATTCATTTTATTTTATAAAAATATATGCCCCAATACATAATAACAAACTATATGTGTCTTCCTATATATTTTACAATGCAAGAAGTTTGTAGTGATAATACAAAAAATAATAATAGTTCTAAATTGATTCATTAAAGCACATACACATTTGATCTTATTCACAGAAAGGAATCAAACTTACCTAATCTGGCAACGTTTGTTTCTGAAATGTAAATCAGAGATCTTTTTAAAACTTCCCTGCATTAAAACATTAGCTCTTGCAAATGACTATCTCAAAGCTAATCTAATATCACCATCAAAACCCTGTGTTTTTTATGTATCATGCAGCACTAATTGATAAAAGAAAAAGCCCTGTGATGCTGCTTAGTAAAGCATGTCATGCAAGGCAGGCTTTAACTCCTCATTAAAATGATGTAAGGCATGTGTTTTGTGTTTGACCAGGAGTACTCTATGAAGCAGCTGACTAACCTGGTCAACGTCTGCCTCGGGTCCCACATCAACAAGAAAGCACGACAGAAACTCCTCGCAGCTATCGATGACATTGACCGGCCGAAAAGATAAATAAATGTCACCAAACTCCACAGAAAAAACACCCACACCTTCAGTGTAACTTGTCCGGTACCTATTATCATGCACAGCCTGCATTTTTTTAACCATGTAAACATTTGTGGTTTCTGTTTACATTTTATTACGAATGTAAGCAGGACGTGCTCTGACTACCTATGAAGCAGTCATTTGAAGGGCTGTAAAGGATAATGGATAATGAAGGTGTTAATAGTATCACTTGAATCACAACACAAATGAATGACTCATGCACTATCAAACAGTAATTTAAACATAGCTGTGGCTAAGCAACCATGTTCTTCTGCCATATTTCCCTTTTTGAGGTATTTGTGCTGGATCTGCATTTTTAAAATGATACCAAGATTCCCTCTAACACACTGAGACTGCGTCTCTGACATTTTACACAAAAAGCATGTGCGTTCCTTCCTAGCTGTGCATCACTGGTCTCACCCTGTTACAGATTCCAGAGACTATTGTAGTGTTGTTGTCATTTGTCATGAAACACATTTGTGCAGGAATGTGATTACTTATATGTTAATAGTAATAATAGAGGAAGACTCTAAAAAAGACCTGAAACCTTCCTGTTAGAAAGTGATAAAACTATTTATTTCAGATACCGTACATCTGAAATGTAGATACACTGTATTTCTCCCGCTGAAATGTGTTGCTTTGTTTGTGGTTACTAAATTTGTATAATACTATTCAGCTGGACCAAGTCGAAGGCAAGGTCGTACAATAAATACGCTACCATTTTAGTCATGCGAATTATATTTTATAATTTTTTTCATGCTTTTTTCCCAATACGCCAGTGTATTCAATCCACTAGTCGACATTTGAATACATTTCGATGTTCAAGTGTGCTGAATCCTCACATTAAAAAAACATATTGGCTGAATGCAAGCTGTGTGCTCAGTGAAATTGAAAAATGTCGTTGATCTGAATCCCTGAACATGCCTCTGTTTCACGCTCTAGTCTCGCTGTTAGAAAGAGCGTAGGACTGGACTCTCCCTCTGGACGTCTCCTAACGCAGTCAGCAGAAGAAAAACTCGCCACCATTTATAGAACCTGCTCTGATATTTTTAGAGCAGCTTTGCTGATTTTATTTGTATTTTTTTTATCCAAGTACACCACATGCTCCACTATAGTAGAAGCTCACTGATCAACAGTTAGCTTATCAGCACACATCACAAATCCTGAATTTTTATTAATTTTTAAAGTTCTTTAACAACTTTCCACAATGACATATTACCCTTCAGGTTTGTTTTTTCCCATGCGCTGTGCAGTTCCCTTTAATCCTCTATAGGAAGTGAAGCTTTAGCACTAATTAATTGGCTTCTCTTCCTCCTGTTGTGCTGCACTTTAAATAGCCTGCTTGGGATGGAGAGCATGTATTGATTTGGCTGTGACTCATTGTGAGTGGGAGGCATTTTTATGTTTTTTTAATGGCCAGCAGGGGGGCCGTCTGGAAACCGTTGTGTTCTAAAACATCAGAGGACCACCTGAGAGAACATCCTCTCACACCTTCATAACCATGCATAGCGGTTTATCATTCACTGAAATATGGAGAATTTCTCCTATGAACTAGTAACACTCATTCAGTGCAGGTAATTTCATCCTGTGCTATTTTTGTTATTTTATTTTACTATTAAAATAAAAATGAACTAGTCCAATCTACTTGAAAGTTCAAAAACAAATAAATGTAGAGAGTTCTCTTTCCTCAAATGATCAAAAATAACATTTATCAAATAAAAACAATTTCAGCTATTTAATAATGCAAACATTTTAAAAAATAAACCCTATTAAAAAAACGCTTATTGTAAACCCACCCATAATCAGCATGACTTCCGGCTTCAGGTTCTGCAATATTTTGACACATTCAGCTTTCTGCACTGAAAGTATAACCTATCACAAGAACAACACCATCACTTTTGCATATACTGTATAATAATTGCAGTTTATTTTCTTTCTAACATCTGTTTGTATACTTAATTATGGTTAGTCGTCTTCTTCCTTGCATACATTGAAGCATGTATAGCTGCCAGAATCAACTTCTAAAACCTAATTTTTTTCTGCCTTGCAAGCCCAGAAAATGCAAATGTAGATGTTAGTGTAGTATGTGTTGCAAATACTCACATTAATGGAATAGATTTGGACACATTTTGCAAAGCCGTCTCTGTTAATTGATGTCATAATGTAAGTATGCTGTCTACATTGCTTAAAACAGAGTTTGGACTTCATGCTGTTTTATCAGAGGAGATTTTTCACAGTGTTGTGGGTATGTTCTGGAGCGTTTCATTACTGTCATGGCTGGTGTGCTGCAATTCCTCTACGGTGAACCTGCTTGAATCACACCACACTCAGGCATGTGCTCCTGATCAAGGTTGACTTTTTCCCCACTTGTTTATTTTAGATCTCTATGCCTCACTGGTTGTTGATACTTCATTCTTCACATCTATTTTCGTGTACATCACCAGACATTGGTGTTGCAGATGAACATGAAGTCAAGTTAGATGCTGATTATAAATCACTCAAACCCCTTTATCTATACCGTGTCTACTTAACCTTAGGTCTCCCATATCCACCATCTTTGAACTTTTAAAAAAATATATTGTTTGTGTTTGTAGTTCCTAAACTGAATCTTCCCCAAAAGCACAATGGATTGTGGGCAATATTAGCTGTTAAAGGGATAGTTAATCCAAAAATTAGAATTTTTGGCATCATTTACTCACCCACTTGTAATTTCTTTATTCTGTTGAACAGAAAAGATGATGTTTTGAAGGATGTTGGTATCCAAACCAGCGAAGAAAGAAATGTAGACAGGTTTGGAAGAAACTACAGGGAGAGTAAATAAGGACAGAATTTTCTTTTTTGGTGAACTATCCCTTTAAGGCCTTGTCCACACCAATACACTTTTATTTGAAAATGCATCTTTTTCTCTCTGTTTTGGCCTTTTGACAATGAGAAGATGCTTTGGTTTACAAAAACAAAGCTTTTTAAAATGCTCTCCAAAGTGGATCAATTTCAGTTTCAATTATAGGAGTTGGTCCGTATATCTTTTGGTCATATGATTTTCTACTTAAAAAGAAATGAGAAACGGTTTGATTTTAGTTTTTTCGTTTTGTTTAAAAACGGAAAATGAAAATTTAGCTGTATTTTTCATATTTTTGTTTATAAAGCAAAAATGAGATTATGCTTTAATATTTGTTTTGAATGTGTGGGCGGCGCTGAAACGCCCCTTTCATCCCTTCTGTACCGCACCGATACACGGCAACCTACTGTAATTCTTAAATCCAAATTATAGGTTATACTTTGGAATTATGAACTGAATTCACAAATTCCGTTGATGATGACAGTATGAATAGAGTGTGGGTGTGACCACATTACAGATAATGAGTCCAGATGGAAAACACTGCACCTCTTGTTGGTTTCATATGAATTACATAAACATAAAATTATTTTTTTTTCTATTTAAATTGTTTCTTTTAAAAGTAGACATTTCGAGCTATCTATAGACATGGTTCTATGTCTGTGATGCATGAGCCTGGTTCATTTATGACGCATTTCAGAAGTTCAGGAAGACAGACCGAAATGTCAGAAAGCACACCCTGTTAGGTTTCTTTATCTTACAACAAAGTTTTGTAACATTTTGTTGTTATTGAGGGTGTCTTACGACCAAAACTGACGGAGCTGAAGCTCTTTCCGCTGTTATCGGGATGGCGCGTGCAGATCGGGATCCGCAGAACGAAGAAGTGCAGTACCCTACTTGTTGCGCTCTTCAAGATATAGCTTCAGTTGCTGTTGTTTGTAATAGCAAATGAAGACGTTACCTGTGTGGTTTTTCTTAAATAGGCATAGAATAAAGTGGGTAGGCTAAAAATCAGTAGGCTATCATAGGCTTATTCCATGTCGTTGTAGATCACATACACTGAAATTCAAATACCATTGAATAAAGTCATTTCTGTTTTGTCAATAACATGCAGCAGCCGTATATATATATATATATATATATATATATATATATATATATATATATATATATATATATATATATATATATATAAATGTATCTTGTAAGCGCCGCTAGCAAAGAATCTGCAGGATTTATAAACTCGGCTCGCCTGCCGTTTCTCTCCTGTGAATGTGAATGGACTGAGCTCGCAGTTGCAGTGTATCGGTGCGGTACAGAAGGGATGAAAGAGCCATTTCGGCGCCGCCCACACATTCAAAACAAATATTAAAGCATAATCTCACTTTTTACCCATGAACAAAAGTACGAAAAATCCCCCCAAAAATTTTTTTCCGTTTCTTAAAATGAAAACGAAAAAACAAAAACGAAAATCAAACTGTTTCTGGATAGTATGCAAATTGGGATGTACCAAATATTTTCAGACACCAAAAAGCGTAGTTTAATATATTCTGCCATGTTTAAGTATTTTTCAGTTTTCTTGAACTGTGGGGCTCTTAGGATCTCAGATCTGTCTATACTTAGTCCAATGCCGCAAAAGGTTAATTGGGAAAAAACAGGACCATCAGTAAGGATCAACAGGCTTAATATTAATTAGCACACCAGTCCCTGTTAAAGTCACATGCACTAATTACCCTAAAGCCTTGTCATTTTTCTAATTGTCTTGTTTTTCCTAATTGACCTTTACAGATCAACAGCTTCATAGCGTTGAACCCAATCTCCTCTGACATTGTAAATGATTTCATAGTACAGAGTTACTCAATTATTAGCAGTGACATTTTCGTGATGCTCACATCAGCCGTTCTTCAGCTCTAATGGTGCTGTACTGTCACTCAGCGAAGCTTTTCTTTGTCGTATTGAGACATCTGAGGTGACAGATTCAGTTATATACAGTATGATCGCTTGGGTTTACATGAGCGGCCAGGGAATTCATGCCAGGACTTATTGAATCTTATTGGTCCCATAGTGATAGCCACATTCTTACATAGCTGGATTTATATCCCATGCACAGGTGTAGTGAGACATTTTCCAAGCTTTGTCTTCCTTCTCAATTCATCTCTCTGTAAACAAAGAACACGGGGAAATGTGAGCACCGAGCGCCCTGAAGGATCTGCGCAGGTTGCCCTGACAACACCCCCATCATTCTGTTTCAGGAGCATCTCACCATGGATTACCGGCTAGACAGACTCGCCGCCACTTGTTTTTTGACTTTTGTGGGTCAGTGAGTTAGTTTGCTTCTGTTTACATGCTCATTTTTCTCCTCAATACAGTCACATCTTGGGAAAAGCATCTGCACTTTTAAAAATAAAGGTTTTTAAGTTTTTTTTTCAGCAATGTTATTGAAGAACTACAGTATTTGGGTTTCTCAGAACCTTTTTTAGTGCCAAGAACATTTGAATAATCCAAGGCTGCATTATAGTGTACATTAATCCAGATACAATTGCAAATTCACCTTTTTATCTACATTTTGGCCACAATGAGACATTTTTATCCAGTGAAACCTGAGCATTTTGACAACTCTCACAAGTGTAAACATTTAAAAATGCAGTTTTTGCATTGTTGAATGGACTGTGAAAATTGAGGTATTTGAAAATGTTTAGTCATGTGATGTGTATTGTACCAATAACGTTCCTGCTATGAGTTGCTAAAGATACACTCTTAAAAAAAGGTTATTTACTGGCATCTGTGTCAAGTCACCTTTATTTATATAGCAATACAGATTGTGTCAAAGCAGCTTTTCAGTACTAAATAGGAAAAATAGTGTGTTGTAATACAAAATGACAACAGTAAGCACTCAGTTTTCTGTTAAAGTCAGCTCATCATTGATTCAGTGATGTCATTGCCAAGCTCAGTTCAGTTGAAGATATCGCTGGAAATTTAGCATGTCCCCAACTAAGCATATGTGGTTCATGAAGAACCTTAACATCCAAGGAATCTTTCCATTCCACAAAAGGTTCTGTAGATTTTTAAAATGTTCTTTATATTAAAAAAAAAAAAAAAAAAAAAAATTCTGTAACACTTTACTTGAAGCCTTTGTATATATGATGCATTATGAAAGTAGTTTTAATGCATTAGTTGTGCCTTGTAATGCACCTTATGCATTGTATGTTCTCATGATTATGTAACCACAGTTATAATGCATTATAATACTTGTCTATTTCATTGTTACACCTTGAGAAAATTTTATGCATTAAAACACACAACAAGCAAACTTTCAAGTATTATAATGAATGAGTTATTTATGAAAAGATGTAATGCATTACAATGTAAATTATCAATACCTGGTCACTCAAATGACAAAGTTTAACTTTATTTTAAGGTCCAGTTCTCTCCATTATCAAACCATTAAGTATGACTTCTGCATCAATAAACTCCTAATTTGCTGCTTATTAATAGTTAGAAAAGTAGTTGTTAAGTTAAGGTATGGGTAGGATTAGGGATGTAGAATGTGATCATGCAGAATATGTGCTTTCTAAGTACTAATAAACAGCAAGTATGTTAATAGGCATGCTAATAAGCAACTTAATAGTAAGAATTTGTCCCTGTTCTAAAGTGTTGCCAAACTGTTCACTGAAAGGCTCTTTGTTATGTTATTGCATTGCTGTGAAAACGCCCTTTTGGAACCTTTATTTCAATGGTGTAAATGTAACTTGTCCTGCAAAGATTAGAGAATATTTACTTGGAATTGCATTTTAGACCAGAGATGGAATGTCTATTGAGACTAAAAAAATGCCAATAGCAAACTTCATTATAACTGAGAACTTTATTCTAACTGATCTCAGTGAACTTGTGTTACAATGTACGCATGGTTAAGATGACTAAAACTTTCCAATATTTTGTGGACGAGAAACTTGAAAATGAAGCCATTTCCGAATTATTGTAGACATGGCCTAAAAAATTGTTTTCCACTATAAAGAACATTTTCGGCAATAGAAAGGTTACGTGGATATTTAAGGTTTTTCATTGAACAATCAGAGACTATGAAGATTTTTATTTTGTGGAGAAACAGTTGAAGTTTGTTTGTGATGTTGTGTACAGTATTTGCTGATGCGTGCATATACGGTTGTTTTGACAGGCAGATGTATTTGATATCATTTTATCATTAATCATGAGTCTTATGCATTGCTATGTTGACTATGCAGGAGGCTGTAATAAATCTGTCTCTAGACATTAAACGGTTCATTGGCAGCATATGAGGACTGCTCGATATTTTGAGCAACGTCAGATCTGCCAGTTCTGCAGGTAACCAGCAATATCTAGAATTCAGACCTTGAGCATAACACGAGATGGCAGGATGAAAGTGTATTTATTGTGCAGTCAGTTTGTCTTATTGATTCAGCGCTGCCTTTAATTGGCCTGTCTGTGGGAAAAGAAGCGGTTGGTCGATAGAAGTGAAAGAGCAGCAAAACATTTGTTTACATGGATATTCATATAAAATACCATCTGAATGCTACAGTATCACAAGTTTGTGAATGATCAGATGGTTTTTCAAAAGTAGGCAGGCAAGCTAAATTTAAACATGAGAACTTTGGCATCCAATTCAGCAGTTTATACTGTAGCTGCGCTCTCACTTTCTTTTAAAAGAGTGTTTAATTGAAATACATCCTGTTTTATGGACATTTTTTGTGCACCGTAAACCCCATTTAGGATTTAATTATGTGTTTTGATTTTTATGAAGACATTTCCAGTATTATTCTGATTATACTGTGAGTCTTAAGCTTTATGAGGCTGAAGGAATGGATATGATTTTTCTGCTCCATAAAGTCAGAGCTCTGTAATGTAAGAGTAACAAATCTCACAGCCAGCAGTCCTCCTGCCAGATTAATGCCGTTTGGATGCAACACATTTTTGGATTTGTCTTCAGTGTGAGTCTGAAGTGAGCCTTACTTGAAAAGAAATTATACGAGTCATTCCATGAAAGGAGAGCCATTTGTATCCACAACATGAACAAAACACAGAAATCTTCTGTTATTTTAGAAGCTAAACTCTCTCTCTCTCTCTCTCTCTCTCTCTCTCTCTCTCTCTCTCTCTCTCTCTCTCTCTCTCTCTCTCTCTCTCTCTCACTCTCACTCACTCACTCACTCACTCACTCACTCTCTCTCTCTCACTCTCTCTATATATAGTTGAAATATATATATAGTTCTGAAAACTTGTATGTATATAAAAATACAAATGAGAGTAGAACCTGCCAGCATTTAAAATTATATATATATATATATATATATATATATATATATATATATATATATATATATATATATATATATATATATATATATATATATATATATATTAAATGCTGGCAGGTTCTACTCTCATTTGTATTTTTTTCCATGCTTGACAAGATTCCTATCAGAACAGAAAACAGTGTTTGGTTTTCAGCTTTGCTTTTTCATGACTAATGAATGCAAAAATCAGTTTACTGATTCATAAATGCTAATGAAAGTCATAACCTTGATAACAGGGGCACAATATCACCAAAATATTTTTATTATATTATTTTATTAATTTAGCTTAAAATGACAACGTTATTTTGTTCTTCAGATAAAATTATAAAAAAATTCCAAAGTAATAAAATGTATATATATTATTAATTTAGCTTAAAATGGAACAATGCAGTTTAATAGCATTAGATACATTATTTTTATGATAATTTTTTTTAAATATTAAAGAAATTCAAAAGTGAAAAATGCACCCGTTCCATAGAATTACTTGTCGGCTTTAAATGTGATTGGAATTAAGGAGGATAATTTATCATATAGTATCACCAAGGAAATAGTGTATATTAATTAAACTAAAAAATGAATAACCTGACAATGTATTTCATGAGTTTCAAAGGTCCAAAGTTTGCTGACAGAAATGTACAAGCAGTGAAGGAGTGTCCGTGACAGTGGGAGCAGCTCAGTTTGTGAGACATGCGCTGATTGATTCGTGGCAGCGGAGATGAACCTCAGGTGCACCTCATCCTGAGCTGAACTCTGTTCTCACGTCCCTCCTCTTGGCCACGCGCTCTGTTTCTGTGCCTGGATGTGGGCCGAGGTGATGGTGATTGAAGGATTGGCTGATCCCCAGTCACTACGAGTCAACTGCAACTTCATAATGATGCATATGATTTGGAAACTAGATTTTACATTTCTAGAAGGAAATACTAGTGATTGTTTTGCAGCAAAGGTTTAAAGTTTTCAGTAAATATGGATTGACTGCTGTATTGAATGCACTTGGCTGACACTGAATGTGCATCTTGTTTTCAACATATCGGTTGCGTCTGAACCTAAAGTAGTCTGTGTTTATCGGACATGCTTTCAAATCATCTTAATAACATGTTTAATAATCTAGAACAAATTTAAGAGCGCTTTACACTGCAAATAAAAACTAAAAAAATTAATGGTCTTATGTTCAGACATTATTTTGCATCTCTCCAAGTAGTGTAGACATAACCAAGCAAATATTTAGTAAGTGCAATGCTTAGAAGAAATGCATTTGAAATGAATTTGCCTGTTTCCTTATTTTTTTACTTTCCTCCACCACCAAACCAAACCAAAAATGCAGGATAATATATAGAGACATACAAGCTGCCTTCAAAAATTGACCAGAGCGTGGCCACTGTCAATACAATATACAATAAAATGAATATTTTTTTTTTTGAGTATGTGTTCATGTTTTTATATGTAAACAGTGCTTGAGAGAAATGATGTGTTGGTTTAGTACATTAAGACAGCATATGCGGTAATTGTGAATTTTAGAGCTCTATTATAAATGTTCAAGTGAGTAACATTGTGATTTTATTTTTTATTATTCATACTATTCATGTATTCATGTTACCACTTAGCTCAGCGTTAAAATAAGGACCTGTTCATAAAATGGCATTAAACATAGTTTGGGGGTAAAATGAACATCTCAGGAATTCATTCAGGAAGAAAAATTTTTAATAAAAACTGACAGATGTTTTATATCAGTCATAGCTATATATATATATATATATATATATATATATATATATATATATATATATATATATATATATATAAACAACAACAATCATAATGCACTTTGTTTCCATAAAATGTATGACATGTTCAGAGGTCAAAGATTATTTGTCAAAACTGAGAAGTTTATTTTTTTTTTTTGGCTATAGTCAGTTGATGTTTGGCCTGTGTGTTTGTTCCTCAAATGTAGACAGATGAAGATCATCTGATGAATGTAACAGATGCATAAACACATGCATATGTTCTGCCAAACTGCTGACACCTACACTTCTGAAATTCACTTCTTGAAAACAAGATCTCTACATACGATACTAGCACTTACAAAGAAAAGTCCCAAAAAGGGGTTTTTTACAGTAAAGCCATAGAAGAACCATTTCTGGTTCCAAAAAGAACCTTTTAGAGTACAATTCTTGAAATAACCACTTTTTGAAGAACCCTTTAATAACCTGAATAGCCATTTTCCACAGTAAAGAGCTTTTGTGCAATGGAAAGGTTCTGTTTATGTTAAAGGTTCTTCCTGTTTTTTTTTTTTAAGAGTCTATGTTTGATTATATTTCATATTTAATATTTTTAAATCACATTAGTACATCAACTGACTTTTGGTTTTCAAATGTGCTGGCATGATCAGAGGTCACGTGTTATTGAATGAGGCTCTTGGGAATGACGTGCTGATTCCTGCATAAATGCTCTGAGTTGGAGGTCACTTGGTGTGTATCCTTCTCCACCCATCAGCTATTCATCCTGCCTCATTCTTCTTTCCCACTGTCCTGCAAGTGATTTCTTACACAGTGACCTCTGCTGAAAGAAAGAGGAGGCAGACATGGGGAGAAAATAAAGGTCAGGTTTTGTGGGATTTTCTGTGACGTGCCAATAGAGTGTTTCCTTCTATTTGTATAATCACGATTATGCTTTTTTCAGCCTAATGGGTTTTCATCAAAGCCGATGCAGACGATGCTTTGTGCTCCCAGCAGACGTGATCAAAGCGCAGGGGCTTAAGCTAACTTACTATTCAACTCATCAGAGTTCAGAAAGACATTAATCAGTTTAAACGCTCAAACTCAGCTTCATATATATATATATATATATATATATATATATAGTTTAAATGTTGAGTAAATGTCAAAACACAAAACTAAAGTGTAACCAACAAATTTTTATATAATTTATAATAACATTTTCAATTATGACTGTTTGAAATAACTTTTTTTTTTTCTAATTCTGTGTGAATAATTTTGATAACTTTAGTATAGGGCCCATTCTCACTATTAACTAGTTGCTTATTAGCATGCAAATTAATAACATATTGGCTGTTTATTAGTACTTATAAAGTACATAATCTGCATGACTATATTCTACATCCCTAACCCTACCCAATGTCTAAATTTTAACTACCTTAAGTATTAAAAGTTTATTGAGGCAAAAGTCGTAGATAATGGTTTAAAATGATCAATAATAAAAGAATCAATTTAATGGTTAAATTGATTAACCCTAAATGGTTTAAAAGGATCAGTAATAAAAGGATCAATTTTCTTTCTTTCTTTCTTTTTTAAAAATTTCTCATTGAATCCATACTTTTGAACAGTGATGTATACTGATTTTTAGGGATGGACCGCTGATATTTATCGGCTGATTTTTGATTATTTTAAAGCCATCGGCATGTCGGAAATAGCATGAAAAGTGCCGATACTGATGGTTTATTAATTAACTGCATGGAGACAATGAGTTGCATGTCTTTTGCATAATCCAACGTTTTTCTCTGGACAAAATAATTAAATATATGCCGAAACAAAATAAATTCTGTACAAAAATATAGTTTGTCAGATGGTACGGCCATATGCAAATGTGACGCTGACACATCCAACGAGTGAAATACCTGTGCTCAGCTCTGAACTCATCATAGGTCGCAATGGCAATGCACCAGCATTAGTTTATCCGAGGATATGTCACGAATCGCCAAACATCAGGCCTACATTTAAGTGAAAATGAATGGCAGTTAATATGCAGCTTTTTGTTTAAAACCAGTGTAGAACACGGATTCACACAAGGTCACATCACGCACCTGCTGCAGGTTTCTGTGAACGGAAAAAACTGAATAAACCCCCCTAAGGTTAAGGTTCAGATAATTCAAACAAACTCCAAACATCACGAAGAAAAAAAAAAAAAGAAATAAAAAAAAACGAGACGGCAGAATGCAGTTTTCTTTATTTTACAAAAGCTTTAGAGTTTTGAATTATGTTTTGCTTCTATCTGTATGACAAACCAGCGTTGGTATGATCATAAATTACAGAGTAACAGTTGGGAAAACAATGCAGTGCCTCACACGCACATACAACTAATTTGACATAGCAACCTGTTCATTATCACAATAAAATACAGTTAAAGAAACATAAAAAGTTACACTGCTCAATTTAAATAGTTAGTAGTACAGTCTGTGCCGTTCAGTTTGATTAATGCCTCACTGCTGATATAGCCTATATGCAAAGGATGATGTATTATGTTGATAATGAGAGTGAAGAAAAAAACCTATAGTTTACATAAATTATAGAAAAGTTTAAAAAATAATGTTATTAATAACATTATTAACCAGTTTTCTACTCAAACCGGTTTCACAGAGGAAGGCAGGAACAGAAGCGTTCAAATAACGATTCTGCTTGGAATGAACCAATTTTTGTGCTGCTTTATGCAATTGACCAATATTGGTTTCGGAATCGGCCAATAGTTGTTTCTTAAAATCGGTATCTGTATCGTCCAAAAAATAAAATCCTATCGTGCATCCCTACTGATTTTCCCATAAAATTCCAAATTTCACTCGCTGTTCTGACATGTATTCAGATAAATTAGGATGGCAAAACTTAGAGTTACTGTACACTTAATTGACATTCACTTTCTGATCAGTTTAGAAAAAAATTGCTCTTGTTCAATGTGAAGTCTGACTCTATCAAAACTTTTTATGTGTAATAAATTCCAGATTTAGAGAACAAGCTAATCTTTCACCAGAATTTAATTGCATTTTATGTCCATTTCACAGTATGTATTTGTTGCACTTTTCATCATTTTTTTTTTTCAAATGAATATATATATATATATATATATATATATATATATATATATATATATATATATATATATATATATACTTACTTTTGCAGGACTTATACAGAACAGTTTGTTCAGTAAGTCCCACAGTCATTGTTAATGGAGTCTGCTATTAGAAAATCACTGTACTTGATAATGGCACAGAGGGATGTTTTGGAAAAAAAGCTATTTGTTTCTTCTCAAACTTACCTCACATGCTATTCAGATACATTCATATTCACCATTTGTATTTATCAAAGAACATTCTTGGAAACATTTACAGCAGTTCTGGTCTGCGTGTGTGCCTGTGTGTTACCAAACTGATTGTTTTAATGAATCTGTCACTCTGACTTTATAGAGCTGAAGATCTTCCCATCCTGCCTTCAGGCTGTAATGGCCTCAGGCTGAGACTTAAAACAAAGCTAAAAGTCTCCCACAGAAACACTCAGCAAGATACCAGAGGTAACCAGCAAAAACTAACTTTCTCAAATGTTTATATATCCTATTTGCAGAACAAGCTAAGAATTAGCCTGGTTTAGCCACCGCTAATCGCCTGAAGACTAAGTAAACACAAATTACCAGCGACGTCTTAGAGCCAGACTCCAGTTTAATCCTTCTTGATACAAACATCATTAGACTTTCACATTAATGGCAAGTTTTCGGCAAAAGAAAATTGTTTTCAGACCATTTTTCCACTAATAATTTTTAAACTCTTGTTAAACTTTACAAAAATAATTAGTTGAGCTAAAAAACTTTGGCTGACGAGTCTCAGAGATTTTGCTGTTTTCATAATACAGACAATCTACTGAACTTTAATAGAGCAGGTCATAATTATATTATCGTAATAGCACAAAATTTTGTCCAGATTTAACAGTGGCAAATATTTATTATATTAAGAAAGAAACATTGCATTTCAATGCAAAAATGCATGATACTTATATCTTCTTGATGCAGCGGGAACACTGGGGGTCTCCTCTCTTAGCTATTATGCACAAATGGCTTATGGAAATCATTTATTGAGAATAATAATTGTATATCTGTGTTCATACAGCTGTACTGGGTGAATCTCTTTCATATATCCCATTGGGCTCGCAGATTGCACAGTTATTATGTCATGATACAATCAGTAGTGTTTGTGATGAATTCGAATCCACTGTCATTGTCTTCAGCACAAAGAGATGAAAGAGATTCAAACGCCTGGAGAAAAGCAGAATCAAAGGCTCAGGATATTTGTGTATGCGTGCGATTATGTACCACTCCCCCCAACAAGACTAAATATTAATCTCACAGTGGTGCGTGACGTGACATCAGCAGAGATTGGTGTTTGTTCAGATTGAAGTTTTCAGAACTGAATGGTTGTGAACTGATTCATTGTAAGAGCTTAAGCGAAGTCAGCGGGAATGCCTAAAGGGATATTCCAGGCTCAGTACAAGTTGAACTCAGCATAATGTTGATTACTATAAAAAATCATTTTGACATGTCTCTGCTTTTCTTTTAAAAATACAGCAAAAAAATCTGATTTAAAGCAAGGCACTTACAATAGAAGTGAATAGGCCAATCTAAGTACTCACTGTTTCAATATAATAAGACATTAAACAATGTGTGTGAACATGATTTTAGAGGGGGAAAAAAACACTTGTTAACCTTTTCTGTGTAAAATTACAGTGTAGCCAACTGTACAACTTCAGAATGTCTAAAAATGTGATTTTAAACACTTTTACTGCTTCAACTCAATTTTTAACAGAAAAATTGATATATAAAATTATAAGCTTCACATTTCTGCTTTCAAATCATCCAAAAATGGGCCCCTTTTCACTTCCACTGTAAGTGCATCACTCTAACCTGTATATTAGCCTTTTATTTTTAAGGAAAACAGTGGTTGATGAAGTTATTTTTGCAGTCATTAACATTATGCCACAAATTATGTCCACTGAACATATTCTTTTAAATCATCTGTTTGTAATTTCTCAATTTCCAAAAACAATAATATGCAAATTTGGTAACAGAAAACAACCAAAAAGAAAGCAAATATCAAAGCGCCAGTATCATAAGCTTTTCATAACCAAAGTCAGTAAAGAGAGACCACAGCAAACATTTTCATAAATATATATCTGATTGAAATTTCTGAACAAAACAACATCATCACTAGACTGTCATCTCTGGATCAATAGCAAACGAAACTCTGATAGAAAAGAAACGACTGCAAAGAGAAATGATTTTCAGAACGAAACTTGAGATATAGTCACAGTGTATGTTTATGGATGACTTAATCGATTAAGTACAAAACCTTTATACTGTACTCACAAATCAAATTAACTAATTGCATTTTGTGACTCAAGATGAAAAATGCAATCAGGTATTCATAGTTTCTTTTATCATTTTATCATCATTCAGATCATAAATAATGTATCAGATCAATTTGATCAGAAGATTTGTATAACAGTTTAAAACCTCCACAGATTAAAATAATATTTTAAGACAATACCTTGTATATTTAAATCAAATTATATACATTAAATTCATCCTAAATAATGATACTACTGCCAACAGAAAGGCCAAATATTTGATATTTAGAGCAAGTTTTATAAATATAAAGCCAAATAGGCTACAGTGCCTTAGTAATCATATTAAGAATACATATGTTTTGTTGAATGTTGTTGTACTTGTCATTTTATCCTTTATACAGTTATTTTAAGTCCCATTAGGAAGATTTCTCACCGTCCTAAATAATTTAACGATGGAACATTAAAACCAAGTATGTTTATCCAAATCAGTTTAGGTGTTTTTCTGGCCATTTCTGAATGGACAGAGCGAGGAGAGCACATGCTAGGAGCAAACAAAGGACATTTGTCAGTCCTGCACCTGTAGAGGATGATGGTTAGTGGATGTGACACTGGCTCTGCCAGAAATAGCCTCAACTGCTGTCTGAGCTTCCACACCCTCAGGCCAGATCAAACCACATCTTAGTCACAAAAGTCAATTACACTGAATGTGATTAGCCATGAAGTTAAACCTTTAAACTGAAATGCCAAACCAAGATGCCTGCTCTTGCTGGGAATCCGACATATGCCTTAGTTTTGGAGATATCAGTAAGATGAATGTATGCTTTAAATAGCAAAGAATATATGAGATGTGTGCCTGAGATATATATATATATATATATTCATATGTAAAAATATAAGCAAATTATAATCAGGGTCACATAAAAAAAATATCTATAAGCCATATTTTATGTACAGTGTAGAGGCAGAGTTTGTACATATGGACACAATTACAAAGAGGTGAAAGATTGCCAAAATAAAAATATTATTATTTTTTTTCTGAAAGCACAATAGTTTTCAGTGACATCTCCAATATAAGCAATAGACACTTTAAAAACATGATCAAGAAATTTAGCTTTTTGATGTCAAACTTATAACTGTAGCTCAAACAAGCTTAATGACTGGCTGTATTTACACCATGATAAATCAATTTCACGTTAGACTAAAACAATTACATGGTAAATACCAAGTCAAGGATACTGACACAGCTCACAATGAATGACCCAACTGTCACAATTTCACCTCAGACCTGTTGAAACACAACACACTATGTACAGCTAAACATCTCTTTTAAATAAAAGTACAGTGTTATAGTCCAAAGTAACAAGAAAAATAAACATTTCGTACAGAAAAAAGAGACAAGCTTGTTTCCAGAGTGTTGTTGTATTGAATACATAAATTCACATTATTAGGAAATGTGAGCATTCCTATACTGTAAATCCTTAAACTGATTTTTGCATGTGATCTTTAAACAATAAGGTACTTGATTCTCATTTAGCAGAGACTGATGCATTTATAAAGAACACTTTCATTGTAGTTGCACATGTGCATTTGATATCTGTGTTACAAAGTTGTTGTAACTGCATTCTCGTGACAGGCAATGCAAACTCTGTGACAGCTGCCTGTCATCACATGCACCCCAGATGCGTTTGATTTGAGCCAAGAGGGTCTTGTTATCCTCACAGTTGTCCAGTCTACACACACTTAAATATACTGTATGTGGGCGTGCTGTTCTACATTTAATTTCAGAAAACACCAAAGTATTTCTGAGGACGTTATGTTATTTCTTCAGGCTTAGCAAGATGGGTTGCTTTGATTTTAATAACCTACAGTATATATATGTGTGTTTGTATGTATGCATTTATCACTAGCAGTGCAAAATTTTGTGGTCAATAAGATATATATATTTGAAAGAAGTCTCTTAGGCTCACCAAGGCAGCATTTATTTGATCAAAAATACAGTTGTTTTTTAATGGCGTCAAATATTATTATAATTAAAAATTATTCTAATTTAATAATTTTTAAATCCAATTTATTACTCTGATGGCAAAGCTGATATTTATGCAGACATTACTCAAGCTTAAGATATAAATGTTTTATTTAGAGCACAATTTATTTTGCTCTAATTTCTTAATTTGGCGCTTCTTATGGGACTCACTGATTTATGCTGAAAATAAGTAATTTGTGGTCAAATAATGGCAAGTGAAGAAAAGTGGATTATTGATCACTAGTTGAAAACATGAAGTAAATTTGGTGCATTCATGAGACGTGGATTTTGGTTTCCAAGAGGAAATGCTCTTGCTGGCAAAGTAGAACTCCAGAACACTGAAAAGATGCCTTGAAATCAGACTTCGATAAATACAATCTGCACTCTAAAACACGGGAGCTTATTAAATATATATATATTTTGTTTTGTTTTTGTTTACAGAATACATTTTTGTGCATTTCTATGCACAGGTTTATGAATTTGCTTTTAAGCAGTCCTAAAATTGTCCATGTTGTTCATCTTTTCCTCCACACCCCCTTTCACAACAAAGACGAGGCAGAAAAGTACAGCTGCAAAAACAATAAAGCAGTCAGGAGTCTCGCAAGACAGATAAAAAGCTATTTTCAAATGCGAAATGACCGTCAGACAGATCTTTGTAACCTCCTTTGACATTTCTCCACCATCAGGAACAGGATTCAGGCACAGAAGAGCTTTCCTTTGTTCAGAGACAGATGAGCATAGTCTGTCCTCTGGAGGATCGTTTCCCAGTGGCTTTAGAGAAACACTCAGCATCCCACAAATCAACACATCCTTTGGTTTTTTGCAAAGTAACTTTTTTTTTTTTATTTGTGGCCACAAGCCCAAAAAGGATGTGAGAGGAGCCTGACACTAGCAGCTTTAGTATGACATTTTAAAAAGTGCATCCCATGTCTGTATTTTTTTTTTCCGTTTACTTTGCGTTTCAACTCGCAGAAGCAGAGCTGAAGAGAATATAAACAAAGCCTTGAGTAATATTTCAACAGAAACGGCTTTGCCAGCACAAGGCTTTGAATGTTCTGGTGTCAACGCTCAAGTGCTGTCTGAGATGGGGAGTTTGCAAACGTTCAGTCAATCTGAGTCTCCAGTCTCCAGTTTGATTGAATCACTTTCTTTCCCAGTATTATCTTTCTCTCTGAATGTTTATGCGTATGTGTCGCCCGTCTTGAGGGCCACTAGCTCAGAGTCTTCTGTTTGTTTACCATTCAAGTGTTCACTGTTGCAGTCATTATGGTACATGAAGGTGGGCACCTCAGTGATGGAGGTGGCGGTGTAGGAGGTGGATCTCATGGAGCAGTGCTCACGTCGTCGCTGACCCCACTGGGCTTTGTATTGCATCCACTGCCTTTTCAGAGCTCCCTGGACCTGCAACATGTAACAATCTGTTCAAATATAACTTTTACTTATTTCAAATCTTCACTATGGCTTCATCTATGCAATAATACATCATATAGAGATTAAGGTCGGTCAAATATTTAGAAAAGTCTCTTATGCTCACCAAGGCTGCATTTATTGCATGATCGAACATATAGTAAAAAGGAATATTGTTAAATATTATTACTATTTAAAATAATTATTTTCTATTTGAATATATTGTAATTTTTCCTGCGCTGGCAAAGAATAATTTTCAGCAGTTGTTACTCCAGTGTTCAGTGTCACATCATCCTTCAGAAATCATTCTAATATGTTGAATTGAATCTCAAGAACCATTTATTATTGTTATAAAAGCAATACTTGTAATAATGTTATAATATAAAAACCATTCTTACATTTTTACAGGATTCTTTAGTGAATAGAAAGTTCAAATGAACAGCATTCATTTGAAATGGAAATATTTTGTCACCTTTTGTTTTCTTCCTTTCTGAAGTATTTATTTAAAAAAATTTACTGACCCCAATTTTTTATGATTTTGTCCTTGTGCATCCGCCAGTGACATGTGTACAAAGTTTGAATGTGCAATAAAATTGGACACAGCTACAGTCATATTTCCTTGTGCTCAGACGTCTCATCACTCACAAGATTCTTTGAGTCTTTGTAGTTTTATTATAGCCATCCTTGAAGATGAACTTGATTTAAACACAGTCTGTTCGTTTGCTATATTATAAAATCAGCTGTTTTTGAATTGATCGTTACATAATTTCAAGTAGCAGGTTTTAGTTTAACATCTGTTTTTATCTGGTACATCTGGTGTCCTAGAAACTTACAATTGTCAGGACGTTGTGATTTGACAAACTGCACTGCACTTTTTGTGCATCAGAGTTACTTTTAAGAGAAAAGTTACTTGTACTTATGTGTTTTGATTAATTGAGTAACATCTGAGCATAAATTATGTTTTTGTTTTAACCTCTGTGTATTTAGTGGATTTGGAGAATGTGGGAATTATATTACTCTATTATTATCATAACCAAACTTGATGTGCCAATTACCGCTCTGTGTATTTTTAACACATAACAAAGAAGGATATTGGATCAGGCGCAAATCTAGAGGAGACAGGGGCACAGTAGAAGGACATTAGACTAGAACGAATCATTCCGCTGAGGTAAACAAACACCACCACAAAGAAAATATTATTCTGTGTCAATGGCCCTTTTATTGTCCTGAAACTGGATCTGTGCTTAGGACACATCCAAATAGTTTGTAGACAAGCTGATGCTGATGTGAGCTGGCTGCTCATGCATAGGCTAATAATTGACCCATTTTCCAGGCCCAGAAATAATTCAGCATGTTTAAAACATGACTTACACATAGGCGGATGAAAGGCGCTAATTCATTCCATTCAAGTTCGTGCCAGGAACCTCATGCTGAGTATTCTATTGAAACTGTCTCTTCATTGTTTTGGTTTTGTCATGCATAAGTGCTCTAAGTCTGTTTTCCTCAAGTCTGGTAAATGTACTTTGACGTGCTTGTTGGTATTTACTGCCACTTAATACTCTTTTCATGCACCCCCTCGCTTCAAGAGAAACGTTGAAAGAGTCTGGCTTTTAAATAGATTTTTGGCGAATGTGAAAATACACGACATGAGAAATGTCTCCGTCTTTTGCGATTACAACCAACCCTTGAGAAAAGTATATCAGAGTTGGCAGAATGACCTTAATCAGGTCACTCGAAAAAGTTGAGGCCTACATTTAAGATTCATGAATTTGAATTGCAAATAAAATTTTCATCCATTTGAATTATACAGTTTTAACATATATTACCTTACAGAACTAATACATTTAATGTGATGCATATTTATAAGTCATACATAAATGAAACAGGTAAGATTTCTGCTCTCAAAAAATCATGCATAATTTATTATTAACTATTTGCGTCTATTTGATTTTATTTAATAACTCGTCTTTTCAAAATGCATTTAAGTAGCTTAAAATCTGCATAAATTTGTTTGAAATCAGTTCAATTTATTCCGTTAAAAAGTTGCTGTGGAACAAGCAATATTCAATTACTTAAAATGTATGAGATTGAAAGAAGTTTGATTTATTGATGATAAATATATAAACCTGGTTATTGCATTAAGATTATTAGTTTATACACAGACTGTAACTCCCTACAGTTGTTATTTAAGTGTCCTTGAAAGCAATAAAAGTCACCAGTCATATCATGTGTGCTTCCTAAAAGATCATAGAGGAAAGTGACATCAACCATGTCTGAATTAATGTGTCAGTTGCACAACATGGCCAGGTATTCAACCAGAAATTGGCTAAACGCCTGACTGACTTCCTGAACACCAGCCACTAGCACTTTGGTGTTTTGACAAAGCGTCAAGCTATCCCAAAGGTTGTGTCCTTCACATGGGGTGATTTCGCTGAAATTTAGCCCCTTTTATAAGGATGACATTTCTTAAGCCATTATTTTGAAATTCTTTGATGTGATGTGGCAAGTAATTGTCATTATTTAGTCAGCCTCATGTCACATAAAACCTGAATGCTGTATTTCAAGTCATCTGAAGGCATTTGATAGTTTTTATCAGAAAAGGGTTGAAAATTCTGTGGTTTTTCACTGCTAGTCTGAGGTACCTCTTGAAAGTCATTCTCCATTCCATATATTCAAAATGGAGAGTCATGTTTAGTTGAAATACTGTACATGTGAAAACCAATTCCTTTTGGCATCCCACCTTTGACAAGACACATCTTGCTACGCATTTTTTTTTTTTTTATGTGAATTATCTGTCACCAACAAGTCTTATGAACTACAGTACTTTTATGGGGGTTTTGTGAAGTTGCATGGAAAATATAAGTAATATTCTTCAAAAATTTTAAACTGAATGATGTAAGGGTAGGTAGATTATGGAAGTGTGTCTACCACAGGATTAAAAAAAGTAACTGTGACTTTTTATCTCACAATCTTGACTTTTTTCTTACAAGTCTGAGTTTAAATCTCACAGTTCTTTTTCTCAGAATTGCAAGACATAAACACAATTTTGGTTCATATTTTGCAATTTAGAGTAAAAAAAAAAAAGACATCAGAATTTTCTTTTCTTGACAGAAACAAGCTTCCATAGTAAATAATGCCACAATTTGAGTGAAATATGCATTTATGTGTTATAAGGATATTGCTCAATTTACTTACCTCTCCATTGAAAAAGCAGAATATGGTTGCCACCAGTAATCCCTTGCAAAGCAGAAAATATAGAAGCATTAACTATCATTTTGAGATGTCTTCCATGAGTAAAAAGAGTTAACATTCAGTCTGAGTTACCTGGTAATGCATTAATATGTGCATGATGTAATCGTATATCTCTCCTGCTAAGCGGTTCTCTGGCCGCCAAGGGAAGATGACGAACTGAATGCCCAATAAGGGCACCAGAATGAGGGTGGCCCTCACTGCCTTCATATACATGTTGGACTCAGCTCGATGTGTATCTCTCAGTTTGGTCACCAAAACCCGTACTATGTTCAGCAGAAAGAATAAATTGACCTACAACATAAAAAAATATATATATATAAAATTGAACTCCTATGTTCTCCAAACAGTCTTTAACTACATGCCCTATTTAGATTTTAATTTCACACAGCGTTGCCACAATTAAGCTTGATTAACTGTAAATGAACAAAGCCATTGACTTGATAATCCAATTTTAACAGAAAGGCGCTCTACTGAGATGTTAAACGCAATATTTGTCATTTTGCCACCAAGAATATGACATTGCATTAAAGTTTTCCTCAACATTAAGCATACTCAAGTTTTTTTTCAATATTAAAATGGTTTATTCAGGGCAAATGCATGATAAACACTGTGTGAATAAATGCAAAAACTCAATATAATAGATAAATATATTAAATAAATGTAAAAGACGCTGACTCACTAATAAAGCTGCCATGATGGGGCCATGAACCACATACAGCAGATGTGTCTCCACACTCATCCAGCAGCTAGTGGAAAATATAATAAATCCCATATCAGACCCACTGTCCACTAAACCTGGCCTGTCTTCTGTATTTACTGCTGAAAAGCAGTGAGCATTACTCACTTGTCATCAAAGTATTTCTTCCTCGCCACAGCATGGATGGATGCAGGCACCAAGGGGAATCCTGTTGAAAGGAGAATTGAGACATTAGTCAAACACGAAATATTATACCTCTGATGTAAAATGAATGATAATGCTGTAACTGTTATTAGACGGCGAGCCATGACTACGCGAAATGCCTCACTTGATTTATTGAAGTATTTAAAATCATAGCGCAGTACAAACTCAGCATCTATAGGCTAAATAAACTAAATTGTCTTTGATGCATGAGGAATTGGGCACTGGAGGGGACGATTATCAGTGAATAATGACGTACATTGATGCATAGATGATATTCACTATGTTTCCATCCTCCTATTTTTATACGCATTTTGGAATATCGCATAAAAAATGCTGGATGGAAATGGCAAGATGCGCATCAATTCAAAAAATGCACATAAGAAACTTATGCACACAAGTGAGCAGGATAAACTTTTTATCTGATAAGAAAAAAAATTTGCATAAACTACGATGTAAACACATTTACCGAATAAATTCCTCCATACGCATCAAAAAAGTCACGTGACTTTGCACGATGGGACAGAATAACTTAACTAATCAACGGACCAATCTCGTTGCACAGTATCTGAAATGTTGTTTTGGTGGTTCTGAAATGCCTGAGCAAAGTCTGTTATCAAAGTAAATCTGTATAATTGTCTTACACGACTGCATTCCCAAACAGCAATGCATCCGCCTCTGAAAGCAATGATTGCATTTATTGTGTTTCATCTGCTCGCTGCTGCTCATATATGAAAATTATTATATTCAGTGACTTTATCAGGAAGTGACGATTTTGTTCACTTTGACTCCTTGGATGAAAACGGTGGTTTATTCACAAATGTTTTACGCAATATTCCAGTTTTGTGCATAAGTTAAATTCGCATCTTTGGATGGAAAGATAGCTATTAACTACTTGTATAATACATCTAGGGTTCAAGAGTAGATTGGACATTCTTCAAACATTCTTGTTTTGCTTTTTTTTATGGGCAAATGTAAGTCATAACAAGAGAGTGAGTAAATAATGACATTTTAAAAATTTTTAGGCTAAATATTCCTTAGGAATATTGGGAATTTTTAATAATCTCTGAACAGTGTGAAAAGCCCCAAGGCTTTTTAGCAGATCTTCTGCAAACCGTCAATGGATTCTTTCCCTTTGGGGTAGGATGACAGATTCGAGGTTATCAGACAATCTTTATTAATGCCCCACAATTTAGGTACTTTCTCGTCCATTTATCAGGCTAGTTCCTAACCCATGTCATTGCTAACTTACAGAGCAGGTGAAACAAGACAGTTAGGGTGTGATCTTCCATAAACCCTCATCATAAAACTGCCAATGGGAACCATAAAGTATACCAGAATGTGAAACAAACCATGAACCGCAAACATCCACAAATGTCCAGCACATTGTGTCCTAAGTGTGGATTAGCTGATTTGTCTGTGTTTAAACAAGTGTTTGTGCCGGCGACAGTGTTTTCTGTTTGTGGAGCAGGAGGACATGACCACGAGCAAATGTATCCAATAAATTATGGAGCAAAGACTGATGAAACAGCTGCCTATGAAAACATGTCACGCTACACTCCGTGCAGAGCAAATAGGGAGGGTATTCATATTTACAATGTAGGGTTTGCTGACAGATGGGAAAGCAAAACTAGGAACTTTGGGGCAGCAGAACTGGCAGAGACTCACCCCAGCCCAGAAGATAATACCAGTGCAGATGCTGCTCCTCTGCAAATACAGCCACCACAATCAGCGTGTGCAGGTAAATCCCCTCACAGAGCATCCAGAAATAGTTGCAGCCCAGCATGTACATGTGGAAAAAGTGAAGCACCTTGCAGCCAATCTGCAAAGGGGGGGAAATGAAGTAGACAGGTGCTTTAAGTTTCACTGCAACAAGCAATTTAGGCAAAAATGAAATCTGACAGGACAGCCCCGCTGAAAAGACCAGCTTACAGCAGCGTAAATTACCATGATCCAAGCTGATTTACACTGGTTTGGTCTAGCTAGTTAAGATAGTAATAAATGAATGCAGTTGTTTTCAGCTGGTTGATAAAAATGATGGTCATAATTTATTATTTATTTATTAATTAAAGTCCAATTCTCGCTATTAACAAACCATTAACTATGACTTTTGCCTCAGTTAACTTCTAATTTGCTGCTTATTAATAGTTACTAAGGTAGTTTTGGTATGGGGTAGGATTAGAGATGTAGAATAGGGTCATGCAGAATATGTGCTTTGTAATAAACAGCCAATATGTTATATGCATGCTAATAATACTGTAAGCAACTAGTTAATAGTGAGAATTGGTCTTTATACTAAAAGTGTTACCAAAATTATTAATAATATAAATTTTATGAACTTTACAGGCAGCATTATAAACATCATAAATCAAGCTCTTTAAGTTTTTAATATTTTCATTTAAAAAAATTTAATTTACATTTATAACATAATTTGTGTTTTCCTATGTTGGCATTAAATTACATAAAGGGAATAATGGCAAGTTTGACATCTTTATCTCTTTATCTTTATGTCGAATATAACCAAACTCTCAATATTTTGCTGTTGGGACAACTGAGAATGCAAATATTATATTTGTTGTAGTTTCTGTTCACCACTATAGAAGTTGACCCAAATATGACAACGTCATATTTGTGAAAGGGTCCATTTGTGAAATTATTAACATGACATAGACTGATTAGGACAAGTGACAGTTTTATAAATGCATAAACAACAGCAGAAGTGTGATTTAACAGCCTAACACATTGAACAAACACTGATCCAAATGTTGTTTTAGTTTCAGCCAAATTACTAAGTGACAGATGGATTCACATCAAAATACCATAAAGTTTTTGTTGGACGGCTCAGCTTTGAGATCATCAAGAAAAATATGGGAAGCATTTTCCTCTTCCTAAAGTACATTTATTTGTTGCAGTTTATTATTTGCATTTGGCAATGTTTCTTTTTTTCAGTTGTCCACAAGAACAAGGTTCCAGAAACTTAAGTTCACACTGTGAGTTAATTAACTTGCAATTAACTTCACAAATACCTGCAGAACATTCATTTTTTCCATTTCATTTCACTTTAACGTGGCCCGGGCTTTACCTTACTTTGAATGTTTGAGATGCTCCTTTTCTGGCTCCTTTTTAAGAACATGTGTGCAGTTTTAATTAGAAAATGCTGGCATACGTGTCTATTCTCAATCCGCTGAGCTCTGGATCACACACCTCCCAACAACACGTCAGTCACCCAGATTAACTTTTTACCATATGTCCATAGCTCTCATCTGCCTGCTGCACCCATGCAGCTGGCAACAAGTCCTCACACGTTATTCTCCACACACAGCTTTCCTTTAAAAGTCAAGGCTTCTTTACTTCAATTCAAATGTCCTTGATATGCAATGGGGTTCTTGTCAGACTATGTCAGAAACAGAGGGTTTAAGTCGAAACTAAAGTGGGTAATTCTGTCTGTAAACTCTTCTCCTTGAGACTGGGGATGCATTCTGTATTGATTCTGCAGAGTTGGAAGGAAAAACAGAAGGAGCTTGTTCTCCAGGCTGAACAAGGATACCGTAAATCAAACACTAAGAATGCACCCAACCACATAAGAACGCACATTTCAAGACATATGCATTACACTGGCCGGATAAAACAGATATCTTTTTGAGAAAGCATAAGTAAGGATGGTACTTTGACAGGCACAGCAGCGTGTTCTTTTTTTTTTTTTTTTTTCAAATGAAGGAGTTGGGTGAATGTGATAATGTGTCTCTCAGATACAACCCAATATTCTCAGACAAGTAAGAACAGTGATTATCGTCTTTCTGCAACTCCAAAACTACACCTCCAATGCACTCTAGTCCTTCAGAATCTATTCATCCAGTCCTCCACACATGATGACAGGCCATTTCAAACCCCGGACAGCAGGGTGTAAAAACTCAGTTTAGACTGTCTCACTTTTTAGCTCTGTTTTTATATCAGAAAAAAGATCACATTAGATACAGTAGCTAAAAGTTAATGTTTTTCTTGAAATACATCTCCTCACCACACCTCTTAGATCATGCAGTGCATTCCAGTGTGGCAGATTTATGTGTTCCTCCATAGAGAGCAAAACCTGAAAAGATCATTATTCCAAGCAAAGATCTTATGGAATGAAAATACAATGAATAATTCATTACATTTATATAGTGCTTTTCTACTTTTCTAACTATACATTGTGAGGGGGGTATCTCCTCGTCCACCACCAGTGTGCAGCATCCAGCTTACTGGTGGAGAGGAGACAGATTGATGAAGCCAATCAGCAGATATGGGGATTGTTAGGAGGCCATGATGGTCAGAGGCCAATGGGCGAATTTGGCCAGGATGCCGGGGTCACACCTCTGCTCTTTTCGAAAGACATCTTGGGATTTTTAATGACCACAGAGTCAGGACCTCGGTTTAACGTCTCATCGGGAGGACAGATTCTTGGACAATGAGAATTAAACAGTTTTGTGGCAGATTCAAAATGTACTTCATCTGAAGTGCAAAAACTCTTACACTTGCCAGATATAGAGTATATAGCTAAATGATCTTCATTCAAATTTAAATGCAACATTAAATAAAATGATATTTAACGTGAAAAATTCGAAGAACTTTTAAATGAAAAACAAAAAGTATTTTTTTCTCATTATTGAAACAACATTTAAACTATCATTCAAAAGTTTGGAGTCTGAATTTTTTTATGCTCAGCACGGCTGCATTTATTTGATTAAAAATACAGTAAAAACAGTAATATTATGAAATCTTATTCTAATTTAGAATAACTGTTTTCTATTTTAGAATATTTTAAAATGTAATTTATTTCTGTGATCAAAGCTGATTTTTCAGCATCATTACTCCAGACTTCAGTGTCACATGATCCTTCAGAAATCATTCTAATATGCTGATTTGCTGCTTAAGACACACTTCTTGAACATTTTGAGAAACATTCATGTTGAAAACAGGTGTGCTGTTTAATATTTCTGTGGAAATTATTATATATATTTTTCAGGATTCTTTGATGAAAGTTCAAAAGAACAGCATTTATTTCAGATAGAAAACTTTGCAACATTGTAAATGTCTTTACTGTCACTTTTAATCCAGTTAATGCATCCTTGTTAAATAATTAAATTCTTATTTTAATAAATAAATAAATAAATAAATATTACTGACCCTGAACTTTTAAACAGCCTTTATATGGTGAAATATGTACTTTGTACTTTGAAGGTCTAAATGAAATTGTAACAAGGAAAACATATTTGATTTGATCTGATGGAGTAAAATTACTCAGGTTGTTCACACTTGTTCTCTAATATTTGGATCAGCCTCTTTTTCCTCACTTTTCATAAACAGCAAGCATTACTGGAAGTAATAATGATGATGTGAGTATTGTGGATGTGAAGGCACACACCGGATTCCTCTGCACCACTTTGGGGTTGTTGACCACAGTTATGAGGTTGACGATGGTGAAGGCTGAGTTGAGCACATACGAGCAGAACAGGTTCTTGTGTAGAGTGATTCTCTGACAGCTCAGACTCCTGGATGAAAGACAAAGAAATATTAATCACTGATCATTCATGACAGAAGCAGTTTTTGAAGAAGAATTCAGTTTGGCAGTTCATTTCAGGACGAAAACAAATCATCTTTTGGATATTTTACATACATAATCAATCATAAATCATTCTGCTTCTGATGGATTCGATTTTTCACAAGCCTCAAGCACTCTACTTTTCAGCATTTTCAAGATTTGCCAGATTTTGTCTGTTCCATCCTTAAATGCCTCTCTGCAAAGCCTGTACTAGATTATGACGGATTCATAGAACTGGGCAAACATGCAGAGCAAACTGTTACAATTAGTCTGACATGATCAGGAAGATCAATAAAATAAACTTCTGCTGATTGTTTCTGACACTGGTATCATTCTGTCAGATATGCAGAGCAGCAGGTGCTACACACTGCCAGAAACAGCACAAGAGGTTTGACTTGACTTTCTACACTTTTTATTTCTGGTGTTTAGGAATAATCTATCCAATTTCCTCCATATGACCTCATCAGGAATTGGCAGGCATCACTGATGTGCAAATGTGGGTGGTCATACTGTATGTTAATATCAGGAATCCAATGATTTCAAATGAGACAGTTTTTAGCCCCTGTTTCAGTAAATGGGTTTTTTAGACTTTTGAGTTCTAAATGGTACAAAATATTTTCATAGTACAATGAACTCTTTTATATTGAAAGATCAAGGAGAATTTGATTCATCGTGATATGACCCATTTAATGAAGTAAACAGAACTAAAATTAAGCGTCACCTGAGGCTTGAGTATCCTGGCTTCATTTCAAATAATGTGATTGTCAGATGCTTGCCTGTTTTTACAATGTATTGCTTAGTGGTTGAAAATAAAAACTCAGTGTGTTTGCAAGGAATCATATCAAAGCTGAATTTATTAAGCTCTATAAGATCAAGGAATAGCGATCAAACTGGACTTAAAACATAAATTCTATATAAAGTGAGAGAGAGGGGGAGAGAATATAAATTATACAACTGCAACAAAAAATTTGCAATGTTGGGAAAAGAGAAATGTGATTTCTAAGTAAATGCTGTTTTGTTGTTAGTCATGAGTTGTAAAATAAGGCAAATTTGGGAGTTCACACCTGGATCAGCTATCTCTGTCAACAAACACAGCTTCTGTTAGACAACAATTTAATCTATATTTTGCTGTCAAAGGATAATGATAAAATATCCTTGCACCAATGCCATCACAATCACCCAATTAAGAAAGTCATGCTACTCACATGATTTCACTCAATTTAACCTCAATTTGAGTGCAAAGCTGCTCCTGGAGCACTAGAGGGATGGGAGTGAAAGCTGAGCTCATTTTCCAAAGCTATTTCCCATATTCCCAACCAAATATTTCTGGCATTATTCAGGGGGCATAAATTAAAGCTTAGTGCAGCTGTATGCTGACACGTACCTCTCCTAGCACCACATCTGGACCCAATAAGACAACATTAAGACTTTGACATCTCAGAAGATCAGACTGTAAATATCACCATCGCACGTAAAAACAAGCGTTGCTATGTTACACGTCCAGAAAAGCAGTTAAACACTATTTGTTTTGCACAATAAACATTTTTACAATTGCAAATTCATTTTCCATTAATCCTTAAAAAAACTGATCAGACCCCTTAGGAAAAAACAGATGTGTCTAAAAAGTTGGTTAAATAGTGATTGCTCTTTTTTTTTTTTTATCCAGATATTATATATTATCTTTAATTTATATTTTCAGGGACATGAAACATTGTATGTATGTCATAATCAATATTGCACAGCAAATTAAACTGGTAACATCAAAATATAATTATATTAAAAATTAAATGAAATTAAATATAATGAAATTAAATTAAACTTGAAAAATTAAATTGTTCTGTGGTTGTGTTTTTCTTAAAAAACAAAAACAACACAATGTATTTAATGAGCACTTATGTTTAAATGAGGTCTTAATCCAAATATGCCTTTAACACTAAATATTAATCTCTCAACCTTTCAATGATTGCTTAGTGCACTGCAAAAAAAATAAACGATGAGATTGTAAGTTTACTTGCTAGATTCAACGGTCATACTACGTGAGATAAAACCCAAAGTTTATGTGCCATCTAATGCATATAAGATTCTTTGGCTCCTATATTTAATTACCCATGAAATTAAGTTTACCCTCAGTGATACAGACATACGGATACCAAGTCAGCATGACATGACACACAAAACCTGACAAATAATGCTCGTCATTTGGCTCAGGGCTTAGAGCAGCTCTGCCAGACAAATGGACACCAAGGGTTTACACTCAATAAAACACAATGATGAGAAACTATCGTTTTTTTGCAATGCCAGAGGCAAAGGACCTTTTGCTTTCAGTCTGTACACAGTTCAAACAGTTGGCTCCTATTAAAAGCTCATTTGTTAATGTTAATGACAGAAACATCTCTAAATCATTTAAACGTCCATAAAACCTACCCTCTCCTTGAAGTGGATTATAATTCCTACAATGAAATGTAATGTTCTGTGATGTTTTTATTTCAAGCACCAAATCAATAATCTTAATAACTTCAATTCGTGACTGGCAAAAAGAAAAGTATACTTATGTGAGCAACATATTTAAGTCTCTCCATATTTCAATTCAATTTTAAAAAATGAAGGGGAAAGAGCCTTTTCAACGACACTACTGTACCTTTAAATAGTAAAGACACTGAAAACTATCTTGATATTTTATTTTAGATTATAACTCTGGGCATTCTCTCAACCAACTTTATGAGATGTTTTTAAACAGTAGTGAAGGTGTTCCCATTTATGCTGGACAATTATTAGCTGCTTTTCTTTCACAGTCCAGTCCAACCAAACCATTAAAACCTGTTTGTAAAGAAACTGTAGTTGAGTTCATTCTCCTACTGAAAGACAAACTTTCAGCCAATTGAAACAGGTTCCCTGCTTTTTGCCCCATACATTTTTTATTTTCATTTTATCAGGTTGTCCAAGTTCTTTTGATGAAAAGCCTTTCTTGTTTATGCATTAAGTATTTAGGGGACCACCTTTTCTCGACAGTGTTTGGGTGGTCTGGTTTAACTTCCAGATCCAGATACTAAAGCAGCAATGCCGACTGAGACATCAAAACACTTGGAATATTGTTATGCTTTTCCTAAATTATGCCTTTGTTTACTAAATCTGTAACGTCTTCTAAATACTTTAGGTCACCAAGAATCTAAAGAGTCAGAAAATAAATGCTTTTTAGATGGACAAAATGAGTATTACTTATTAATCCATAAAATGTGGTAAGTATTTTAAGGGAAATAATGGAAAACTTGTAAGTAAACGGTTTTTCATCTGTATTTTTTTCTTCACCAAAACAATATGACATTGAAATAATTCCTTTTGGGTTTCAGTGCATATTCTAACATGAATTGCATTTGCTTTGCAATTTAATTGAATAAGAGGGTTGGTTTAGATTTTGATGCATTTGCGAGACACTGTATATGGTTATTCAGTAAATATGCCCAGAAAAAAAAGGAAAGTTTTCCTGACTTTGTAGAAGGAATTGCCTGAATCACGGTTGTATATAATTCAGAGGTTAACGCATTTAACTCAGGGTTCAGACTGCATTTCCGTGTGGCCATGCTGACGGGAATGCCGGTCCATCTTTTCTATTTGGTTTGAATTGACCGCTGTGATGAATGGGGTAACCGAGAGCCTATTGGTAAATCTCTCTTTGAAAAGCTTAAACGTCGACTCTGTCAATTAAATAAATCTCAGACATCACCGCAGCAATCTACCTCTACACTGTCATCGTCAACAGCTCTGACAAATGACAAACTGTTTGAGAGTAGACAACACAAAACCCTGCCAAAAACAAGTAAACAACTGAGCAACCCATCATCAAGAGGTTTATTGATCGGTCGGTCTGAAGTAACTGCAACTATGCAGCAGATATTTCAAGGCTTCTTCAAGTCATATGGGAGGAGACAGATAAGGGAAGACGTAAACTCACCTGAAATAAAAGAAAATGGCCAGCGAGATGAGAAGGGACACTATAGAAAGAGCATGACCCACGATCGCCATGTAATACAAAATATACGCCATCTGAAATGAGAAAAATATTGTTATAGTTTGTTATTGTTATAGTTAGACTTTTAACCATCTTCTCTTGAGATTTACTTCACTGTTTTAATTTTTTGGGTTCAAGAGACTCAAAACGAGACCCTAGAGTAAAAATAATAATAGCAATTTTGAAATTCACCTTTTATATTCTAGCAATTCATTATTCAGTATTTTTATATTAAGAACAGTCCTAATATTAAAAAGGTTCCAAAATAGCATAAAAGATCAAAACAGTTTATATACAGAACGTACACCAGTTAAAGAATTATATAATATGAAATTCAATTGTGTTTGTAACTGCAATTAAATTATTCATACAGGGTGTTTAAAGTGTATTATCAGATTAATATCCTGGGTATAATCAGTTCTCACAAGATTGGAAAAAGTATCAACCTTTTAAGTGTATTTTTCAAGGTATTAATCATAGCATGATAAAAGAAAAAAGATTATATAAGCATATTTTGATGTGTACTATTGAACAGCAAGTTTCAAGCAACAAGGATGAAATCTGAAAGTAGTAAGAAGGCTTAAAAGTAGCATATCTCCATTTGAAAGTGCATATCTCAATTTGTTGTACCTTTTTCATAAACTCCATGCAATTTTATCAAATCTGGTTTGATAGAGTGACGTGCACAGACTTTATTTGAGCTCGTCTGAGCTGACATTTTCCTTGCTCTCTTTCTCTCTATCCCTCATAGTTTGTAAAGCAGCAGTTGCACGGCACTGAAACCATTATGTTATGAATAATTTTCAGAGCCACTGTCCCCCAGAAAAGCTGTTTAGTTAAACTGAAACGGCCTTGTGTAGACCTTCTAGAGTCTAAAAGAAACACTCAAATCCAACATGCCCTTCAGGAACAGCTTTTAAATCATATACCAACCAATCTGAGATGTACTGTATGTATCATATTTATACTTTTGTGGTATGTTTGCCCAGAAATGTTGATCTGCTAATTATTTGTCCTGCCTAGTTGTAATTCAGCCCTACATGTTTAAACGCATGCTAAATCACAGGAAATAAAGTCTTTATGCACTCTAACATGTCTAGGAGTTTACTTTCATAACATCTGACCATTTAATTCAGAGATATTCATAACACAATGTTAATTTAAGACAGGTGCATAATTTAAAGATGACCTACCTTGAGTTTGTCCTTGGTGTGAGCAATGCAGAGGGTGTAGTTGGACCATGTCCTGTTCGTCTCAGGGTGCCTAAACCAGTTTCCTGTCTCATCACAATACTTGGTGACCTTTTCTAAATAAACAAGGATAAAGATGTGAGAATAAGTGCAAAAGCCTTTATGCTTTAGCTTTTAAAGTAACCCTGGTAACAGAAAGGCTTAGCACTTTCAAAATGCTTTAGTACAGTTGTCAAAAACAAATCTGTGTTTTATATGCAAGTCAGGTTTTAACGTATCCTTCAGAAACCATTTGAAAATTCTTTAAGAATTGCATTGTTGTAGACTAGTACAGTGGTTCTAAACTGGTTTTAAAGTCTAAATAACAAATGAATGAATTGTACCAGTAGAGTCAAAGTCAGGGAAGTAATTGGGACAGTTTTGAGATGTGTATGTTCCTGCTGGTGTGTCATCCCAGCATAGCCAGCCATCCCATGTGCGGTTGCAATATGGACCTAAAAGACAAGCACACAAACAATCAGGGCCAATTCCACCGTGCAATTGCTCTTTGCTCTTTGCACTTTGCGCTATGAGTTTCTGATGATTCAATCTAAAACCTCTTCTGAGGCTCTCTGTTTGCACACCTGATTTGTTATATGGCTGGTCTCTGTTCATTTTCTCAAAGCATTTATATTGACCATCGATGATCTTCTTCCTCTCCTTCGCTTTCTGAGTCACTACGGGGCTGACCTGACTCTCAGCGGTAGGATCCATCTCCGTCTCCGTCTCTAAAAACCCATGAACTGGCAACGTCTGAAGAAGAAGGTATTTGTTTTGAGTATACATATACAAGAAATATCTGAATATAGGCCTACTGGATAATTAGGGGCCAAGATTTGAAATGTCATTTGAATCTGTCACTTCTCTTTCTTCATGCTGAAGTTGCCTTCACCATATTTAAAGGAGTTGTGAGATTTGGCCCTCCTGCTGAGGAGGGTCTGATAATTCCAGTCAATTTTGGGTCCTGTTAAATCCTCTCTAACCTTATCATTAACAGTTGTGCCCAGTGGTTCGATTTCTGTTTGGCAAGACATTTACATCTCTGTTGAAAACACACATTACCTTTCAAAAGTTTGGGGTCAGGAGATTTTTTTGAAAGAAGTCTCTTATGCTAACCAAAACTGCATTTATTTGTTCAAATCAAATTTCTTTTACAATGATGGCAAAGTTACATTTTTAGCATCCGTTATTCTAGTCTTCAGTGTCACATCATTCAAATGTGGTTCTCGAGAAACATTTTCTACTATTATCAACAAGTTGTGCAGCTTAATATTTTTTAATTAAATATTTAATTTAACACATCCAAAATGGAAAGGACTAATAGGCAGATCTGTGGCTCTGCATATTTACATAATGCTCGAAATCATTGGCACAATGCGCTATAAATTTATCAATTTGGCGACAGCATTACCTATTCATTTAAAGTTATAAGCAGTTGTACTGTGTTGTATTTATTTCTGCTTAGGGCAAACCAATTTTAGTGTTATGACAAAATAAATCTACAGTTTATGACAGTGTGCTATATTTTACCTTTATTTTCTCCTTTGAGAATGTGAGACAGTGGGACCAAGTCTTATTGATGGATGAACTGTGTACCCAGTTGCCAGATTCATCACAGTACCTGGTTACTTTTTCTGCAGGGAAAAAGAAAGTTTAGTGTAATGACTCGAGCTTAAGTGTTCCAGTGATTAACTCCAGTCTTCAGCCTCTGGAATCAATCAATCTGTGTGTTAGAACAAACACACTGAACTGAGTCTCAGACAGAGAGATCTCTATCAGCGAACAGCAGAGAATATCAATATTTCAGCACCTCAGCAAACTCCTGTTATATCCTTGCTACGGTCACTGCTTTATTTCACTGACATTTAGACTCAGAAATCAAATCATAAATGTTTGATATGAAACATTGTCCTGTAGCAAATATCCTTCCTTCCCCTTAGAACAACACTGCATGTCAGCTAATAAATTGTTTTTGCGCTTCTAAATAAAAGCTCATATGAATGTTTCCAGACAGTCTAAGACAATGATTTTATCACCTTTGTTTCATTATAGGACTTTATGTATCGTCACAGTAGCCTGCTGTTTGTGCTATGGAATTCCTTCTTTGGAGCAACATCTTGTGTTTCATAATAGGCAGACATGTAACAGATGTCATGCCTGCTGTAGAATCTCAATGTTTTGCAGTGTCTGGATTGACAATCCAGATGTGATCGTACAGAATCTTACCCAAGGGGTCAAAGCTGGGATAGTCTGGGCAGTTCTGTGAAGCAAAGGTTCCAGCAGGGGTTTCATCCCAACAGAGCAAGCCATCCCAGAATCTGCTGCAGAACGAACCTATAAAAGTTGAATAAATATCTTAAAGAGGTCATTTTATGAGGAATTAAATGATCCTTGATCTTTTGAGATACAAGTGTTCATTATACAGTGAAAACATACTGTAACATTCTGAACTCTAAATGGCCTTCCCAGTAAAACAAAACTAAACATTTATTGAAACAAAGCTGCTAAAATGGCCAAACCTTATGCTGTTTCTGGCTGTGTGTAGCACCTGCAACTCTGCATGTCATTCTGAAGGATATCAATGTTAAAAACTAGTTTCTTTTTGAGAGTGTCCCTGATTGTTTTAGTCTGATCCTGTCACATTTCAACACACATTGTTTTGTGATCCGTAATGCTTTGTAAAGGGGCTGTTGTTGAAAGATGTGGTAGTTTAAATGTATTGGACTCAACCACAAACTCACAACTGTGAATAGGTCCAGGATAGGCCACAGCACATCAATATTTTAAATTTCTATGGATCAGAAAGAGGGTGGTAAATGGTCATTAAAACAAGGCAGCAGCTACTTACACTAAATGAAAATAGCATTTTTTTGCGCAATATGCTATTTGCACTGAGCAAATAGTGATATATTCTATTTACACTATGTAAAAAATAGCAGTAATTTCTATGCAATTATATTAGATGGTATTTACACTACTTAGTGAAAGTGGCAGATATTTGCACCTCAGTATTGTAGTACATTATAAAGCAGTATGGAATGATAACGTATTGGGTTTAAATGATCTTTTTAGTTAAAATTATTAAATTGATGCTGCCTTGGTGCATTAAAACCACCCATACACCTACTCTTAAACCTAACTGATCTACACTTTATTTTCCACTTTTTGTTTGTTTCCTTCATTTTATTGAAAATAAATGCCTTTCCAATCTGATATGTGATGTGAAAAGGTAGAAGAACGAGTTCAGCAAAAAGTGGATTCGAACTCGGCTCAATTACATCATAAAAGTCACTGCTATGCACTGTACCTACACCACTGGAGCCATTGTTTAGCAGGCATTGTTTGTAATGTTAACTAGCCCAATCACACGTTGGTGGGTGGAGTTAGTGTAAATAGCCTCTGCCAACAAGGTGGGCTATTTGCACTGACATTCCGTTAAAACAAAATAAAAAGACCTCATGTGGAAATTGTGGGCCACTCAAACAGACTAATTCCATGCCACAGCACCACAGTGTTTACTCTGGGGAATCAACTAATGAATGTCTTAAAGTTGTCATCTTTTAAAATTCTGTCAGTTTAATGCCTATAAAAACGGCTGGTAGGGACTACAACAAGTTACTTCCCGGGTTCGTGACGCAACAAACCCAGATAAACCCGCCTTCGTGAAAAGGCAGCAAAGGGTGTGCTGCTTTAGAGAAGAAGAAGAGAAAACTAGATGTGCACATAAAAATCTATTCATATATTCATTCTGTCTTCTAACGATTCTAATGGATTCACAAGTTTCAAAATCAATGTTCTAAAGCAGTGGTTTTTAATACTGTTCTTTGCATCCCCCTGCTCTGCACACGCTCTGCATCTCTCTCTCTCTCTCTCTCTCTCTCTCTCTCATTCAGCTCAGCTCCAACAATAAACTGTTCCAATTATACATTTATTTTTCACATAGCTATGAAAAGCGTTAAAGATGTATGCGCGTGCAGTTGCCATACTGTATTAAAGCTTTAATCAGGATAAAACTGTATATTAAAAGCTAACATAAGCAGCAGCATTTACAAATAACAGTGTATCTAAAATGATGAGACAACAACAAACAAAAAACATAGGCCTACCATTAAAAGCCATGCTTGCACAGGTTTTGCACGGTCCTCTTCAATAATATCCTCTGCTTCTCAATCGGGCTCAAACTGATAAGCGATATTAACAATGCCGTTGTTTACGATACAACTGGAGCAAATGCCGCTGAGGTGAGGGGTTTAGACGCGCACTAGAGGTGGATTAGCCAATCACAACACACTAGGCTAGCTAACCAATCAGAGCCCATCGCCTATTTCTGAGGGAAGGGCTTCATAAAAGCAGAAAATGATCAGCGTGTTTCTCAGAGATGGGACAGAGCAGTGAAGAATAAAGATAAATTATGAGGTAATAAAAGGTAAAAATAATGCTTTTTTTTTTTTAAACGAAGCATTAACAAGTTAGACTGCACCCCATAAAACACAATCAAGCCTAGAAAAAAAAACAGTGAACCACCCCTTTAACATCCAGAAAGCTTAACACACATCCGTTTTGAAAATAAACCTTTATTGTTTCTCTGATCACCTTGTGATAGCTTTCAGCCATTTAGTGTTCCACTAACAGCCTTGGCACTTAACGAGGTTATGAAAAGAGTAAAAACACCATTGTCTGTCATTCAGATGAAAATGAATTGAAAATACAGCTACCTGTTTTATTATTGGATCCATCTCGGCTCAGAAGCTCCAGACATTTGTACTGAGACTCAGTCATGATCAGCCTCTCTCCCTCCATTGCCATCAATACAGGAGTAAGGGATAAATCAGCGGTGGGCTCTGCTTTTGTCTCTGTTGTTCCAGCTTTTGTTGCACTCTGCAAAGAGAGATAAACTTGAGATGCACAGCAGCAGGGTTGGGCAAAATCCAGTATTTAAGAACTGGCTCCCTTTCAATTCATGAGCTTGAATTTGAAATAAATTGACATGAATGGCAATGACAGGAAGAGGAAGTTACGTAAATAATTACATAACTACTTTAAAAAAAAAAAAAATACATATGGATAAATGCATATTTTTTGCTCACTAATTTCCTTATATGTTCGGTAGAAAACAATTTTGCTAAAAAATAAATGTAATTCAATTCAATTATTAAAATGGGAAATGACTAATGGTCCCCTGGTATATAAATTCATTTAAGAAGGTAATTTAATTAATTTGATTTAATTTTAAGGAAATGTATAAAAATTAAATACAAACTGCAGTCATACTTTAGTTTAGGGACCCATTCTCACTATTAATTATTAACTATTAACTACGACTTTTGCCTCAATAACCTCTTAATTTTCTGCTTATTAATAGTTAGTAAGATCATTGTTAAATTTGGGTATGGGGTAGGATTAAGGAATCTAAAATATGGTCATGCAGAATAATGCATTAATATGAAACCTTAATGCGTACTGTTAAACAGTCAATATCCTAGTAAAACGCATGCTAGTAAGCAACTATAATAGTGAGGATTGGTCCTTAAAATAAAGTGTTACCCAAACTGCTATAACTGACATTTCCCGGACAACACATTAACTATTTTCTGTTTCTGAGAATAATCCATATGCTGTGTGTATGCTAACATGTTTATGGGTATTTTACAATAAAATGTATAATACAAATCTACATTTATCAGAATTATATGAAATTCTTTGAATTTCAATAATTTCACTTACCTAAATTCAAATGAAAATTTTAGACCCTGTTTGTTACCGCAATTCAAACTTAAGGAATTAGACTGGGATTTAAAAGCCATTTCTGAATGGCACTAAACCTCAGCAGAAACACCATAAACACACCACAGTACTTTTTTCCCTTGCAAACTCATATGCACACCAACTCGATTCTGAGGACACCACATGGGCACTTGACATTTTAAAAGGTATGGTTTTACACATGAAAACTGGCCAGATACATTCCTCTGCCATACCATACCATATCAGTATAATGAAGATAAGAAATTCTTCACAGCCATTGGAGCTTTACTAGCAAAGACTTACAGGGATAAAGCTTCACCCACAAAGACAGGCTTGATATCAGAATTCAAAGCGCATCTCTAACCATTGTGTTGCTGGTATGAGTCATCTTATAGTTCAATGGGAAGTCAAAGAGCCAATTCAAAAGTACTTTACTTTTTCCCCCTTTTAGACACCTCACAGTAATGAATTTTACATTCATTTATGATTGAAACTTTGATGTCTTTGTGCAACGATCTTAACTTTGGCAGATCCTCTCAAACCCACCATCCCATTAATACCATTAAACAAATTGAGAAAATTCTGTGGCAGTGCTGCAGTTCTTTAGTGCTGTATGTCTGTCTTACCTGCACACAATATTGCATTTAAAACACCAAATTCATCTGTGAGGTTTCTGATGTCCCATGTAGCAGTTTAGCAGCCGTACATATGATGTCACTCCAAACTTTGAAGTAAATGACGTCATACATACGACCACCAGGCCACCACCCAAGTCAGTCAGGAAAACCATTTGTCCTTCAATAGAAACTGAATGTCAAGAATGGATAACATCATGTTTCAGAAACTTTAACTTTTTTAAGAAAAAAAAGTATGGTACTTTAATTTAGTCAACTTTTTAGACTCGCATTTACACCCATTAAAACCAATCCGCACCCTTGCTCTCAGTTTTTGTTGTTTAGTCTAGCTTTAATTAAATGCCATTTCCCATTATACTTTTAAATGTGATGTGCTATTCTGCAAGCTCATTACTATTCCACTAAGTTAGATTTATATGCAGTCATGGGAAAGTAGCTTCAAGGTCAAAAATAAACAGAGAGGACTTAGACATATTAATGTCCACATACAATTAGCAAAGTATGCTGTTGGCTTGTTTGTGACTACAGTTGCAGTGTTAACATAGTGCTAATGTACTTCATGCAGAGGGCTTCATATGCTCCCATTTCATCATTCTGACACAGAGCCAGCTGCTCTGACGCCAGCATTGATGGAACTCTGTGGAGCCACCATTTCATGCCTCAGGAGTTCTGTGGGTTTTCAGGTCACCTCCGCTTGTAATTACCAAACTGGAGCAATTAGTGAGTAATGGATTTTTTTCTACTGGGTAGTTTTAGGCTGGGGGTGGAGTAATCAGGAGAGAAATCATCTAATGACAGTTTGCAGAAAAAAAAAACTTTAGCGGCCAGTAAAAGTTTTAGCGACTGCAAGTTCAAATGGGTTAAATGTCAAATTTTAAGTACAAGTATGTATTTTGGACTAATTTAACCACAAATGCATAAAACAAGTATGTAACAAACATTAATAAACAATGAATGAAGTTACCGTACACTCACCAAGATAAATGATGTCAAAAGCCATAGGGTATCTTGCCAACCCATGCTCTCAGATACTGACTTTATCTGTGAACACAAAAAGAATTACACAAATTGTATTTAAAAATACAACAGTCTCTGAATTTGAAGTTCAAGAATATTGAATTCAGATTTTTTTTTTCTCTCTCTCTCTCTCTCTCTCTTTTTTTTTTTTTTTTTTTGGTGAAAATAGGAATATTTTGCAATTAGAAAAAAAAAACTACTAGGCATTATAGATCAACTTCTAATGGTAAATATTCCACTTTAGTAGACAGTTCCTATATCCTTGATTTAGTAGACACTTTCTGTATCTTTGATTTGAATCACTTGAAACATGCAATACATTACTGTGGGTAAACTAGCATTTTCACAGTTTGACTTAAACCATGTTATGTTGTAGTTCCTTATAACATTACCAGCCATTGCTGAGTAATTCAGTTAATTGCCAGAGTCATTTTATCTTCCCATTTGGCTCATGGCGACTGTTAATTTTGGACCCCGAGTATGATATATCAAAGCTAGACTCTGGCTGTTAATCTACAGCACTGACATGTCAAAACTGCTTTTATTAGCCTTGAGTGTCATGTTACATTTTTATAAAAAATTGTAGGTCAAACAGTCTCAGCCAACATACCAACAATAACACGCTAACCCATGCTAACAGTTTACCATCTGTATTCTCTACTCTGTCAGCACTTTATCAACAGAAAATGCTATCGCAATAAACCAGAGGGGTGAGGAAAAGAAAAACACATTAAGGACGGTTAATCATTTTTTTTGTCACTGTAACACATGTTATGTGTTTTCAGTTCAGTAGCTAAGATCGTAATTAGCATTCCCTTCCACCTCTTTTTCTCATGCAATTTAAAACTTAGAATGTTTGCTCTCAACACCTCTCTTCAGATCACAGCGGGGGTATTTCTCTGATAGACAGACAGACAGATACCAGAAATAGCTACTGAACCTCTGGATCCACTTAGCTGTGTTGACATTACCTCAGATTAATAGCAGCCAAGTCTCCACAGAGTGCCCTGGTGTGCATGTAGTTTGAGTGCTGATTTATTGGGATGTGGAGTGTATGTACCGCCTCAGGCCTCTTACTATGTTCTGTCACAACACATATCACGTTCAGAAAAGATATTTGGCTCAAAAATCACCTGGATGATTCCAACCAAAAATGGGCCATTATTTTAAGAACAAAAAAGAACAGCCTGATTCGCTTCAACTCCTTATGCAACCAATTTTTGGGCATGCAGTTCAACAGACAAAATGCCTTTAAAAAGCAGTGATGCATCTGTTCAAGTGGAAGAAAAGTTGCCATATTTAGTTTTTAAAAAGCAGCACGCAGTCACAAGTACAGTTCTAATGTAGGGCTGTATATATGAAATAACTGTTAACTTTACAATAAGGTTCCATTTGGTAACAATAGTTAACATTAACAATGAAATGGTATATTATTAATTTTAGTTAATGTTAATTTCAATAATAAAATCAAAATTCTATTTTAGTAACTAACGTTAACAAAGATGGATAAATACTGTTAAAACTCTATTGCTTATTGTTAGTTAATGCATTAACTAATGCTAATGGCACCGTAAAGTGATACTGTTTATCACAGTTAACACATTTATTCATTTATATATTTCATTCTGTTCTAACTGATGTTAGCGTAATTTTTAGACACTTTTTTTTTCTCATCTGGGACATTTATTTGACTTCTATTGTTTTTAATACTGGGCTAATGGCCTTTCTGCATTTTTACATTTTCATTAAAAGTCTGTTTAGCATGTTTATTAAGCTGTTTATTGCGTGGGGACTAACATTAACCCAAACATCAATGTAGGTGATTTAAGGTTTAACCATTCTTTTGGGGGCATTTGGTCGCACATACTCTTACATACACGCAGCCCACAAGTCCCTAGCGGACCATGCATTTCTCAGAAAATGGGGTAAGACATTGTTTACAGGTCATTTATTTATATACCTAACCCAGACGGGACATTTAAAAAAAACCATTTGCGTTCTTTATATGGTGAAATTCAGTGAAGACTGAAGCTATTTTCTGTGTGTTTAATGCAGGTTTGTTCAGGGGCGGACTGGGGCTAAAAAGTGGCCCTGGACTTTTTGCACATGAGGGCCCACCACACCATAAACCCACTAGCTCATTAGAGCTATTTTTAACACCACTTACTAACATACCAATATAACACAATACAGAAATAAAAAATGCTTTATTATTATTATTATCATTATCATTAATGAACAACCATCATACTTCTTTACATTATAATTTGTATTATTATAATTTTGTATACATTATTATATTTTTACACATCTCTTTTACATAGATTAAAAGACCAAAAACTAAATTAAAATGAAAAATACACTCTAGAACACTTGGAATATAGTGCACAATGTGGACTTTTTTATTGTGCCTTTAAAATGATTAAAAATACATAAAAAATTATGAAAAATATAAAGATAACGAAAAATAAAAGTTTTTCTATGCAAATATATAGTAAAAAAATAATTTATTCCTGTGTTACCTTTTATTTATTTTACTATATATATATATATATATATATATATATATATTATATATATACAGTTTATATATATATATATACAGTATATATATATATATATATATATATATATATATATATATATATATATATATATATATATATATATATACTGTATATATATTTCTGTGATCAAAGCAGAAATTTCAGCATCGTTACTTCAGTCTTTAGTGTCACATGGTCACATTCGGAAATCAATCTAGTATTCTGATTTGCTCGAGAAACATTTCTGATTATTATCAATTTTGAAAACAGTTGTGCTGCTTCGTATTTTTGTGGAAAATGTGATACACCACCATTCAGTCTGGAGTAAGATTTAAAATAATAATAATACTTTTGTTCATCAAGGTTGCATAAAATTTATTTAAGTGTACAAATTACAAATTATTACAAATCATTCAACAAATAATCCTGAAAAAGTTAAAGCATCAGTTTCCACAAAAAAAAATCTTAAGAAACAAAAATAGTTTTCAGTATTGATAATAATAAGAACCATAATTAATAACTGAGCATAAATAATAATTGAAAAAAATTAAGCAACAAATTAGCGTATTAGAATGATTTCTAAAGGATCATGTGACACTGAAGACTGGAGTAATGATGCTGAAAATTCAGCTTTCATCACAGAAAAAAAATACATTTAGTCCTAAACATTAAACCATTAAAATATTACATTAAAATATCTTTAACATAAAAATAGACCTTTCCTAATTACGGCACTTGAAAGCGAAAGTCTTCAGATTTACCATATTCCAGATTGAGAATTATGTTTTTACAGTTTTTTTAAACATTCTCTTATTAGACACTTGAAATTACGGAAGAAATATAATGATATACAAACATTAACTTATCTTATGTCTTATCTTATGTCTGCTGAAAATGGTTACATTGATGTTTATAGCTACACTGTGGCAAATAATGTAAGTGGCATTAAAATCTGAGAAAATCGAAAAGGCCAGTAGTCGCATCCCTGAAAATTAATGTTTATCATTTAACTTTTTTTGTGTGTGTAAACAGTTGGTAAATATTGCTGAATTATCTCATCATGTCTATGATCTAACCTCATATGGTCTTACCATATATAGAAGGATAAAGCCGCTAGGCTACGTACATTTAATTCATTATTTATATTTACGCAATGAGCCGGCCCACATTGTTCAGCGGCCCACCAGTGCTCCAGATGGCCAGTCCACCACTGGGTTTGTTTATGTGTGAGACAAGTAATCACTGTTGCATAAATCTGTTTCCTTCCAGTGTCAGTATATAGATATGCAGATGTATTTCCACTTTGAGTGTCATCCACACAATCTGCAGAACCCAAAAACTCCACATTATTTAGCTTAAGAAGAAACAAAAAATCCCTATTCTGATGTGACAAAACACCCAGAAAAATGAATTATGAACACATCTCCATCACTGAATACTGTCTAGTTGGCAAATAAAAAGAAGTGGAAATATAGAAAGATGGCGAGATAGAGCACACAGTTCTGTTCAGCATGCCAGATGGCTGTGGTCAGTGGCACCGGGGAAAGAGGAAGAAATCAGGCTTGCTTAACTGCCTAATCGTTGTTTCCCAGAGTGCAGAAGGTTTTTTTTTTTTTAAATGCCTGCCAGTATCTGGATGGAACTTAGGCAAGATAGGAAAAGGACATGGAGACTGAGAATGGACTCCAGTCTTTGGATTCAGCTCCATATAAGTTCTAGTTATTAGCCAAGGTAATTAATGTTCCTTCGTGAGGATGAATTTAAGCTTTTCTTCATTAAAACTCATCATGTTTGCCAATAGGCTGGGTATTCCCTAAGGAAGCACCAGATTGAAGATTCAAAAGTTACTTTGGAAGTAAGATCTGGAATTACAAAATGGATGTTGAATTAGTAACCAAGACCAGACATTACTCATTAAAGGTTTTTTTTTTAGAATGAAGGATCCAAGATGGCACTCATTCTTCCCTGAAAGACTTTCAGAAATATTAACAATGTTTGTTTTGAAAAATGACTTTTAATCCTTTGGTGACTGCAAAACTCAAATCCTCTGTGTCCACTTCCTTAAAGCTCCATAAGATGGCTTAGTGAGGATTGATATGTGATTAACCAATTATTTTTTACATAATCTCTGGCATACTTTATTCTAATTGAGGGTTTCTGCTTCAAAATATTTTTGTATAATGCCCACAAAACTTTACATTTGACCCCTTCCTTTGGCAGCTGCTGAGGTTTGCTAGTTTCAGGTCTCATGTTGCACAATAAAGTTTTTCTTTTTAAAAAATATAAGTTTGCATTTAAATATGTTTACATACTTATTTAAAAAAAAAATACAAGAGTAAATTTTTACTATTTTATAAACTCATTCCATCAATGTCTTAAAAAAATAAAAATAAAAAATAAATAAAAATGGTGTTGGATGTACAGTACGTTGAAACAGTTTTAAAAGAAATTGCTAAATTTTACAAATAATTACAAAGAAATGGCAAGCAACACTAGCAACAAGCAAGCAACATTAAATGTGTAATTTTGAAGTACAAACACTGCAATATTATTTTAATGTAAAGTATAGCCAGTGTAGTTCTTCTACAGTGATCTTTTTTTTTTATTATTAATTTTGATAATTAATTTACCACAAATTTACCATTGTTATGCAAAATGCTAAACAGATAAACAGGATGAACCCATTGTTCGTAAAATTCCTTTAGGGATATGGATGCCTTGAAACCGAGACTACAAAGAGAAAATTCCAGTGTTAAATTTTCATGAATTTAATTTAATTCTTGTAAGCTCTGGGGGTTTCAGAAGGCCCATCAGGTGTTTTATTAAATCTTATCATTAAATCTTATTTATTAAATTCTATTTTGCAGCTGACTGTATATATATATATATATATATATATATATATACGTATATATATATATATATATATATATATATATATATATATATATATATATATATATATATATATATATATATATATACATATATATATACATATATATATATATATATATATATATATATATATATATACCCAGAATAACTAAAGCACCTCACTTTATTTGACTCATTTACCCTTTCATTTTACTACTGTTTGAGTTTCTCATCCTAAATGTGCAATGACAAAAATCATCCAACATAATGAAAAGTGAGACTGAAAGGAAAGCAGAACAAGGCTCCTTTAAACTTCTCTAGACCCTCCCTTGGGATAGTTCCTACAAAAAAAGTCCCCCTCTATAAACAAGATAGATTTGGGGGGAAAGACAAGTATGATCCACATCAATATCGTCTCCCATTTACTAAAATAAGGCATAAGTGAATTGTGAGCCATTACAGTCAGCGGTGACAGAGCACCTCAGTGTGGCAAAAGCACACTGGTATGAGCGTTTAGTGCTGTTGTGAAATGCTGTCATGATGCCAGGGCTTTCAAGTCCAATGGCATGCAAACTCAAGGCTGTTTCTTCCATGTGCTATTAGGCCAACAATTTTTCTCTCTGTAATATCGAGCTTTCCTGAGAGCCTCATTTGTTCTCTCAATATCTGACCTTGTACTATGCATCAGGTCAAAAAAGAGAAAATATCTAAGCGGATGAGGGACTAGGGTGTTTTGGTATAAGAGAAGCACTACATTCTGACTCATTAACCCGGCTTATTCTGTCAGAGAGTGAGATCCCTCTGTACAGCAATAAGCCATTAGCCAGCTTTAATAGGTGTCATATTTATATAGCGCCAAAATGGACTGGAGTGATATCAAACAAGAGGACAGAAAAATGCACTCTGAGGCATATCTATATTTCAGAGAGCACTTAAAATGCTGTGGCACTGCTGCGTACTCTGCTCTTCCCAGATTTGGACCTCAGGGCTGCGAGCAGTAATGTGAATCAAGTGTAGAAACAGGTACAGGTATGGTGTTGTGGTTAATCCTGCTCAATGATAGGACTAGGGTTTTGTTGAACTGTACAGCTACTCGTTGAGGAGACTGTTGTTTGGTGTTTACTGAAAATCCTCTATTGAAATATTTTGAGATTTGTATACAGTATATACTGTACATATGGGTGAAATCTGTCAGCTGTCCGTTACACTTTAAAAAAGATTTTTCATAGTCATAAATAAAACAATGTTTATTGGAGTATGTGGTAACACTTTAGTGTAGGGATCAGTTCTCTATATTAACTAGTAACTTATAATTATGCCTATTATTAACATATTGGCAGTTTATTAGCACCTATAACACTTTGATTCTACATGATCATATGCTGTATTGCTACTGTACATCCCAAACACCTAAAGCTAACAACTATCAGCAAAATTTAGTTTATTGAGGCAAAAGTTGTGGTTAATGGTTTGTTAATAGCAAGATTTAGACCTTTAAATAAAGTGTGACCTAGTATGTTTTACAAGAAAATAAAATTTCAGTCCTTCTGCTTCAAAATTTCACATTCCATGTGTTACTTTCCATTCCTTTATAATTATCTGTGACATTTCTGAAAATGAGAAAATAAAAAATTCAGTGTACAGTATGTCTGCAAATTAAATTAAATTCTATATGATTCTAGGACCTTATAATTTTAATAATTCTAGGACATGATATTCTCATTAATTAGTCCAATTAATTGCACTTATACTACAGGGCCGTTGAATGCTTGAATCTGATTGGCTGACGAACGTTCTGAGGTGTGCAATTATTTTCTGGGAAACGCACAGCGAACGTAGTTCCAGGCAGCTCCCCTGACCGAATTACAGTTCCATATCACTTTGCATATAGTAAAGCTATGATAACGGAAATTACAGGACTAACAAAAACAACAACATGATAGATGATTTTCTGAAAGTAAATACACATGTCATTTCTCACTAGCAAGGTAATAACAGTGCTGTTTAGAGACTGTTTATTCACACAAGTTCTCTCTCTCTCTCTCTTTCTTTCTCTGTGTGTCGCTGTCTCTCTCGCTCTCTTTCTAATAACTTCATCAATAACTGCATTAGAATGCTATCAACGGCTCAAGCCTCAATTACCAGCTTTAAAATTACGTTTTGGAACCAGCAAAAGAGGCGTTGGATGAGATGCGGAAGAAATAATCCGACTCACAATAGCGATTTAAGTACAAAAACTGGACAAATCCCTTTTAATATATCATCTGTTCGATGTCTTGAGGTGTGGTAACCGTAGTATACTGTAAGTGAAATAATCGACTCCGGACCGTTGAATTATTAGAAAAATAATGCACACCCGAGGTGTAACTCTGCTTCACGTTGTGGCCGCATTACCACCTCGGATGTACATTATTTTTCTAATAATTCAACGGCCCATCGTCAGTTATTCCTTACATAATCACTTCATTAATTACATGGCTGTTCACAGAGTGCTGTATCCAAGCATGTTAACGTGTGAATAAGAAAGTTGACTGGAAGGAAAAAGTGTGGAAGAAAAAGATGCACAACCAACTGAGAGAACCGCAGCCTTATGAGGATTGTCAAGCAAAATCGATTCAAGAATTTGAGTGAAGTTCACAAGGAATGGACTGAGGCTGGTGTCAAGGCATCAAGAGCCACCACACACAGACGTGTCAAGGAATTTGGCTACAGTTCTCGTATTCCTCTTGTTAAGCCACTCCTGAACCACAGACAACGTCAGAGGCGTCGTACCTGGGCTAAGGAGAAGAAGAACTGGACTGTTACCCAGTGAAAGCAAGTTTTGTATTTCATTTGGAAACCAAGGTCCTAGAGTCTGGAGGAAGAGTGAAGAAGCTCATAGCCCAAGTTGCTTGAAGTCCAGTGTTAAGTTTCCACAGTCGGTTGATGATTTGGGATGCAATGTCATCTGCTGGTGTTGGTCCATTGTGTTTTTTGAAAACCAAAGTCACTGCACCCTTTTACCAAGATTTGTGGAGCACTTCATGCTTCCTTCTGCTGACCAGCTTTTTGAAGATGCTGATTACATTTTCCAGCAGGATTTGGCACCTGCCCACACTGCCAAAAGCACCAAAAGTTGGTTAAATAACCATGGTGTTGGTGTGCTTGACTGGCCAGCAAACTCACCAGACCTGAACCCCAGAGAGAATCTGTGGAGTATTGTCAAGAGGAAAATGAAAAACAAGAGACCAAAAAATGCAGATGAGCTGAAGGCCACTGTCAAAGAAACCTGGGCTTCCATACCACCTCAGCAGTGCCACAAACTGATCACCTCCATGCCACACCAAACTGAGGCAGTAATTAAAGCAAAAGGAGCCCCTACCAAGTATTGAGTACATGTACAGTAAATGAACATACTTTCCAGAAGGCCGACAATTCACTTAAAATGTTTTTTTTTTGTTTTTTTTTTATTGGTCTTATGAAATATTCTATTTTGCAGTGAATTGGTGGGGTTTTGTTAAATGTGAGCCAAAATCATCACAATAAAAGAACCAAGACTTAAACTACTTCAGTCTGTGTGCATTGAATTTATTTAATACACGAGTTTCACAATTTGAGTTGAATTTCTGAAATAAATGAACTTTTCCAAGACATTCTAATTTATTGAGATGCACCTGTGTGTGTGTGTATATATATATATATATATATATATAATTGTAACATAATCCTTTCACTGGCATATGGCTCTGTAGCAATCCATTTTGAGTTCATTAAACGTTGAGGTTTTTTTCATGAAATATTCTTGTGTTCTGTCTCCACTAATTTTTATTTTATTTTTACTTATTTTATTAGGGTTCGTGACTAACGTGTTAACTCTTTTAACACTTAATATAATATAATATAATATAATATAATATAATATAATATAATATAATATAATATAATATAATATAATATAATATATAATTAATCATATTAAATTAACATGCTTGTCAGTTCAGATAATACAGTACATATTGCATTTATTTATTTATTTATTACATTTCATATTGTATACAAATTAATCAGCCATTCCAATATGACTTTGACAACAAAAATTGTTATCTTTCTCTAGCCAGCACAGTTTTTGACTGGTAATGTTTGCAGGTAATTCACACCCTGTCAAAGAGATACAACTCAATGGCATGTGATGACATACAATCAACATCATATAAGATAGCAAAGGTCTCTTATGACCTTGTCCTCAGCCTCCCCTCAGGACAGAAGACCATTTAGATAAGTCCCCTATGGATGTTTATATTCCATCTGCATTCTGCACAATATACCTCCTTACCTGGCAAGTTTGATGCCTTCAGTTTCCCACATGTGTATATTGACTAGTGATTATTCTGCCGAAACCTCCATCATCAAACAGACTCTGTAGTGTCTGTGCTTGCACACAATTTAACCTTCAAACTGCAGCTGTGTGTTTTCAGTGAAGGGAAGTTATGCACCTCTTCCCAGGCTCAGCCAGCTCCTTCTGATTCATGGGTATATATATATATTTATCTTCTCCAAATCGAGCCCTCTGTTGTGACGAGGTGCGTTAGCACTTAATCCATCTTGGCCATCGAGCCAAGTGCCACATGTGCTCAGCTGTTCTTGACACAAACCCAACAAGCAGGCGTTCACAGACACCAGCCAGGTGCGAGAAGACGGCTGGCAGTAAAGCTAAACGGGAATAAAATGAAATGGAGAAGTTCAGCTCTCAAATGTAAAATGGTCCGTATTTTATGGTCCCAGTGTCCCGTTTGCTTTATGAGGGACATACAGAACTAAGCACAGCCATTGCGCTGATGATGGATCTCTAATCTTTATGTCCTCTGGAGAGTCAGACAGAGTTTAATGAGGAATTTTAAACTGAGTCTCTGTAGTCACCATGTTTCACACCTCACAATCATTCACAACTGCAAATTAGATTTGTACATTATTTTTCACAGTAAAGGATGTAAAGAATATAATACATGATTTAATAAAAGGATTTTATAATACAGGTTTTTCATATTAAATGTCTGCCTGTGGGAATCTAATGGTAGGATCAAAAACAATGAAAAAGACATACTACAGTATATTCATTAAATCTATAAGTTCTGTATGAGCTCTCTAAATGAGCTATGTCCCAAATGATGTACTATAAACTATGCTCTTACATTATGCACTTATGCTATGTGCTTTTGATGGTGGAGCACAAAATTAGTCTATAAAATAACTGGAAATAACTCTTAACCACCCTTAATAAGTTTATTGAACTTTTATAATAATAAAAGGATTAAGATACAGGAGAATCGAAAAAAAAAAAAATTCCCCACACTATCCACCAACCCAAATACAAAACTAAATTACACACACAAAAAGCCCTCAATACATAATTATAGTTTCAATTATGTATATAAATTTTGAATCAGAGTTTAGAAACAAACAAACAAAAAATAAATAAAAGTAATCGCCCATGTTCATTATGCACATTTATATCAGCAAACAAAACATTACAAATAGAAACTCTGTACATACAATGCACACAGCCTACTTGTACTTGATACACTTTTGATTAAAATCAAGCCACGAGCATAAGGACATCATAATGATTAGGTTGACAGATTACAGAAGAATTTGCATAATCAGAAAAAAAAAAATAACAAAAGGGTCCCAAGTTTCAGAGAATATGATATTGCCCTACAGCACCAGTTCTTTTTTTTTTCTGATATCAGGTTATGCTGCTACAGATTTATTTAATATTGTATAATCAACTAAAGTTGGTTCCATTTTAGTTAACAATATCACTGACTTAATTAACATGACTTCTAAAGTAGATGCTTTTTTTCAAAGCAATTAATAACTTTAATCAGGAAGGAGGCATTAAATTGATAAAGTGTTATTAATAAATGCATAATGTTATAAAATATTATTTCAAATAAATATAAATAGTTTTCCACTATATATATATATATATATATATATATATATATATATATATATATATATATATATATATATATATATATATATATATTAAGCATCCACAAATGTTTTCAACATCAATATTCATCTAATTCATTCGTAAGTCACTTTAAAAACTGTTTGCTTTATGACTAAATGTCAATGTAATAATAGTAAATGTCTTTTGAACAGCAAATCAGAATATTTTATTTTCTGAAGAATCATTTGACACTTTGACAGCTTTGCCCTCAAAGAAATAAATTACATTTTAAAATCTATAAAAACAGAAAACGTTTTTTAACATGTAATAATATTTCACAATATTTGTTTTACTGTTGTTTTTTATCAAATAAATACAGCCTTAGTAAGCATGACTTTCAAAAACTTGTACAATTTTATCGACCCCAAACTACGGTAGTGAATGTATCTATAAAATATCTGCTAGTACTGTATTAGCTGTATTATTAAACTTAATTCTTTGCAACAAAGGCAATCATGCAGATAATAAAAAGTAATTTAAGTGAATGAACAAACATAAATTAAAAATGATTAATCAGATGAAAAGCAACTGTTATGTTAAGAATAATTATATAAAAAAATAACAATTGAATTTTTATGAATACAATGGTTAATCTTATTATTAATTCTTTTCATTCAATAAAACAGAACAGGAATTCCCAAGACTTTTTTCAAATCAAACACAATATGCTCCAAACAGATGACTCCCTGTGTCCTGACCTCCTCAGTGCACTGATATCACGTTAAAGTCAAATGTCTTGACCAAAGTGACAGCCTTGCCATTTGACTCATATTTCTGGGGAGTGTGCAGTTTGAGAAAACATTGTGTCTAGCAGATAAAACAGTGATACACTTTATCTCGAGCAAAATGGAAAGGTGGTTCATCCTACTCTTCAATTCATGCCTTATGACCTTCCTCAGACAGCCTTTGATTTCTATCTCAGCTGCTGTGACTTCTCTGTTCACACCAGCAAAATGCAGTGGCACAGAGAACCGATACGGCTATGGAGCTGTTACTAGGCCGCTCAAATGCCAGGCTGTCAAGGGGAGAAAATAAAAGCGGGTGTAGAGCACTTTTGCAGACTCAGGATAAATTTCAAGGCACTTTTATCCGAGATGGCATACTGTGAGCTCATGCATTTTCCTCTTCCATAGAAAACATGGGAGTGGGCTTGCCTCTGGTACCATAGACTCCTTTAAACTCTGGGGGAAAATAAAGTAGGACTTAAGTTTCTTAGGGCACTGTTTCCTGCAATGGCAGACATTTTCAGAATAACATTTCCTATCTCATAGCTCAAAAAAAAAAAAAAAAAAAAGAAGCAAAGTGAGGAGCAGTCACAGTTTAAACAACGGCTATTAGTCATACTTGGGTTTGCGTCATGATTTTGAATGTAATCATCTCACATCATCCCCATAGGGCTCTTTTTGATGCATTTCGCTATAATGTGCTTTCACTGTAGAGTGGAGAACCATAAAGGTCACAAAAAAGTTTTTATAATAAATTGAGAAAGTGACTGTGAAAGTGAAACTTACAATTACACTTTATTTGCCCTGTTATGGGAGTAAACTGCTCTTTTGAGAATATTTATGAAGACGTATATGTATTATTTACATAATGCAATCATTTACAATCTGCATTAGCTTTTATAACTAGAACTAGCATAATGTGTTCTTCTCAGCATTCTGGGAAGAGGGTTCTGCCCATTCCGATTTGAATTCAATTACAATTTATTTCCTGAATTTGACATTACTGCTAATCAACAAAATAAAATTTTCATATCTATATATTTAAAAATAAGTTCTAAGAACATTCTAAAACAAATGTTTTAAAAACGTTTTTTTTTTTCCCTTATGGAAAATAATTGTGCACATATGAGAATGTGATGTTGAATGTTTTCAGAATGTTCTGACACTAATTTTAACATTTAAAAAATATTTTTATGTTCCATAATTGATGCATAAATATTTTTTTTTTTTTTTTTGTACTAAGGTTATTAGAACATAAATAAAGACACTTAAAACTTGAAAACATTCTATTACCGTAAATGGAAGGAAGTTTGCTCTTTGAGAACAATTTACCATAATGTTAGCCAAAGTTCTGAGAAGATTCTCTGTTAGCTGAGAAGTCATGTGACATTTTATGGTGATGTATGGCAAATGTGAAATTAGTTTTGATGGTTGTTAATTGTTTTGACAATATTTAACTTAGTTTAGAGACATGTGTCCAACACGTATGCAAATCAATTCAAGTCCTGAAATTAAAATTTAATAGAATATATAGGTTATATCACAAATCTTGAGTTGGACTAATGATTGTCATCTGCTGTGAGACGTATTGAATTTGTATTGACATTGTAGAAAGTGAAGGTTTTAAATGTGAGGTATTCCTGTAAATTCAGTAAATTCAATATCCTTTTCAACTAATGAACTGAAATGGAGTCAGTTCTTACATTCTGAATTTGCTTAACTCAGTTTGGGAATAATATACATTTTAATTCAGGCACATGAGATTGGAAAAAATTTGCAACGATGAGCTCATTTTTCTGAACCTGTTGTCATGTCTGAACCTGGACAATGGTTGACCTGCACTCATTTATGTCTTACTGACTTGAGTTCATGTTTGATAATCATAATCAGGAATGTTTGAGCCCCTCTGTAAATGAAGTTGACCCATTTATATTTCTATGCCTCATGTAGCCCCATCTGGCAGACAGTCAAATATTAAGTATCATTTCTCTGTCTGAGAACACTCTAGGTGAGCTGCACTGCAAACAAAAGAGAATTAAACTTTGATTATCTAAGTGGAGCAATCTCACTTTCTGACAGTTTTGACATTTTTCACTGACCTTAACAGGTTTCCATCTGATACGATGACTTCTATTTCTGTTTCTCTGCAGATTTTTGCATAGATATGCACAAGACGGTTTTAACAGCAGCAAGAAAGACTGACACCGCTTTATCTGTCACGTCTTCTTTCTCCATTTCTGAGTATTCATTCAGTCATTTTCATTCAGTTTCCTATCATTTTTTTTTTTTCGTTTCAGCTGTCAATAAAAATGATTTATCTTTTTGTTTTCCAGATTTATTCTGGAATACCTAGATTCTTAGGATTTTGAGTGACATCTTGTGTAATTTTTAACACGTTTTCCTGATTTTATTTCAAAATTGACAAAAAAACGCATATGGAGGAAAGAAAGTCAGGTTATAACTTTATTACTGAGAAGGTCAAACATGTTTACTTTAATAGTTTGGAAACAGCATGAATGCCATCCTGCTCCAGGTGATTAAACTGACTGCAAGATATATAGAAATATGGAATACGAGTAATACGGATGTGCTCACCAGTAATGGCAATGTAAATTGGTTAGACATGGTTGGGCTTTACAAACACTGTTGTGAAAGCACTGGCTGAATAAAAACCATCACTGCGCACACTGGTACCAAAAACCCAAAGTAATCCCAACACTAAATCTGTACAGAAGTGTTTAAAATGTTAAATTGGCAATAGATACGGTTTGGTTAATGGAACAAACATTACCTCTATAAATCAGATAATGGGGCACAAATAGCTTTCTGGGAGCAGACAGAAAAGGCACATCACAGGCAGTCAATGGAGGCTCTGTGTAGAGATAAATCAAACACAAAGTAATGCTTAATGACTCCAAATTTGCTCTGTGTACTCTTCTAATTTTTCAAGTATGGAAAATCGTTACATGCAGTGAGATGAACATTAATAGCTTCACGCAGTATCCAGAAACCATACTGTACCTCCTGTGGGTTTAAATCTATGTAATGTACTGCAAAAAAAAATCCAGTCGAAAGCAGTTCTAATCTTGTTTGTGACTTTTCATTAAATGTCATGTAGTAAAAGTGCACATACTGTAGGTACAAAACGCTATTTCATATGCTAATTTCTAGGGGGCTGTCTAACAGATATGAATGGGGAAAAGGTAGAAAAAAAAGAGGGACTGTTGGCAGGAATCTATAGAAAATGAGTGTTCATTATTCCACTGTTTTGCTGGCTCATGTTAATCAGTTTACAAGCAAAGCTTTTATATTTATAATACATTTAATCACAGCAGCCAATGCAAATTGGGATTCTTCCATCATAAGGGGTACAGTATTTATACTTAGTAACAGATTTATTTATTTATTTTTCTCAGATTGGATGAAACCATTCATCTTGTCGTTTGGCCACATACAGTACCTGTACATGTACTTTACTCCAACCAAATGGATGAGACAGATGGAGGATGAAGGAGCAGCCAAAAAAAAAAGAAATGGGTTGCCATACGGTCCAAAATAAGCCCTAAACAGAAGATTTCGGTGTCCAGCATGAGAATCCTCACTTCATTGAACATAGGTGTAATATAGATAAATCACATGGGATTTTTAACTGTTTGCAGAGACACATTTATGTGGCAAGATGTATTTGAAATGTGTACACACAAAAAGACCCTAATGATCTTCTGGTCTTGCTATAAAACACAACATCCTTCATTTAACAGTAGACACGCAACACTGGACCTGTTAACACCTGTTATTAACATGAGTCTTGCGTGATACGATCACAAGCAGTCAGGCGAGACGGAGGCATTTAAAAAGTGTGACTTTTGAAGGGTCTACATACATGTTGTGCAGGTATGTACAAGCGTTCAAAAGTGACGTGACATGTGGCCAAGTATTGTAACCCTTACTCAGAAATAGTGCTCTGCATTTATCCCATCCAAGTTCATTCTAGAGTGTTTTTGAGAAAAAAAAAAAGGTTTATTAAACCAAAAAATAGTGATTTTAATTGTCTTATTCATGCATTCTTTGATTTAATTTTATATTCCAATAGGAGAAAATACAGACTGAATGCAATATATTGAAAAATTATGTAATGTTACATCTATTTAATACAGTCCTGTTATGCTAAATTTTCACCACATGAATTATATAAATCATTTTTTGTTTTTATCAGCAGCCAACTATGAGGTTAAATATAAAGCCCACACAGCTGTGTCTGTCTTTGCCTGCTGTGAAAATGTGCTGCTTGTTCTCCAGAGAGTCTTAACACAACTGGCAGCAACGCAACGGAGGAAGAGCTTTAAACAAAAGACTGAATTCTCAATTGCCCCACTTTTAAGAAATATACATTTTTTGCTCAACCATCTGTGCTATAAGTATTTTCAGCTCATCACTGTCAATCACATAAAAAATAGGCTTATGAATATTTTGTCCTGATTTGTTTAAAACTGATTAAACGTGTTTTCGTCTGTCAATTTTCTGATATTCTGATAATGGTCTGTGCAGATTATGTAAAGACTAAAATTCCTATTCAGACATTATAAATACACGTTACTCTGTTTTTCCACACTGAGATTTGAGAAGCCAGGAAAAGTTTTGATCACCACATGAAAAGACTTCCCCTGTCTTGAGTCTGTGACTTGGCGTTGAAAATGATGCTAGGAAATGATTGATTTACAGTTTTAAAATATACTTGTGTATGTGGAGAACAGTGTCTGGCGCTGTCAGCCATGCTAAAAACACAATCCTGGAATGAATAAATATTTTAATATGTAAATAGAATTCTGGAAATATAAGTTATTCGGTACCATTTGCAAGAGATAATAAAGAATAAATAAAGAAATCTTTACTTGGGAGCGGTACATGTACAAAGGCACTGCCAGGCTGCTATAGTAATATTAAACTTAATGCTGACACAAACATAACTCAATATAAGTATTTTTCTCACACTGTTTATGCAAATGATTCAAACTTCTGATACAAAAATGTACATGCGCATTCTGTATGATTTTAATAAGCCTACCACAGGGGGTAAAATAACACTGTCTCAGACGGTATTGGAATTTTATAAACACTCGGCAGAGTGCTCACTCAGAGCCTTCTGGTAAGGACTGTTAATAAATGTGGTTTCTGTAAGTGCGATATCTGCAAACATACAGTTATATCCATAGAAGTACGGTACATGGTATATTCTCCTGCCAATCAAAAACAACCCACAAGCACTGCTTGTCAAAACTGACGAAAGTAGATTTAGTGAATCCAGCTGTTTTGAATACATCTGTGAAGGTGCTAACATTTCAGAAATAAACAGTAGCTTAAAACAAGAGAGACGAAGAAATGAGAAATGTCTTGGGATAGTTTCGAGTTTTCGACACATAAAATTATATGTATCAAGGAATTTACCATTTGAATTTACAAGTGCTAGTTGTTTTCACAATACTTTTATTGTGTTACGACTTCAACTCCAGTTTCTAACCAAAATATATTTTCTGTATGTTGGTTACAAAATATCCTATCATTTTCATTTAAACGTCAATGAAAATTACAAATGTTCATATTACTGGAGGTTGTCCATTTTCTCAAACAAGCAAATTCCTCCGCCTGCCATGATTGTCAGTCATTGCAAACCAATTCAACCTTGTATAAAAAGCTTTAGAGTCCATTACACAACACATATGGCACCCTGACAGTGTCTCCGCTGAGAATGTTGCCAGTTATTTTGCTCATCCAATATTTTGTCCCATCTAAGCATGTCCACATGAGAAAACATTACTAACGCATTTTACAGTCAAGCACCGCATTTTTTTCTTTTTCCAATACTGTTCAACAAGATGAAGATTATTTAATGCCATAAGTGTTAGTTCAACCAAAAATGAAAATTTTGTCTTCGTGTACTTACCTGGCAGAGCATAAGAAGATATTATTTTTAGAACGTTTTTTGAACATACAAATAAAGTTTTACAGAATAAAGAAACTCATACAGGTTTGAAACAATATGCTACAGAGTAAATGATAATTTTTAGGTGAACTATCCTCTTAAGAGGCATTATTGCCACAACCAAATGTATCTAAATTGCATTCGTATAAAGTCATATGTGTATAATTAAATGCAAGAACTTGAAATGCTGATAATGTATTATGTCCAACGTTGCAATGAAGCTGCTTCTAACAAACCTGTGACAAACAACCTCACCTTCCTGTGAAAGCAATTAAGGTTGTTCTGCGTATTCAATATATGACGCAAAGCAATCACGAAACACCACTGACACAAAGGCAGTGAATTGAGCAGACAGGCCCATGTGATGCCAAACACTCCCATTACACAGAGAGAGAAAGAGGGAGAGAGCGCTCCAAACCAACCATGCATTGCCTGCTGTCAACCTCTGCTTGTCTGTCGGCCTGCCTACTGGTGAGCAGGGAGCTACTCGAGGAAATAGAAAAAAACAAATAGGCTGTAAATGAGAATGGGCAGTATAGACCACCAGAAGGAAAATGAAGTAAGATTGCATTAACAAAATTTAGCAAATAACATTGGTGGAGATGAGAGTGAACAAAATGTGGTAAATAAGCAGCAGCAAAAAAACTGAATTAACCAATGTGGAAATGACAAACATAGTTGAGACACAAAGAAAGATCTTATTTTGAGGCTTAAATTAGAAACAGTTTTGCTTTATCCAACACACAATTTTGATTTCTCTTCCTGTGAATAGAGAAACCGCATAGAGAAATTCTCATGTACAACAGAAAAGAACATTCTTCATTCATGCCCAAGTGCATATTAAAACGAGTGCATACTGTGCATGTGATGTGCTTCATTTAGAAATACTAAACTGAATCAGTTCAGTTTTAACAAGCATGATCATTTTTATCTAAGTGAAAAAAATGAACTCATTAAACAAACTCAATTCATTAAATGAACTCAATCATTACAAATAGGGCATGTGACATTACTCATGAATACTTATAAGCTGGTATGTATTGTGGGAACAAGTGACTTCAAATAAATCATATGACACACACTGCCGTTCAAATGCTGGGGTTGAATAGACTTTTAATGTTTTTGAAAAACAGAAATATTGTGAAATATTGTTTAAAATATAAAATAACTCTTTAATACTTTCATATATTTTAAAATGTACCCCCCAAAAACGGTCCAAAACATAATGCCTCTCTGTTGTAGACAACTCTAGATCGCTATATAGCACATGATTGTACTTTAGCTCCACCTACTGATTCCTCACACCTCATGTATAGCCTGTCCAGAACAAGCATGGATGAAAACCTAAGCTCGAGAGTATTGCAAACTTGCCCAAATTAAATCAAAATCCAGCTGACAGAGTAACATCAAACCTTCTAAGGAGATTACCTAGGCGAAAACTGTAATTATTTTCAGGTACACTACCTGTTTACGCTTGAGATGAATCATCAACTGTCTCCTTATGAAGAATATTAATCTACATCCTACAGGTAAAGCGCATTAAGATGCATGCTTTGTACAATAATAACACACAAATGGTGCTCATAATTTAATGCAACTGAATGTTTTTTTAAATGAACAAAACTTAATTAAAGTTAATGGGTTTAATTTTCAAGCTTTGTGCTTATTAAGAGCTGATGTTATTATAAAAAGTACTTCACTTTCAAAGGGAAGTAAATTATATCTAATTACTTCTCTTGTAAATGGTACAATAAAATCCATAATCTGTCTTTGCAAATTCAAATATCATCTTACTTGTGGTCGGTATTAATCATAAAAAAGAGTCCAATTATACATCAGTGGATGCCACAGTCAAGTAGATTATTACTTTTCTTTTCTACAAAAGCCCATTAGGTCCGTGGCAAGTATGAGTTTTCTGGTAGATTACCTCCAGATAATATTTTCAGCACTGCAGACATGTAGACATGGCCTGGGACAGTCTGACACACACTAATGAATAATTCATAACCCATTAGCTGAATTGGGAGCAGAGCTCAACAAGTGAATGTCCATGACCCCATGCATGGACTGAAACTAGTACTGTACATACATGGTTGTTTTCAGTCTCTATAGTGATACACTTTCATGTTTGCTTTCCTTCTTTTTGTGTTTGAGATTAACTTGTCGGGCTGATCAAAAAGGAAACCCATATGTGAAAGCTCACAAGCATTCTTCAAAAGCAGTCGGTATCTAAAATCACTGTCTATTTCTATCTCTGCTCTCAGCCCAACACAAGTAATGCATTTTGTACTATTTGATTACATGAAAGTCAAACCCTTATCTCTGCAAAGAAAAAATCAATCTTTTTAAGATGCATCGCTGCTTAGTGTCTTTAGTATTTTGTTGCTTTCTGAGATTTAACTTGCATGCATTGTTACTAAAAAGGTCAAATATGCATCACAACAAACGCTTTCTTTAAAAGATCCCTGTTACTTTACAACCAAACTGTAAAAGCAGCATCAGCATGGGTTTGTTTCATCTCTTTTCAGATTTCCCAGCTGCATCTCTTAATCCTCTCAATGGAATATATGGCGACTCCAATTTAATCCTCCTGCCATAAAGGAGATAGAAACCTAGAAACACTGCTTCCTGTAGGGTTTATATAATGAGCCAATGTTCTACACAAATTATGAAATGTATGGCTGTCATAATCATACTCACAGGGATGTTAACTAGACCAGTAGACCAGCATAGTACTGCAAAGCGCTGTCAGTTTATGAGGCATCCAGGGTTATATCTGTCACTATCTGACTGGACGCCTCATATTTAAAATAGATTTATAAAACACAGATTCTGCCATGCTGTCATGTGCACTCTTATTATATAATTGCTAAACCAATAAAAATGGTTTTCATTTGGTTTTCAAATGGCTTTAAGTTCAGTCAATACATGCCTTTATGTAGGCTATTGACAGTAGGAAATTATGAATCTATTTTTTTCTGCAGTGATTTGGCAAACAGAGGTTTGCATGTTGCCAGGTTGACACTTACCATTTATATTGGGCAAATTTATTTTATTTAACCTTTTATTTTTAATTGTCCATATTTTTATTAATCAAATTATTCTAGGCTATATTTAATAACAATGGTAACAGAAATCAAATATCAATGTAAAGCACAACACATACGCAGAAGTCACAAATCATGCAAGAAAAAAAACTACGAGATTTAGGCTACATATATGCAAAACATACAGGTAACAAAGCAATAAAGCGCTGTTTATTCCATCAGAACAATATGAATATCTTACCGTTATATGGAGGAGAATGTAGCCTATATCCCGCGCACACTTCACTTTCTCACACTGGGCTTCTCAAACTGAATTCCATCGTCTGGGACTATAATAAGTGATGCTTTCACTGCATCTTGTGTTTTATCTCCGACTGAGGAGAATATCCACTCGTTAAAAAGAAGTGTAATCAGAAACGTCACTGTTTTACATATTTTTATGAGCGGAGACGTTGTTTCAGTTCAGCAGCCGGTAATCCAAGTGCATCTAACTGGCGCTCATATCTCGCCGAGCATGTGGAGCGCGTGGGCTCCTCCTAGAATCACTGACAGCGGGCTCCATCTCGCTCAAAGACACACTGAGGCTGTGTTTTAAAATCTAGTGAGCTGCCTTCATAGACAACATTTTGAGCCTCGTAGAAACATTCCCAAAATAGGCTGTCTAGGTAGGCAGATTGTTTCGAGAATATATTAGCATTATATTATAGTCAGTGTGAAGATAATTCGGGGGGATTTTCTGTTGAGGCTCCTCTTGGTAAAACCATCATGCATTTTGGCGCGCACACTTAGAAAAAAAGTACTCAAGTTTTGGTATATTTATGATTTAAAACACACACACACACACACACACACACACACACACACACACACACACACTAATGTGATAATGGCTTATGAAGTAATATCACACAGGTAAGATATAGTTCTTAATTTCGCTGAAAATTTTGTTTACAAGTTTATATATATGTGTGTGTGTGTGTGCGTGTGTGCGTGTGTGTGGGTGTGTGTGTGTGCGGGCGTGTTTTTGTGACATATCAGGACACAAATTTGTATAATAACAAGGGTATAACATAGGTATTACAAGGAGAAGGTGACTTTTCAGGACATTACTCCATGTCCCCACTTTTTCAAAACGCATAGAAATCACACAGAATGGAGTGTATTGAAAATCTGAAATAGCACAAAGTTTCCTGTGAGGGCTAGGGTTAGGTGTAGTGTTAGTGTAGGGCGATAGAATATACAGTTTATACAGTATAAAAACCATTACACCTATGGGATGTCCCCACTTTTCACAAAAACAAACGTGTGTGTGTGTGTTATTTTTGATTTATTACCAGCTCTTTATTCCAATTTGTTGAAACCTGTCGACTGACAACAGTCCCACATAAAACAGCAGTTTTAAACCTCATTTAATAGAATGAAGTGGCCGTTTGCACAGAACAGTAGAGAGGAGAGTTCACAAAACGCATTTTTTTAAAGTTAAATGCAACCTTCTTGCGCGAGACGCTGAAAAAGCAGAGAGATGCGGCACAACAGTCAAACATGTCCATCTAGCACAGTTAACCCACCATAATTTGAACCCTGATTGCCGTATTATATACAGTATAGGGTACATGTAGGCAATTACTTAAATAACAATATGAACTGCTTAATATTGGCATATACTACTTGTTGTTTATTGCCATGTTCACTGAAGAGTAAGCAAAAATTCTAATAATAATAGGCTAATAGTATAAATAATAGTATTTTAAGACAAAAGGCATTTTATGATTTTGTTTATGCAGGTTTTGTTTTTATAAGATTAAAGTTTTGCAGTAATTTTCCAATAAGCACAACAATTGTTGCTGGAGCTAAATACTCTCATTGAAAAGGATGTGGTCATAAAGGCCACCCAAATCCCTGAGCCCGCAGAGCAGAAAAATGCAGAATGTCCGTACTGCAATTTATTGTTTTCCTTAAGTAAGGAGAATGGATTTGTTACAGAGAACGTATTCCCATACTGACTGTTCCAATTACAATGGAGATTTTTATGTGAAGTATGCTTGTACTAACACAAGTTTCCAGATACAATTACAAACACCGAAGGATAAGTGAAAAAAAAGTTGTGACATTTGCCAAGTATGGTAACCCATACTCGGAATTGCTGCTCTGCATTTAACCCATCCAAGTGCACACACAGCAACACAGAAGTGAACACACCGTGAACACACACCCGGAGCAGTGGGCAGCTATATATCCAGCGCCCGAGGAGCAACTGGGGGTTCAGTGCCTTGCTCAAGCGCACTTCAGCCATGGGTATTGAGGGTGGAAGAAAGCGCTGTTCATTCACTCCCTCCCACCTACAACTCCTGCCAGCACCGAGACTCAAACCTGCAACCTTCGGGTTACAAGTCCAACTCTCTAACCAATAGGCACCCAGCTGCCCCCAGCTGATAAAGAAGTAGGCCTAGTTTTTTAGTACTTGATATTAAGAAATGTTGAATGTTTTTGAAACAAAGTAGTTATTTTGATTAAGTATTTAGTTCATTTTTAGTCTGAAAATATATTGTTGTATGAAAAGTATTTGCATGGTGACAAATTTGGCCATGTCACTCTTTCCACTATATCTATACCGTCACTCTATGAGAACCTTTTACCTCTCACAGCCTTTTTAATTACATAATTTTACTACGGACTTATTATTTTTCCCTCACACATTGTGTTGCCATATCAATATTCAATAAAATTGTGTTTAAAATAAATAAACCTTGGGATGGTGAATAAAAAAGACATTACCCTAAGGGGTGGATGTGAGCGTCTTTTCAGTAGCTATATCTTGCATAAGACTGCTTATTTTAAAACATGATCATAATACAATAGCCATCGTCAGTTGTCAGTTTCATGATTGTTTTGATCATTTCTTTTGGATGCTAGCTTTAGGTTTACATGCTACAAAAGTCTGAATTTGCAGTGGGGAAATGGCTTTGGGGTGACTGCCATTTATTTCTTACCAGCATGTTGCTCATGAGGTCTGATACCATCTCTCACAGTGGGTGAACTGAGAAAGTTTAAAGGTTCTGCTGTAGTTCAAGGAACTGGAAAATTGATGTCAAACTTTGTATGTGCAGCGAGATTCAAAATGATGATAAAGGAAAGAATAAGCAGCAAATTTGAGGAAAAATATCAGTCCTGCTGTGATGTCCACAACGCTATAATCAAAGTTGACTGACATCCCTTTAACCCACTATTAACATTGCATTTATATTTAGTGAATTATTCATAAATGTAAGTGTTTACTCATGTAATTAATTGAACTGCATATTGTGGTTTGATATAAACACCATTAATTTGTCTTGTGCTGGGCGGTCTTCAGAGCAAAGCTCTTTTTCATATGACTCTTACATGAACCAAACACTCTTTCTCCTTCTTATCCACCTCCTCACCCATCTGTGCTTCTGTGCATACATTCTCACGCAGACAGGAAAAGATTTGATAAGCATGAAGCAGCATATTTATGACACATTAAAACTTTCAAAGGATGATATCTCTACGGCTCAGAAGGACTAAACGTGCCCTATTCAGAAGCATGAGATTAAATGGCTCGTGTCTGAGAGAGGTGTACAAATCCACATGTTTGGAATTATCTCAATTTTTTCTTAGAACACCAAATTTCTTTTACCTTTTAGCTTTAATATTCATCTTCAAGCTATTTTTTTGTTTATTCCAAGCAATCTATAATGCCCAGTTTGTTGTTTTTTAATCATAACAATAATTTCCCTAATTATATATTGTTATTCTCTTTATTCGTTCACATTCAGAATGAATAAGAACTTCTCAAAGTACAGTCTGACCTCAGTTAAAGGTTAAGCTCAGCAGGAAACACAAAGACAAGGCGTCCTTATTTTCCTTCACAGCAGCTATCAGAGCAGAACACCAGCCTGAAAGAAAAAGCAGAGGAACTGTGAGGGCCATACATGCCTCTCACAGGAGGACGAAAGCAGGCCAGCGTCATGAGGTCACATCATACCTTTTTCATAAGCGACTACAGTCTCCTCTGAACAATGATAATTCCATTAGGATTGAGTGTCTCTCTGCAGCACAAGCTCACAGTGACCCGAAGAGACATATGACTGAGGTGGCAGCATATTCCAAAACATTGTGTTATGGACCTCTCAGAGATAGATAATGTGGCAATTGTTGATATCTATTATTTCATCTGATTCTAATCCAATTGGATCTGTTGTCACACACTCCACCCATGATATCATTCCTTTGTGGAGCCCTAAAAATGAAATGTAGTCTCCATAACAAACCATTTGTGACAATTAGGCCGAGTGCTCGTCATCACGTCTAATGCACGCTCAGGCAAACTTGGCATGTACATTGCAATTTGTCACAATGCCACCTTCACTCCCCAAGGTACTAAGCAAATGAGATACAGGCCTTGTTCTGTTAGAAGAACCCTAACAACCCCACAGTTATGAACTTCTCATCATGTGGGAAATTATAGATAAAAAGAAAGTCATTATTTTTTATGTTATTACCAGTGGTGTCAAGTAAAGTTGATGTTATATTTCACTTCCTCTTCCCTATCTGTATATTGAAAATCTGTGATTTTTTAAAATGTGAAAATAATAAATAATAAAAATATATATATATTTTAATTACAAAACAAAGACAATTATGATATAAATAGAAGATCCTTTTCATTTCTTAAGATTCTTGCATCAAAATATTGAATATATATATATATATATATATATATATATATATATATATATATATATATATATATATATATATATATATATATATATATATATATATATATATATATATATATATATATATATATATATTAGTGGTGGGCATAGATTAATTTTTTTAATCTAGATTAATCTCACTGTAATCTCACTGTAATCTTGGATCATAGATTAATCTAGATTAAAATGGCTCATTTGGATTCTGCCGAAGGCATTCAAATTATGTTCAATAAAATGTACTTGTTAGTACTGATAGAGCTGTGCTGCACTCAAACATAGTAGTTTGACGACGACTCTTCCCCTGCACTACATTGCTTGGCCCGGCATCTTCTGCATTAGCTAAGGGATGCTTTACGTCTAGGTGGTACTTGAGACTGGAAGAACTCCTACAGTAAACTAATTCCGCATTGCACAAGTAAAAAACAACACTACTCCTTCTCAACACATACTCAGTCTGCATTCTTTACACTTTTCCTTTTTTTTACGCACCCGGTTGTGGTCCGTCAGTGCGTTCCAGGAGCGGTGCGTCTGCAGCGCATGACAGTGCATTGTTCGCAGTAAAAAAATTAACATGGATTGACACGGAAATGCAGTAATTTCCCAATAAATGTATACTAATTAAAGCCTACTGTTTTCCACACGCAACACATGGGTTTTGGCTAGGTTTAAAACAAGAAAAAGAGCACCTTTAGATAAACGAGCCAACAGTTCATTAAGGACCGTGCGATTGCTTGTAATAAAGATTTAAATGCAAAAGGCACGAGAGTCGACTGTTTCTGTCAGCGGTGCTTTAATTTTAAATATTTGCGATATCCCAACAAGAAAAGTAGGGTAATTGTTGTGCTTAAATGTTTTGCCGCTTGCTTGAGCAGCTTATTACACAAACCTAGAAGTCAAATGCATGAATAATATGTTGTTTATATTTATTAAGTTTAAACTAATGTCTATGATTATGAAAGACTGTTACTGTTCTGTGATAAGAGACATTTTTTTTTTTTTTACATGGTTTGAAATATAGAATAATGAACAAATGTTGTGTTTGTGGACTAAACAGCCGCGGCCAGTAACGGACTGCAAACGCAACCTCTTAAAAACAACAATGAGTCCGTGCTGCTTCTGCACCACACACGTAACGCACACGGACTGCATACGCACTGCAGACGGAGTATGTGTGAAACAGGCATGAGTCTTGTCGAGGTTTTTTTTTTTTGGGAAGCTCGGTAATTTCACAGTAGGCATACACACAGGTTCGAAGACTCGTTCTAGTCCCCTACAGCGCAATTCGTCTAGGTATACATCCGCGCTAAACTATCACGGTGAAAGTCATCATAGCTTGCGTAGTATAGACCCAGCTCCCAACCCAACTTTGAGAATAGATTAACGGCGATATTTTTTTATCGCCCGATAAGAATCTCACGTTAACGCAGCACGTTAACGCCGATGACGGCCCACCACTAATATATATATATATATATATATATATATATATATATATATTTTTTTTTTTTTTTTTTTTGTAAATTAAAGTACATTTTATAAGAAAAGACTATTTTAGTCTTTCTACTTTTACATTTTTTCCTTAATTCCATGTGTGTCGTTGTATTATTTGATCAGCTATTTCTGAGTATTTTGTAAATCCCACACCAGTTATTTTTTAATATGTACTTGGACAAAAACTAAAAATGAGATGGTGGCTCAACAAAACATATTTTTGGGCCTCATCTAAAGAGAAATCAAAATTTCAACAATCCAGTAACTCATGGGGTGTTCAACATGCCTTATTTGGTTTTGCTGTATCTGCTAAAAACTGTCACTTTCAATTTAAATGTGTCATTGCAGAGAAATGAAAGTTCCAGCCCTGTGATAAGCACACCTTTGCTGATTTACTGCTTGTTTATTTCACGGGAGTATCCTGCTGCTTCTTAGAAATCCTACATAAAATAAGACTTTATTAAGCTGTAAATTCAGTTGTGCTGCTGTGCAACCTGTTAAACCTGCCAAGAGCCAACTAATCTCTTTTTAGTATAAAACTATTAACCTTTGCAGACTTCAGCACAGGACATGCAGACTCTGCAAAATACGTATGATTGCAATCTAACTCCACACATAACTGACATGAATTCAGAGTGAGGCTAAAAGAGGGTCTGTATTTCTAGAAATTGTTGTTGGAGGAAATGCTGCAGCTTATCAGGATGTATTGCAAACATATCATAGTCCATTTATCACAGGACGTTTCTCCTTAAGGAAAAGGTCTTTAACCTCAAGGGAGGATGTTGCACATTGAGCCTTCACACCATAAGTTAGATATTTAGATGATTTTTCCCTTAATACTGTATTACTCCATGTCTTATTCAGGGTGGGCAAAACAACTTTCTAAAATGCAATGGCAAAAAAATATGACACACCACCCTTGTCATGCCAAATGAAAATACTGAGCTGCAGAAATGCATTTTGAAAAAGTAATCTGTGTATCTTTAAAAACTGACATTAATGGTCTTGTATAATGTATCACAACAAAGATATTCTTGGTTGAGCTACTAACAGAGCATTATACTGCATGAATACAGAACTCCACCTTGTGGTTGTTTTAGTCAACCTTAATCTGAAGGCATTGACTGAGTTACAGCATGGGACTGACACCAGTTTGTGGGATATTAAAAAGCCAAGTTGGTAATGGGAATTTCAGCTTTGCTTTATTGATCTTGACATGGAATTTAATTTTTGTCTGTGACAGATGCCTCAAGCCACTATGTCTAGACTATCTGTATTTATCTGGCCAAAGTTATTTACTTGATTGATTAAATACACTAGGGGGCGCTATATATAGACTTCCAAATAAATGTTCACATAGAGTTATGATTAACAGCAAATGATATGGAACAATATATTGCTTTGCTGTTTTCACAAACGATATACTTTCAAAAAGTAAAAAAAAAACAACATTGTGAAGGTACTGCATTTTGGAAATTAGAATGGATGTGCAGGTGATGTGTTTGGTTTTATTTATGGTAACATTTTTCATATGACAGATAAAAAACAACTTGAAATAAACTGATTAGAGAAATGATGATGCAGATGAAAGACTCATAATGCTTGTATTCAAGGTTTATTTATTTTATTCTGGCTTTGATATCAAGTGCCATAAAAGGCATGAGACAATATCATTTATATTATATATATTGAAATAAAAATAAAACATTCAAAATGAAAAGGTCAAATAAATGTCACTTCTCACTTTAATGGTTAATAATTTTGTAACCTGCTATTTTTGACCCAGCAGAATGACCATTTTCATTTTTCATTCTTGTGTTTCTTAGCTTAAGTGTCACTAGCTTTTTAAAATCAAAGTCATGTGCTAGACTTGAGATGATATCTGCTGTCAGTCTGAATTAAACATGTTCTGGCTAAGACCAAAAAAACAAAAAAACAAAAAAAAACAGCAACATTCAGTTAAATATATTGGGTATAAACAAAGACTATAGAAACACTTTTGTTAAATACTATCGCTGTATCACTTAAACAGTGTTAGACTTTACAAAATATTGTATTTAATAATACAAATAATTAATAGTACATTTTTATTTTATTCAAAATAAACATTTTACAAATGCATAAAAATACATGGAAATATTAAACAAACTTTTATTAAACAAATCTTATAAAAAACAATCAATATTATATATACACAGAGTGAGATGTGTATGAACTGCTGCCTTCTATTCCAATACTGTAAAATCAGTGCAATGGTCTTTGTCAGTAATACAGTGCCAATGACTTCATAAATCATTATTTGGCTGACTTCTCCTTTGGTGGCTGGGACTTTATTCGTCTTAGGTATCCTTTGGAAACTCTTACAGACTTTTTAGTAGGGCTCCAACGTTTGTTACCTGAGAGCAACAAAACACACTGTTAAAACATTGAAAATAAATCTAAATAATAATAATAACAACATTCAAAATAAAGCTGTTCTGTTGTCTTGATAAAGTCTCATATTACAGACAAACCCAAGAACATACCATTTTTACCACAAACATCCATACAGCTTTGTTTGGAGATGAAGTTATTGTTGCTTCCTCCGCATCCCGTGTATATGAACTCCTCGCATGTCTTTGTAGCAGAGTTGTAGTAATATCTTGGGATGGAAGCTAAGCACTTTCCTTTGTCCAATATATCATTGCAAATCACAGGGATTGCTGAAAAAAAACACACAAAAATGTTTAACTTCTGATCTTTGCATTTTATAGGGACCTCAAAGATGTTCTAGGTGAAGCCAGGGTCTATTAACTAAGCAAGGAAAGAGACTGGAAACCATTTAGACAAGATGGCCATTAAACAAGCCTGTTGTACTGATCATTTGAAAAGATGAGAATAAAAATATCTTAATGTGTTCCAATAAAGACGATTAGGGTTGCAACAAGTACACAGGTCCCTTAAAGTTCTCTTCTATGTTCCGCTCAACCATTTTATTAATGCTGTTGACATTTCCTCACCAAATGATTATGAAGATTTAAAACTTCATTCCTGGTTATTTTCTTAAGATGACAAACACACTTTCCAACTATCTTGTCTTTAAATACATATATTTTTACTTGCATTTTAAATATTTGACTTAAGGCATAGAGCCTAAATGTAAGATTTGTTAGAAATTCTAGTGTGTCTAAATAGGTAGGCTACTTACTTTTAGGAGGTCTGCAATATTCAGTACATTCCTGAAGGTTTTGAAAATTGTTTTCATTCCCTTGGCAACCACCGTAAGTGAAGGGTTCACACTGCATGGAGGTCATATTGAAGAAATAACGCTTGAAGAGGCCACGGCAGGGCCCCTCTTTCTTTTGAAAACGACAGATCTGGGGGATTTCTGTTGTGTGTAGAAGAAAACGTGTTAAAGTGAGCATTTCACATCATTTGCACAAATTACTATGGCAGTTAAAGAGTGAACATAACGCTTATGTTATTTTTTTTTTACCATAACTGCGCTCAGAACTCATAAAAAGTCGATTTAAGATGTTATGTGTATTGTTTAAATAGCTTATGCGTGTATTCAGAGTGGAAGTTTAAAATAAACCCACTTGGAATCCTGAAGCATGTTTTCTGACATTCCAAAAAGGACTTGAAGTTGTTTGCGTTTCCCTCACAACCGCTATAGCTGAATTCTTCACACTGTTGAGTGATCGTATTGTAGTAATAACGCTGGATGTCGTCATTGCACTTTCCTTCTTCAACTTGCAACAGGCAAACTTCTGTAGGGAATAAATTACGCATTAAAAAAAATGATAAACCTCAACCTCAAATTCACGTGCAACTGTCCGATTTCAGTGTCCGGTTTCGACAAAACAACGCATCTGTTTCGTCCATTTTACTACAACTTTTGAAGAAGCCATTAAAAGAGTAGAATGTTTTCTTTACCTTTGGATTGTAGTCCGACGGCGCTTCGCAGGACAGCAACAAGAAACAAAAGACCTCCAAGGAAATCACACGCCATTGTGATAGAGTTTATTCTGAGGTTTCGTAGTAGTCTGATATGGTACAAACTGTTAAGTTACTCGCCTGATAAGTAACTAACTTGACTTCTGACAATCCTTGCCTTATAAATGGATAATTTTTTTAGGGGTGGAATTGGAAGGGCGGGCTATAGGGTAGAGTGGGGGAAAACGCCTCCCTGGGGTAAAACGCCCCCCACCTGTTTTTCCCAAAATAACCACTAGAGGGAGTCAAGATACATTTTCACTGTTGCTATGCACTACGTTTGACAACGGGGATAAACAAATCTCCTTGGAGAAGCTGACACCAGCGACGTATTTGAAGAGAAGAGGATTACATGGTAAGCGCTATAATTTTCAGATATTAGTAAACAAGTGTTTAAGAGAATATTGTTCTGCAGGATATCACAGTGATGTATGATAGATGAAAAGTGAAGTCTGTAGTTTTGAGAGTATATGTTATTTATAAGGAATATAATTATATTTAAAAAATTAAACATTTTTTGAAAAAGTCATAGGTTGTGGGGTAAAACGCCCCCTACGCTGAGGGGTAAAACGCCCCCCAGAGGGCATAGTTTCTATCTATCATAATTACTATAATAACATATTTCTGTCTATCAAATCCTTTGTTTTACACTTAATGCAGTATAACTAGGTGGTAAAATCAAAATATTTGAACAAAAAAAAAAAATAATTACCTCAAGTGAGCATTAGGCTAGCTTGATAGCACAGTTAGCTCACTGATGGAAGGTGGTTAGGTGACCCAATGATAAAACATAGTGGCTTTTAATGCATTTATTGAATGTATTTCACTACAGAAATATACAAATTTATAAGTTTAATATTTATTTAGGGTTTTCTGTTTGTCTTGGTGATAGTGGTGAACAAATACATCAATTATCAACCCCATAAAGGCCTAGTGTAGAAATCTCAACCTCATATATATATTTTTTCTCTCCATATAGATGCGGACATATAAACGAAAAAGTAACCGTGGTGCTTATACAGAGCAAGCTCTACAAAATGCCATCAGAGCGATTGAAGAGGGAACTGCTTTGAAGGCTGCAGCCCATCAATTTGGAGTCCCCCCAAAGACCTTGAGGCGGCATAGGGATAAAAAAAGTTTTGGAGCCTGGATCAAAGTGTTTAGGTTTTTACGTCATCATTCGAGCTCCAGTTAACTGAGCACATTCAATCAATGGAGAGGGCATTGTTTGGGCTTTCAACGATTGATGTAAGGAGGCTGGCCTATGACCTGGCAGAGAGGTTAGGCTTGAACCATTGTTTTAATTCAGAGCGCAAGATGGCAGGGAAAGACTGGTTCTATAATTTTCTAAGAAGACAAGGAACCCTGTCTGTCAGGACTCCACAGGCGACGAGCATTTCTAGGATGGTGGGGTTCAACAGACCGAAGGTGGATCTGTTCTTCCGTATTTATGAGGATGAGCTCCATAGGCTTGGCGAAAACGTTGACCCCACCCGTCTGTGGAATATGGATGAGGTAGGTGTCCAGAATGTACAGAAGCCAAACAAAATTGTTGCTTCAAAGGGGAAGAGGCAGGTGGCAAGAGTCACAAGTGCGGAAAGAGGCTTTACTGTCACTGCTGCCTGTTCCATGAACGCCGCTGGGCAGTTTGTACCACCACTGTTCATTTTTCCAAGAAAAAGAATGAATGAGCGCCTGCTGTGTGGTGCCCCAGCAGGATCGATTGGTGGAGTGACTGACTCAGGGTGGATGGACAGTACACTGTTTCTCCAGTGGCTGAGACATTTTTGTGACACCATTTCCATGACAATTCAACACAGTAGGCTACTACAGCAAATGCGTATATTCCCAAACTAGAAAAAAAACCAAAACAATGGCTTCATATTTAATGATCGTAGAATTATATCAAAGCTAAACTTAGTATGACTACAACTATTATATAATATTATAGCCTATATATAACTATTACTAATAATAATGCACTGTTAAAATATTTATCAAAGAAGGTTTATAATTGTTTTTATAATGTTTTATAATTGTTTTTAAAATTTACTAGACATTTATGTATATATATATATATATATATATATTGTTATGTTATTGTTATGTAAATGTAACGTTTGTTATATATATATATATATATAACAAACGTTACATTTACATAACAATAACAGTGTATTATTTTATGATTATTATAGAATAGTTGTAGTAGTTTGGCTCTGATATAACGTTACAATTAAATAATTATGTTTGACCACCTATGAAAACAGTTCTTTGAGAGAATACATTTATCATATCTTGGATGATAATGCATTATCTAATGTGACAGGTCAGGGGTAAACATGGATTAGCATGCTCATCCCAGCAGCCTGTGATACTTTCTATGTCCCCTTGACCTATATTACAATCCAAGGGTCATTACGAGAAAACCTGAATCAGTTTCATTATGTTTGGGATATATTTTATTGTTTATCTAAATGTATATTAACTTAGTTGAATTTGTGGTTGTTCACAAGAACAGCTGACCAGACATTTGGAGAAGACTATGGAAAGATAAAATATGAGTGGTTGTTTAAATGAGATTAAGCGATTACATGTTTATGCAGATTACTTTATAAACCAGATTGAGAGAGAGGTACAGAATCTCTGTCCATTTTCACAGGTGGAGGAGACCTCATCATAAGCGGCAGTAAGTCTGGTCATCAGCAGTATATTGTATAATTAAATATCTCAAACATAAATACCCTACCACATGTGATGTGAACGTTTGATTTGATTTCTCAGACAATGCCGGTCATAAATGTAGAAGAGCTAACAGATCTGGATAAGGCTAAAATGGAAGTAACCCAACTCAAAATTGAGGTGAAGCTTGAAAGGGCGAAGGTAAGCGTTGAAATCTACTCATAAAATGGTCATCAAAGTTGGATGGGCATTGTTATGCTCATTTTTGTTTGATTGTCACTTAAATGACCTTTTTCATCAGGTGTCCAAATGCTGTGAAGAGATTTCAGAGTACATTCAGAGCGGAGCAGATGAGGATCCTTTGGTCAAAGGCATTCCAGAAGAGAAGAACCCATTCAAAGAGAGGTGGCTGTGTCATTTGCTAATGTGGACAGAGAAACCCCCAACTCTTGCAGTTTAGTGTTCATTGCTGCCCATGGACACCTGATAAAATTTAATCATAGCTGGAATCCACTCTGCTACCCGAAAAAGGACAATCACAAACATGGATAGATGTTTGATTAAGTCTAAATGGCTTTTTCTCCCTTGTAAATGAGTCCCCAGGATCTGGACCCTCATATGTTGTGTATTCCTCTTTGAAGAGCTGTAATAAATCAGACAACCATTGTGCACTGATCACCAGAGACTTGATGGACTAATACATGTATTTATTTTGTGGGCAGCCTGCCAAAGGGTAACATCTGTGTGACAAAACGGTGAAAGTGAAATGTATGAGCTTGTAATTCACATGATAAATCAAGGCTTAATCGGTGGAATATTTTAGCTATTCAATAAAATCACATTACTTGGCAAAGGGCCACTACAGTTTCTGAGTAAAATCTTTGTCACCACAAGAGTCATAATGGGTTTGGTTTAAAATGTACATTTTTTATTTTCAAAAAACCATATTTATTTACATAATGTCTTAAAGGAGTTTGTCATTATTATTCAGACAAAAGGCCACACTTGTTAATTACAAAATGTAGGTACCAGCAGCGGTTAACTGCCAAAATACAGTAACTACTACATTTAATACGTTTTTATTTAATAAAAATGGATTTTGTTTCATTTGACCATTACTTTTGTTACCACAGTTTTAGTGTAGAAATAAATAGGGTGAACTCGGGTAATCTGGGACATTGAGTAATCTGGTACACCTAAGATGCAGTGTGTTTATTTCCTGTTCTAACAAAATTTAGACAACAGGACTTTTACTATAATTTTAGCATGGATGTCATGTGACTGCAATCACATAACTTCATGGGGGTGTTTCCACACAAAGGGACAGGGCACTTGTCAATCAAGAAGCTCCCCTGGGAACTGCATGAAAAGCTCAGTGACTAGATTAATGTTAAGGAAATAAATCTGTCATTTATGTTCCTAATTGTTGTCAAGTTATGTTCATATGTAATCAAGCAACAAATTATGCATTAAAGAGCCGAAAATGTGTTTTAGTTAATTTTTCTTTTAAAATTGTCCTTGTTGTCCCATATTATCAAATATGATTGAGAATGTAGGACAGCATGCTTTGGGTAATCTGGGACAGTTTTCAAATGGGGGAAATATGCATTTAGGGACTTTATAAGTCTATTGACAAGGGCTAATATATGCCATAATGAGAAATGGGTGTTTAGGTGAATTACTGGAGGTTATAACATTAGCATAAATATCGTTACAATCATAAATTGTTGCTGTTACTTAAATTTTAGTTGATTTTTTAAAATGTTAATACAATATTAAACAAATGTTAAACAATTTTAATAGAGTTTTAAAGGAATTTAAATGAATTAACACAGTAGATCATTAATCCTATGTAGAGATAGAAATAATATTTCCTGATATTGGAATATACATTTTTCTTATTGAGATTTCTGTACTTGTCATTTTTTTCATAATGCTTTGATTAATATAGGCTTTTTTTATTTAGGCCTAATACATATAATATAATTATATGTAATAATACACAGTGAACTGTTCCAGATTATCAAATTCAGGCAGAATATATATATATATATATATATATATATATATATATATATATATATATATATATATATATATATATATATATATACAGTACAGACCAAAAGTTTGGAAACATTACTATTTTTAATGTTTTTGAAAGAAGTTTCTTCTGCTCATCAAGCCTGCATTTTTTTTGATCAAAAATACAGAAAAAAAAAAATGTAATATTGTGATATATTATTACAATTTAAAATAATTGTTTTTAAATTTATTATACTTTAAATTATCATTTATTTCTGTGATGCAAAGCTGAATTTTTAGGATCATTATCACATGATCCTTTAGAAATCATTCTAATATGATGATTCATTATCAAAGTTGGAAAAACAGTTCTGCTGCTTAATATTTTTTTAGAACATTTGATACTTTTTTAGGATACTTTGATGAATAAAAAGTAAAAAAAAAAAAAAAAAAAAAAAAGAAGCTATTTTTTAAAAATATAAATATTTTGTAATAACAATATACACTACTGGTCAGTAATTTGGGGTCAGTAATTTTTTTTCTTTCTTTCTTTTTTTTTTAAATAAAATCAATACTTTTATTCAGCAAGGATGTGTTAATTGATAAAAAAAAGTGATAGTAAAGAAAATATATTATTAGAATATATATATTAGAATTTTTTTTTTATTTTGAATAATGCAGTTCTTTTTAACCTTTTTATTCATCAATATATTAGACAGCAGAACTGTTTCCAACACTCATAATAAATCAGAATATTAGAATGATTTCTAAATGATCATGTGATAGACTGGATGTTACATGTGACAATGAAGGCTGGAGTAATGATGCTGAAAATTCAGCTTTGTATTACAGGAATAAATAATTTTTTTAAAGTATATTCAAATAGAAAACTATTATTTTAAGTTGTAATAATATTTCACAATATTACTGTTTTTTCTGTATTTTTGATCAAATAAATGCAGGCTTGATGAGCAGAAGTCGATTAAAAATAGTAATGTTTCTCTCTCTATGGCTCTGGCCGTACTGATAGCATAGTTACTGTACTGTACATTCGAGTGCTACGTGAGTCGTCTAATGCGCATGCGCAGATCAACACTTGTCAGAATGGCACTGCGCGTCTTGAGATTTAGTTTGGCTTTGAATCGCAATTTACTTAAGACAACTGTTGTCTGCAACAAACGGCACTTGTCAGATAAAGCGTCCTCCAATCCGAAAGCATCCGTTTCTACCGACAATATCGAACATGTTATCTACACAGAGGAACATTATGCATTAAAAGCATCTTTGAGAAAGGTAGATATGGCCGCGTGCTATTGTATTGTATCTGTAATAACTGTATAATTCTCTGTCGATATGAATGTCGATAAAGTATCTTGCTACCTGATTATTACACACAAATTAATGTGCAGGTCGAATCTTTTTCAGCAAGTGAATGTAGGTAAGAGGTCACGCACTATAGCTTGCATTTCTCTGCTAAATTGCAACTGGTCGGTTGTATGAATTGCTTGGGATGTTATTGTCAGTGTCTGACATAATTAAACGATTTTATGACGGAGTTTCTGATATAAAGATACATTTTCTCGATTAACAGTTGAATTGTCAAGATTAACCGCTTTGTTTTGATGCTTCCAGGAAGCTCATATTGTCACGTGACGCTCATGTTGCGTAGGCCTATGGCCTGTCAACTCCACACTAAGTTTTTTTTAATCCTTCTTTACCAAATAGATAGTTTTTAATTTTCATTTACATTTAATTAACATTAAAATTACAGTTTGAATGTTTTATGATAAAGCTATTGTTTTGCTGTCATTTCCATTACTCTAAATATTTAAAAAAAACAAGTATTTATTTCCCCCAAAAATGTTATGCTTGATTATTATAAGTCATCTAGTAATCTCTCGCCATCTCTATTTTTTTTAAATGTCACATTTAATTTTCCAATAGCTAATCTTTTGAGTTAGCAAGGTCAAGGCTTTTCTCCAAAGAGTGAAAAAATACCCTTTCCATTATACCTTATTATCTTCTTTAAGGCATGTGATAAATGTTAACATGAATTATATCTGAATTAAGAAGATTTAAATGATTGTAAGTCATTATAATTATACTTTTATATCAACTGTGTAGGCTAGGAAGGGTTACAGGGCTGGGGAAGGAAGTTTTCTTTCCCAGCGGCTTCAAGTGTGTCAGAATAGGCTAGTATCAGGAAGGATATAAGTGGAAAACAGAAAAAGCAACGAATAATGAAAACAATGCCATAGTGTGAAGCTCAGGGAGGGAGTTTATTAAAAGAACTCACCAGAGACAGTGGCACATTGAAAACAAGGTAGAATAGTCCTTGACTTAGAAGCATGTTATGTTATTATGCATCTATATAAAAGGAAGGACTGGTGTGAAATTTAACAGTGCATAATATTTGCGAGCTTGGTTTTATTTTTCAGATTTTACTCATGCTACAAGTATCTTACAGTAAAATGCACTTTTTCACAAGGTCATCTCATGACTCATGACATGAAATTCTTCACACGGTATTAATCTTATGTAATGCTTAAGTCGCGTCAGTTCTGTTCAGATTGAAATAAAGGGAGTATGATTAAAAAAAAATCTAAATGTTTCATGCACAAATAGGGTTACCGCTTCCAGGAAACATCACTTACTGTTATTCAGATTAGTTCAATGGTCATGTCTTCTGGGTGCATAAAGTGTTGACAAACCATAAGTCAGAGTTCTGGACTCCACCAAACAATTCTCTGCTCGGACCGACAAGAGAATTGTGGAATGTATCACCTAACTTTATTCTGAATTAGGAACCTTGTACTGTAGGTTCGAACAGGGCGGACCACCCTTCCTTTCTGACCGTATTATCCAGTCAATGTTTTCTGGGTTTTGAGTAAACCAATACTAAATATGATTCTTCTGTTATATGTTCTTTTCCAGTTTTTCCCGCCAATTCCTTCTGCTGAAGAAATTGAAACTAGTTCACGCTGAGTTTGTTAGTGTGATGTTGACCCCTGGCTTCCTTTCGATTTGAAACACTGTTTGTCTTGTGAACACTGCTTTTGAGTCAGGACGTTTTTGTTGGCCAGTGTAGCAGCATGTCTGCATGTTTTTGGGGAAATGTGGTGCTCATCCCTCTATTTTTCTAACTTTCACAGCTCATACTGAAACAGGTTTTTGTCTCAGTTTGTACTCATTAAACAAGTAAGCATGACATATTAGCTCAAGAGGACTCATTTCCATAGCTGAAAAAATGTATGGCCTTAATTGAATTAAAATTAGTGGCTCATCAGCTTACTTTTATTGCTCACATAATGCATTATTGGGAAAATAATTCAATTCCTTTTTTGCTTCATTTGTTTAAGTAGATTTTAATGAATTGCCTTACTTTCCTTTGACTCCCCCACTGCAACATTATAGTGTTCTTGTGATCAGACACTGAAACCGTACAATGAGTATTACAAGGTCTGTTGACTTTTAATTGCATTTGTTTTAGAGACTTCTACTCCATCTGTTTTCAACTTAATAGTTTAGCCCAAAATACTCACCTTTATGTTTGGAATATGTGTCAGTTTCTATGGGACAGTTATTAAGCAGAATGTCCAGACTGCCAGTTAACAGCAAGCAGAAGGCAATAATTTTGTTTAATAATAACTATAAATTTCAGTCTGCCCCTCTCAAAAGTACATTGCATGGCTTTGGAAAAATCATAAATATAGAACATATTTTCAGTTTTTTTTTTTTAATGGTTCATACCTTTATGGAACTTTTTTTTTTTTTGTAAATGTCGCTCGTCTGTCAGGAATATATTTTTGGCTGTGCTTGTATGGTTCAAATGTACATGGAGTACTGCTGCAGACGCTTACTATATTTCACAATGGTTATTACAACAGGCAGGCGTCTTGAAGTGACTCAAAAGGAAGTTTAGTGTCTGGTCCCGCTTTCAAGGAAGCAAGCTATTGTAAGGCTATATTACTCTATATAGCTTGAAGGGACATGAATGTGTCTTTATTTTTGGCCTTTTGTTACTGTTATATAAAGAGAGAGTGGGAATTGATGAGTGGAAGGGTATGGATCAGGAAATGACGTGAACTGGATTCAAATCGTCATTACACTTTGTGAGTTAATTGCTAGGCAACATGTCTGTCAGAAATTAAATACTGAATTACTTGTTGATATTTCTGGTTACTTTGAAAAGCTTTTGTGATTCATTGCTTATTATAGGAATTCCAGACTTCAGTCTCTATTATTTTTATGGATCATTTATGCAAACATTTAGACTGTTTCCCAGTTTCTGTCGTGTTGTTTTTAGATTATGTTGTGTGTTTCAGCGCAGATGTTTCCTCCAGTAAATTGATTTATCGTAAAATCCTGCTTCAGTGGAATAAATGTTTAATTGCAAACAGGGTGTTAATGTAATGCCCAATTTCCCTATGAATCAGATCATATCCATGTCAGATCATTTTTAGATTTGGTTACAGGATTCAGATAAAGCGTTCTGATCTATGTTTGAAATTGAATGTTTTACAGATCATTGATCAAGAGATCAACCCATATGTAGATAAATGGGAAGAAGAAGGGCTATTTCCTGCTCATAAGATCTTCAAAATCCTGGGTAATGCAGGATTTCTAGGAGTCAACAAACCCGTAGGTAAGTAAACATTCACTACTTCAGATTTACCATAAGCATACAAGTGACCCATTTTTCTTGTATTTTATATTTGTATTACCCCCCCCCCTTTTGCACCAAAACTGTCATAAATTAGTTTTTCGTGCTAATTTCCTTCAACTCTCTGGCATTTAGAGTTAAACCAGAAGTTTAACCTTAACCATAACCCTAAATCTTCAACCACTCTTTCCTAAAACTGGGTCCTTCAAAAGAATGCTATATACAGAGCTGCAGGTGCTACATAACCAGTTTGGGTGTTCACATGTTTCAGATTTTGATGCCAGAACACAATTTCAGCACAAGCTGTTTGTGCAACTTAAAGCAGGTTTTCTTTTAGTTCCAAACTTATCTATTTTGTTCTATTGCACAAGATCAAGGAAAACCTGATGTGACCCATTGAAAGCAGCAGGTTGAAAAAGACATTTGTGAAAAATATTGCTCTTCCACAGAAAAATATGCGTTTAAAGCACGAACTGGAACATTTTGATTTTCCAATAATGACAGAATCACAGTTCGAAGAAACTTTCTTCAGAAAAGCAGAGAAAAAGAAGATTGTAGGGTGCCCTTAAAGAGTCTTAGTTTTTTATGGGAGTACAGATGGATTCATGACAAAATAACAACATGGCTCCAAGAAGCAATTATGAGAACAGTGGAAAACACCTTGTAACACAAAATAGATTTGTGGCCGTACACATATCAAAATGTCAGTACACAACTTTTTACCATACGGTTCAAAGCGTTGCTATAAACCCCAACACACGAGAAGAATAAAGAACAACCAAAAGGAAATACAATTGGTGCCTGTGCAAATTTTAAAAGCCCACAGGCTCTCAGTGAAATGTAAAATTCAAATTGAAGTATTTTTTGCCCTGTTTTTAACACTCTTCTATGCATTTTTATGAATGTACAACAGATTATCTTGGTATGTTTGAAATGAAGACATCAACAAATATACAATCCAAATCTAGGACTGTAAGAACTTGTGCAAACAATCATTTCTAAATTTCATGCAGATTATATCCTTACAATTTGTTACAATTTTTCTTATTTTTTATGACAGAGCAAAAGTTTTAGTAATTAAATGTTAAGAATACAATTCAGTATAATTTCTAGGTGGATGGATGCTCTGGGGGAAGCAGCTTCATAAATCTGTAGGTCAATGGAGAGCAGCACTTGCATTAAGAAGTGCTGACACTGACACTTCTGCATTAGCAGGCTGGATTTACAGACTCTTCTTAGAGAGAAGATTAGTACTCGAAGCGTTGCCTCACCTCTTTTGATATGTGCAGCACAGATACACCAGCAAGTCTCTAAACAATAACGTAAAATCTGTTTAGGTGAATTGTGACTTGACTGCTGTAGGCTAAAGCGTAGCTTTTCCTGTACACACACTATTTTTCATCTCTCGTCTGTGCGCTCACTCTCGAGATTTGGAGTTTTTGAGCTATTTTTATTTTCAAAATCCACCATCATCAGTGACTATAAAGTTTACATTTTTACATTTATAGAAACCAGCACCATTTTATTTGAATGTAAGCATTTTTCTTTCACTTCCATGGTTAGTTCAATGAACACACATTACTTAGCAGCAGGGTTCGTTGTTGTATTATTCGAGATAAGTTGTCACATTGCAACTTGCTTTTTTGAATATACCTATTATAAGCAACTTTTAAACTGTAAAACAAAACGTAAACCATACTTGTTTACAGAAATGTTTTTTTTTTTTTTTTTTTTTGCAATTTTATTTTTGAAGACAGAATTCACAAAAATGAATTTCAACTTATTTTGTCTTCAGGGAATCATGTAACTATATTTTGAAGATCAGTACTAAATTAAAAAAAAAAAAAAAAAGATATTTAGGCAAAATAAGAAAAATGTACCCCCCCCCCCCCCCAGCAACTGTTCAGAACAAACAAGCGACTCATGAACAACTATCAATAAACAAAAACCTGCTGTGGATCATTTAGGTAAGAATCAAGGGGATGTAAACTTTTGAACAGTGAACTATTATTTTCTCTTGTGGACTACATGTCAACTCATTTACTCATTTTAGTTGTTATGCGTGTCTCAGTCAGAACACTGGTGCCACAGGACACAAACAATAAAAACCCATTACAAATTAGCCATTTGTTGCATCCAGTGGGGACATAATTATGGGTTATAATGACTGATACAGTGTTTTTACGCGTTGCATTGCATAACGCCGCGTAAACGAAACCATGTCTGCATTTGTGATCGGAGAAACGACAAACAACAAGCACTACTTTAAACCAGTGGTTCTCAATTCCAGTCCTCGCACCCCCCATGTCTCTCTTTGTTAACACACCTGATTCAGATAATCAGCTCGTTAGAAGTGAGCTTCGTACATGAACTGTGTTCCCATTGACATGGTCCCTACACAGTGTTCATTGCTCCTTACTCCCTGAGCAGGGGAAATCTGTTGAAGTTTACTGCACTTCGGAACATTCATTCACGGATTCGCGCTGTGCAATGTCTTCACACACGGACAAATGTGACATCATATACTTCTGTAAATAAATACAATTTAAATTCACGTCTCGCACACTACAATGCACTTTGAATGGAACATATACGTTTGCTTAGAAATGGAATCATGGCGGAGTATACTGTGTTGTCCACTTCGCAGGGCACTTACGTTTGAATAGAACAAACGTCTGAAGCCATAAGAGAAACATACAAAATGTGCAAAGCTGGGGGGCGCGAGGACTGGAATTGAGAACCGCTGCTCTACACTGCTCAAAACTCATGTTTTAATCATCAGTGGCAAATCTTTTACATATGTAAACGTACTTATAGACTGTGAGTCAGAAGTGCCGGCATTGTAGTCTTCTCTCCCAGGATCAGGAAACAGTCCTCCATAAAATGTGCTGCACACTAAATATTTGGGTTGAACTGTTCTGGAACAGTGTTGCAAATACAACTTAACCACTGATTTCTAGTTGTGTCCTCTTTTGGAAGACCAAACAAAGTATTTTCGCTTTCACAACGAAACAGCGTCTCCACAAAATGGCACCGTTGGCAACAGCGAGAATAAAAGTTACGCCTTCTTTCTTTGCGTGAACATTTGGGTGGCATTATGCAAATCTTCCCACATCGTGATGTAGACATGTGGGGGCGTGTTAGAACGAGCCGTTTTGGGGTGTGTGGTTAACTCTTGACTTTTATAAAGAATATCTCTTTGGGTTTGAGACTTTAGTCTTTGCAACTTTACAGATCTTTTTTATGCACCAAGAGCTTCTAATAAAGAGAAAGGAAAAATTGAAATTGCATCATATGACCCCTTTAACATTCTGAAGATTCTGAAAGGTGGATGTAAACCTTTGACCTCAACTGTATCATCGGTATCATTTTCAACATGCACACAATGCTATATGATCCTAGGTTTGTAGTGATATACGGTATTTTGAGTCCCTGTTTTAGAGTTTTGCTAGTTCCCATAACAACTTCCTCATGAAATCGCCGTTTTCAAAACCTTGCAGAACACTGGCATAAATCCAGATTGACTGTTTTTCCAACCCTGGCAACCTCAGATAAGACAGTAAGACTCCATTCTTATCCAAACTGACCAGTCTTTTGACATTTACTCCCACAACATGTGGGTGTACATGGCCTCGTTTCTTTTGAAATATCTCTCATTTCACATCTATGTGTTGATTAAATGTACTGCGAAAGGTTACGCCACCAAACAGGAGAATCACTCTCCACCAAAAAAACTTAAATATTTACATGCACACAGCGAATGGAAATGTTGACCACCTTCCAATAGCTGTCCTTCGTAAAGCACAGATCCTTAAACATTAAACATCCTGTTCCAACTGTGCTTCCTAGTATTTCATACTATACAAACCCATATAAGACTATTACATAATATTTGCATTATAATGTGGAAATCTTTCACAGTGTTTTACGTACCAATCAAATGTTGTTCTCCTTAAGGTAAGTTAAGCTAGTTTGTGGTCAGGATAAACAAACCTTCTATTTAGATTAATCTCAGATCGTCTGTTCGGATACTAAATTGTTGGACTCCAGCTGTTCCTTTGCAGCTGTATCTGTTTCCTCTGCTCTCTGGCTTCTCTCTTCCTTATTTTGCCACACCAAATATTGTCCACGACCATTGTGGGACCTGATGACAGAAAACATGGGGGAAGTGAGTGTAGAGTTCAGCACAGTCACTAAAGGACTTGCTTTTTAGCATTATTGTTGCCATTATTGCTTTCACATAATATAATAATTTCCTTAATGTCGTAATATTTGTTTCCTGAAGAAAAAAGCTAAGTGAAATGGAACATGAAATGACATGAATAAATGCAAAACAAGGAAAGTATCGTGGGAAACAGTAATGGTTTTATTACGGTCAAATGTAATAGTTTGCGCAAGACATTGTAGTATGTTATAATGATGACTAAATGGACCGCAGGGGTGTGAAAAGGGCATGTCAAGTTTTAGATTACTGCATGGCAAAAATATGTAGACGAATCTTACATGATGCATATTTGTCTTCAGTACTGAAGTAAGCAAGTTCAGATTAATGCTGCAGAAGATATGATAGAAATAATCTAAATTACACCTGCTTTGTGATCAAAATGTTGAGATATTTGTCTAAATAATTCATTTCAAATATTTACATGCTTATTAACAAAAAAAGAAGAGATGAAGCATCCAGGGGATCTGCTCACTGGACATTCACTTACCTCTTTCTTCACTGTCTGCAGAGTATGGAGGTCTGGGGTTGGACTTTAGCTATAGTGTGGCTGTAGCAGAAGAACTGGGGAACATCAACTGTGGAGGAATTCCCATGGCCATCGGCGTGCAGAGTGACATGGCTACACCTGCACTGGCCAGGTATTTCTCCTGCTTAACCTTTAAATAGTAACCAGTTAAGTAAACGGCTTACTATTTTTTAAAATTAGTAACAAAAACATCAGACATTATTCCATCATAATTTCCAGATGTGTGCTACATTGCTCTTCACATTGCGCACGTGAGGGACACTGCATTACTGTATTGATAAAAAAATGGTATTTTGCACTTTTAGGTTAGTTGTTGGTGAGATAATGACAATAATGAAATAATAATTAAAAGAGATGGTAAAAAATCATGATAATCACTTTTGGTTCATTCGTCACACAGACAAAAAGGTGTAGTTGGGTGCAGTGTATTATGGCCTTCCTTACATAAAGAAACTTTGCATTGTGCACATTATGCATAATTTATACAGTGGAAAATGTAACGGTAGTATCTAATTAAGCTATTTTGAACAGCCAGTCTCATTGTTGGCCTGTCATTAAATGCCATTTATCTCACAATATTCATCTCTCACTTTGAAATTACTTTTACATGTTTTCCAGTAAAAAAAAAAAAATGTTTTAATACTTGAGAAATATCTTGATTTATTGTAGTAAACCCATCTGCGAGAAATTTTTTATTTTTTTTTGCTAAATAAAAATGAATTTGGTTTGGGAAAAACAGGGTAAGAAAAATAAACTTATTTTAAGATATATGAGATATATGCTCTTATGAGAAAATATATTATGCAGTTTTGCTTTTAAAATTATTTTTTATTATTTATTTATTCATTTCTGTGTTTTTATTTATTTATCTATAGGGAAAAGGCTAAAAAACTGAATAGGAAAATTATTTTATTTGATTTAGTAGAATGTTGCAGTAGACTCTGAATGAGGTATTGCTTCACCATGTGTTGATAAACTCTTAAAACAAATGAAATCACCTATCACTTATTATAAAAAAATACTGTAGTCATCAGGATGGTTCCTTTTCCTGTTTTTAGCATTTGATATATTCTGACTGCTGCAGGTTGTACGCTGTCACTGAGGGGATATTACTGCACTGTGCTCACTCTCTGGAAACACTCATTTTTCTGTGCATATTCTGTTTGGCTGTTTGGATTCAGAAAATCAGGGATTTTGATTAGTCTTTGTGATTCTGCCCTATGGAACAGTTTCTGAAATTGCATTTGCTGCTAGTAAAATGTTTGTGTCTTCTGTAGCCCATGCTGTCTTACGAGCTTTTAATCACTGTTGCTACGACACTCACAAAATAACTGTAAGGATGTGACTGTGACCTCTGTGCTGTTGTAGGTTTGGTTCTGCAGAGCTCAAGAAAGAGTTCTTGCAGCCCACCATAATGGGAGACATAGTGGTCTGCCTCGGGGTGAGCGAAACAGGGGCCGGCTCTGATGTAGCAAGTAAGTATTTTGCTGGAGATAATGTATCTATTATGTATATATTGCCATGGGGGTGTTCTAAACAAGATGTAAACATACACCAGATGCAAATCTAAAATGAATTACTTTCCCAAATGAAGATATCAAAGCATTTCAGGCCAGGGAGATTAAAAGGCTTGTCTACATGGGAATACCACACAGGGGGATGCAGATCCATTTTTCAGTTGTTTTGAGTACTATATTACTTAATTTTATATTTAAGCCAAGTATGATCTAAAGCAGTGATTCTCAACCTTTTTGGCTTGAGGGTCCTTTTTTGTCCAAGCAAAAATCCTCCAATGTCCTCTAATATCTCTGCTGTAATTATGGCAAAGCTGGTTGTTTTCTTCTTTTTTATTAACAGAAACTGGGAGCGGTGATATAGTTAAATTAACCACAGTTCATTTTGTGATTCCATAACATTGTTATTGTTAACAAACTACTTTAACTATTAAAAATAATTTTCAGTAATTGAAACAAAATTAGTGAAATAAGTTAAAGCACTGAAACTAAATAAAGAAATCAAAGCTATATATGAATATAAAATAGTACAACAGAAATTAATAAAAACACTAATTAATACTATAATATTATATAATCAATAGTAAAATAACATATTTAAGCATAAATAGTCAAGTTTGATTATGAAAAATTGTGTAACAAAAATTTAATTTAACTGGTGTTGTTTCAAATTTTGATATTTTTGTTAAAAAAATGTAAAAAATAAAAAATAAAATAAAAAATACTAAAAATTAAAATGTAAACTGAAAATATAAAAATAGAAACTAGCTTAAAATATTAAAATACTGTAATAGTATATAAATAAAATAACACCAGGAAGTTTCAAGAACTAGCTCTTTAATAAAAACAATAGTTACTGTTGGGGGAAAATGTTTTTTTTTAGCATTTTAATTAGGTAAAAGTGTTATTAATAATAATAATATTTATATGAATAATAATATATTATTTAAATCATTTTAAGTGACCCCGTGGCCCAGTTGGAAGCTTTCTGAAGCCCCATAGTAGGCCTCTGCCTCCTGGCTGAGAACCACTGATCTAAAGAGTCTAATTTGGAAATAAACACTGTCTCCTTCAGGCATCAAGACTAAAGCTGTGCGCAAAGGAGATGAATTCGTCATTAATGGAGGAAAGATGTGGACTACTAATGGCACTCAGGCAGACTGGATGTGCCTTCTGGCCAATACCAGCGATGGCCCTCCACACAAGAACAAATCCCTAATCTGCTTACCTATGAATCTGCCAGGTAAGACTTAATGCAAAAGCACACAACTTTTGGAAAAATAGTCTTTTGACTGCCAAAGAAAACATGCTAATGTTTTACCGTACGTCCGCAGGAGTTCACATCGCACGTAAGATCGATAAAATGGGCATGTGGTCATCAGATACAGCAGAGGTGTTTTTCGATGACGTGCGTGTGCCCTGCAAAAACGTCATAGGGCAGGAGGGAATGGGCTTCACGTACCAGATGCTTCAATTCCAGGAGGAGCGACTCTGGGGAGTGGCCAATAGTAAGTTATCCTTTCCGACTCCCACACATCAAACATTTCTCTTCACTGGCACGGCATGACGTCAGTGTCTTAATGTCAGTAGTGCCTGTGTTTTTACAAGCCAGGTCAGATCCTCTCAGGCCCGAATGTGTTTAATGAGTCATGAGTCAAACTTGTGTGTTTTGCTTCAAACATCAAGGAAGAAAAAGGTCTGACATGTTCTGGAGGGTCTTTTGAAATCATCAGCAAACATTTTCGCATTCCTGAAATCCAGCTATTTCCTCAATCATATAATTTGCTGAAAAACACATGGGAATTTTTCCTATGCCTTGTTTTTAAAGTTCTGACGACCATGGAGAAAGTTGTCCAAGAGACCGTTAATTACACCAGACAGAGGAAGATCTTCAATCAGCCGATTCTGTACCACCAGGTCGTTCACTTCAGGCTGGCTGAGCTGCAGACAGAAATCGAGCTGTTGCGCTCCCTTTTGCATCGCGCCACAGGTGAGTCCGACCGTTTCTTCAATTATTCCGGAATGAATTTAAAGGCCAAGGCAGCTATGCAATTTCATGGGTTTGGGTCTGGTAGGTCTACAGAGCCACCAATTTCTGAATTAATAATGGAAAGAAATGGTGTGAACACTTGCTTGCAATCAGTCCATTTTCATTCTTCCTCCCTCAGGTTGTGAAATTAAAAATTGGAGCTGAACCTCAGCGCGTATGCCTGAAAACGAATACCTCTGAATTTGTTTGTTTTTTACCCCTGTGCACTTTCATTAGCTTTGTACATTAAGGGAAACGATGTGACAAAGTTGGCGTCAATGGCCAAGCTGAAGGCAGGACGACTGGCCCGAGAGCTTGGTGACAGCTGCCTCCAGTACTGGGGTGGCATGGGCTTCACCAGTGACGTCCTGGTCAGCAGGTTCTACAGGTCAGTTTCTCTTATCTGAATGAGGTGAACATGCATGTGCTCTCAGAGCTGCAGTGACATCTAGTGACATTTAAAAGCAACAGGTTTGGATTGCATGTATATACTCATGAGTATGAGCGGGAAGAGCCAGGTCAAGTGTGAATGCAGTGAATCCAGTTTCCAAGTGATTTATAAAAGTGTAAAATATTGGATACAGATATATCTGATCTGTTTTTTTCTTAACAGGGACTCCAGGTTGATGTCCATTGGTGCAGGAGCTGATGAGGTGATGCTGTCAATCATATGCAAGTACATGGACACTCTACCCAAGAAATGACATCACCAATATGAGTTCACTTTGAAAAACAAAGTGCCCTTAAAAGGAGAATATGACACGAAATATAAATGAACTGTAGTTATATCAGTTATAAAAGCCATTAACAACCTTAAGATGGATGATTTGTAGCTTGCAGTAAAAAAAAAAAAAAGGTATTTTAATAAAGACTTGATGAAAAACTTTATATGTAGTTATATGTAGCATATGTACATTTTGATTATAGTTTTATATGAATGTTTGTTAATATGCATGAAAAAAATAAAGTTTTCATAATTCTTCAGTAGCTTGTTGTAAGATTTCTGAGAAGCATAAATGGGATATATAAAGACACGACTCAAGTTGACAACTTAAAGGAATTTATGTAATAATTCTCTGAAAAATGACATTTATTTACAAAAGAAAAAAAAATTAACCATGCATTATTTTAACCATAGAGACCAAAAGAGATTGGACAAGAACTTCAAAATAACTTAAGACATTTCTGAAGTACACAGAATTATGGGGTTGTTTTCAATATGGTCATAATTATACATCTGCATTGCACATAAACTCTCGTATCAGTATGGTTTTCACAATCTGAAGATCAGCCACTTGAACACTACATTCATACAATTTTGTGGCAACTCTTTCAAGAATATTGTAAGACTTTCACAGTAAAAGAAAGGAAACTAAAGGCATAATATCTCTTATATATATTTCACACCACCAACCAGCTCATAACAACCATTACTTCCAACTATATGATTAGAGAACTACTGTGCTGTTTCGTGCTACTCTTTTAAATGCATTTATCTGTATCCTTATAGAAGATATAAATTAGCACACATTTATATCACTGAAGTTCTCCTAAAAGAATAATACCATTAAACAAAGGTCATTATTTCTGAAAAAAAGAAGGAAAGATGCATGTTGTTAATCTTCAAAATATTTTTTGTGATAAGATTTAGACAACTAGCATTATCCCTTCCCCTCGGGGAACACTAATGGTGGGTTAGGACAGATTTTTGTCTCATAGTGCACATTGTCAATCAATGGTTCAACTTCTTGTCCAGTGGAAAGAAAGCACTCTCGTACTCCTCAATAACCTCAGTCCTCGTCATCTCTGTGAGGATTCTGACCCTCTACCTCAAATAAGCATGGCACGAACGAAAGGTCTCATCAGTCCTACGATCACCTCAGTTTGATCACCCAGTACAGGACAATAAACACAAACAGGGCAAACAGCAGCATGTAGCAGTACACCTTGGTTTGGCTTCCCCTGGAGATGAGCTTCAATCTACCAATGGTGGCTCCCAACAGACCTCCAGTTGAGTCAAAGTCCGAGTCCTTGAGGAGAAACAAACGTTAGATGTTTAAGCTTTTTAGATAAGTGTTTTGATGAAGAGAGTAGAATCAATTCCCATCGCTTACCATTTCTCCTAACATTTTATTCTGGTACTTGACTTCATTTCCAATATCAATTGAAAGCTGAAAAAGATGTAAAAAACCTACGTTATTTAGGATTCAACACGTTATTGCCATAACCTAGCTGTATAGAACAATTGTGCTCACAGAGTTCTAACTATTTTTTTGTTGTTGTAATTATTATGCATGAAGCTTTATTAGTATGTATTATATATTTAATGCTATATACTTTATATAATTCCCTTATAGAGAGAGAGAGAGAGAGGGAGGACAGTTGTGCAAATCGGTTATTAAAAATATAGAATCAAATATGTTAAGTCCACTTACATGTTTAAGTGCATGTACTTTAGCTTTCAGTCCCTCCTGTAGATGTTCATTCTCCTCCTCATACACACTGTATCCACTTGCAACGTAATTGCCTGGAGGGCCGCCCTCACCTAAACGGCAAACAGGGAAAATTGGCTAGATAAGACTGGTGTTTCTCAGTATTGTAAAATCTAATATCCAGTCACCGCAATCTATTTTAAATGTTAGTAATTGAGGAAGTTTACCACATCATTTTTAACTTCAAATAAGGTTTACATATTCATCAGAAACTACTGAACATCTAAAAACGAGAAACTGTTAATTAAATCTTGTTGGTCTTCACAAGACAAATATATATATATATAATTTCATAATTTAATTCTTGTGAAAATATTTATTTTAATTATTTATTAGTCAAAATCTAAGAACAGATTTTAAATGATATTTTGATCGTTCTTTTTATTAAAACGATATGGAAGGAGTCTAAATCATATTTATATTGTGGCAGTGGCCAAGTGTGTTTATACAAAAACAAAGACTCATTCTTCATCTGATATAAACATCTCTATGTGAAGCTGACCTATGGAACAGTTCTGATACAGAGAAAACTAACGTTAGCCGGTTAACTTACTGGCTTCCTCAGATCAGACTCGTACCGTTATTTATTCATATGGTTCTCCAAACCTGGACATTGTGGTTAACTTTTTCATATGATTTGGTCATTCAGTGTTTGTTCAATGTCTCAAACTGTGACTGATATCTATTTGAATTAAGAACTTAGCTTAGCATAAGATTCAAATATAACGAAATATAAAGAGAAACAGTTACTTACTCAAACCTGCGCGCCTCATTATCAGCCGGAAACCTTTATATGATATCGATCACTGCAGTTTGAAAGAAATGTACCTATTACAAATATTTGCTTATCTTCCTATTTAGAGCCGCTGTACTTTCGCCTTCGCACTCCACAAGCGCCACGACACCATACGGAAGCCGCGGAGGATTAAACCACACGCGAAAGCAGAAAGGGCGTGTGGGTAGTGAAGTTTTCATGTGTTTTTTTTTCTCTCAACTTTCTTTTTATTTTATTTTATTTTATTTTTTACTTGCTGTCACAAATGTTAAAATGCTTCATCTAAAACTAATGGAAATATCACTGTGTATATGCAGTGACCTTGATAGATGACATGGTCATGAACTTTTGTTTTAGCATCAAGGTTAAAATCTTTAGTCCTAATTTACAGTTTTAGGCCTAATTGGTCGCCATTTCTTATTTGCCAACATACCAATTCCATATTTTTATATAGTACCAAAACATCCATCTCTCTCTTATCTTTTAAATTAGATTTAAAGGCTGCAGGCCTAGTTGTATTGAGCCATAGGCTAAGTTAAACAGCTTGTTATCTTTCAGAGTGAGTCTTCCTAAGAAGACACAAATGCTCAAATAAAATGCCTTATTGCCAACTAATTCCTAATTTTGCTAAATTGCTGACTGCTAATGCAAATTAAATCACTTCTGCAATTGTCATTTAGTGATGGGAGTCAATTTTGTGTTGCACTCTGAATGAGTATTTTCCTCCCACAGAAGTGCCATTACAGGGTCTGGCTTATCCTGAACAGTGCATCAGTGTACTGAATGTCTGTCCAGTGTTTTTCATACATCAACCTGCGACTTCACAGAGCACTCAACAAAAGAGCTTCAGACAGAACCTCTCAAGGAGCCATTTCCGTGTTTTCATTTTCATGATTAGCACCCAGTAATCCATCTGTGACAGTTTTCTTAGGGTTCAAAGTTCATATATTGCTTTGGTCCTCGTCTGGTCCATTGTCAAAAGTAGTACAGTTCTGATCATTCAAACAATAAGAATAGCAAATATTGCTTGAAATGGCAAAGGTAAAATATTTTCCTTTTACTTTCGACTGAAAAGTACAAACTAGTACATGACCAGATCCAGATGTCTACAATGTCTTCTTGTACTTTAAAACCCCAAATCCCTTTCATTTCCTTTGAATTATTTCCAATAACAATCACTGTGGTCATTTAGAGATGATTTCAAAAATATGTGACATAGAAAATCCCATAATGCTGCTCTTGTCATCTCTGTGGAATGTGTGACAGACAGCTACAGAAGCCGAGAACGTGCAATGAGTTTGGGATCTGTTCAAGTCCTGACAATCATCCTGACATACTTCCAGATATGAGTCACAGCTAAACAGATGCTGGCTCATTAGCATTCACCATCACAATCCCTAATCCACTATTTCGCAATGCTTAAATTGGGTAAACATCCACAGAACAATGTATGTCTTTTCTTTGGCCATTTGTATTACACAGCTAAGACACTATTATGTGAGGATTATCATTTATCCATAGGACATATTGCTTGTCTTACAGAAGAAAAACGTGACAGTTGTGGAATTGTAAACTATTTTATACTGAACATATTATTAGTAAACCTAGCAAACTACACAAATACAGGATATGTGGAAATCCCTTGCTTTACTTCTAGAACATGTTTTCTCATCATATGTTACAGCATAAACTGAGAAAACTTTCATCACACAACAGAACGGATGTTCTGCTCTCATTGTGACATTTTCCATTCAAATGAAAGATTTTGATGTTGATTATAAACATTAAGATGCTCATAACTCATTGCCCAGCCTTGAGCAAGTATGCAAGAGTTTTAATTAAATTTGCAAATGCTTATGCTGATGGCAGCAGTGCAGCAAAAAGGTTTCTCTTTTTGCAGCGTTGTTTGATGGGATTTCATGTGTATGTTCTAGACTGCAAAATGAGTTTCTTTGTCAGTATGCCTAAACACACAACTCTGATTAAACCCATATCAAGAATCCCATATCAAGAATAACTGAACATTATCCCACTTTTTACACAGTTACTCATCAAATAAATACATCTGAGTTGCAATTATTATACAGTTTTACCTTAAGCTTCTGTTAAAAATAAGTTCACTACCACATGCAAAACAATTTGCCTACCAACAAGACAAACAATATTACAGTAGTATTAAAACTGAAGTCCTCTGAAGTCATTTTCAATACAACCGATAACTGAAATGCTAAATGGAGCCAGTTGTGTTTGTAAGAGAAATCCTCTGTATGTCCCAAATCAAGGGCTGCATCCACAAAGGTCAAACCAAGTGTTGTTAAATGGGACAGTCTAGCCTACAGATGACTGATCTTGTTGTCTAACAACCGTGACAAGCCACAGTAACGTTCGAGCTGTCTCAATAAAGAACAGGATACACAACCTGAATATGTTCAGTGTAGTCCTTTAACATAAGTATTAAATATATCTAAAATTGCATCTTAGTAAGATAGAAGTCAACATTTGAACTGCTGTAAAGTGTTTGTTTTTTGACATTTGTATTGTTAGAAAGTTGAAACCCAACAGTGTAATCTGGCATTTTCTCTCAAAACAATTTTGTTGTCCCCTAAGTACAATGAGGATATCAGAAAATATTACATCCTATCAGAATCAAGTGCTTCACAGATCCATGTTATAAATGCTTTAAGTCAACAAAATCATGATATATCACAATTGCTCAATTGATCAATTCAGCCAGTGATATTTTAACACATTTGCATTTGCATTTGCATCAAAAAGCACAAGAAATGAATAAAAACTTGAACAAAAATGAATTAATATTAATTTGTGCTTTTTAGTTTATTGATCTGTTGATGGGGACCTAGAACTGAGTCAATTATTGATATTTCACTGACACAAGAAAGGACTGAGGTTCAGTTTAAAGTTAAAGGGATACTCCACCCCAAAATTAAAATTTTGTCAGTAATCACTTACCCTCATGTCGTTCCAAACCCATAAAAGCTCCGTTTATCTTCGGAACACAATTTAAGATATTTTGGATGAAAACCGGGGGGCCTGTGACTGTCCCATAGACTGCCAAGTAAATAACAGTGTCAAGGTCCATAAAAGGTATGAAAGTCGTTGTCAGAATACTCCATCTGCCATCAGTCGTACAATCTGGGTTATATGAAGCGACGGGAACACTTTTAGAAGAAAACTAAAATAACGACTTTATTCAACAATTCCTTTGTCAACAGTGTCCTCTGTCTCTCCATATCACCGTATGCTGCGTATGCTCTTCTGTATCATCCGTGCCACAAGGATGCGCTGTTTTCTTTCAAATGAAAGCTAAATACACGTAGAAACAGCGCATCCTTGTGGCGCAGATGTGACAGAAGCGCATACACAGCATACGGTTATATGGAGAGACACAGAGGAGACCGTTGACAAAGGAATTGTTGAATAAAGTTATTTTTGTTTTCTTCGCTTACAAAAAGTGTTCCCGTCGCTTCAAATAACCCAGATTGCACATCTGATTGCAGATGGAGTATTCTGACGACGACTTTCATACCTTTTATGGACCTTGACACTGTTATTTACTTGGCAGTCTATGGGACAGTCACAGGCCTCCCGGTTTTCATCCAAAATATCTTAAATTGTGTTCCAAAGGCGAATGAAGCTTTTACGGGTTTGGAATGACATGGGAGTAAGTAATTAATGAAAAAAATTTCATTTTGGGGTGGAGTATCCCTTTAATTCTGTATATTGCTTCGAATGCAAAAATAAGACCTTTTGAAATATATAGCTTGAAGGTCAGCTGGAACAGAAAACTAATTACTTGCTCCACTGATGGCCAGAAATTTAAATTAACATGCAGTTCTGCTGATTTCATTTAAACTAATCTCTTATTGTGTAATAGTAAATACTGACCAAAGCACATATCACTAATGGCTTTCTGCATAGAAAAGCACGTGATATTTTAAAGTATCTTCTGTTGATTAGAAAAAGTAAAAAGCTGAGGTAAAATGGTCTTTAGTATTATTGATTGTGTAACTAGTAATTACAGTACATCTTACTTTAATTATTTTTCTCTCAGGAACAGGGAACTCAACAATGGAACAAGAACACATCAGAAGAAGAGAAGAGACGCCAGAGGAGGAAAGTGCTCTGTCACTCTGTTTTGGGGTGATATCATGCGAGTCCAACTTGACATCACTCTGAACTTTAGATAAGGAAAGAAATGTCTCAGCCTCATGCTGTAATATTCACATCTACAGCTATTTAATTACAAATGAATCTGGGCCATGGAATCTTCAGAGTTCTTGGCTCTATTATAAGCCTTTATCATCTCCACACTTTATAATAATAAAGGAGTTAAAGTGCACTCATTTTTGTCTCCTTACAAGGGAGGAAGGACACATTTCACATATAAAAAGCTTTCAGAAAGTCATTTTTATCCTGAGTTGGGATCAAACAATATTCTTAATGTGGATTCTTTATGCTACTTATCACAAGGCCATTCTCTCTGTGTCACATTTTACTGTTATTTTATATAAATATCAACCATATTTTATTAAAGATAAATTACTTTTCTTACTCAACCCTGATATCACCCTACATGAACCTCTGCCTTATACAGACATTGGGATTCATGGGTTGCTGTGCTATACACACACACATATACTGTATGTATATGTATTGTATTACTGTATAATAATATATTTCTGATTCTGCTTATACAGTATGTCTATATATGTCTAAACAATTCAGGCTGTATTCATTACAAATGACAAAGATGTACTAATGCTGGAAACTGTTACTAGCAACACATCACAAACCTCATGAAATTCTGAGCTCATTATAATTTTGATAAAATAGCATTGTAACCATACAGTCATGCTGCACAGCTTACAGATCTGGCATCCTGCATTAGACCAACTTGGCCATATTTTCATAATTTTGTTCATTCATTTACACAGCTGTGTTTCACTTCAGTGAATATAATCACTGTTTACACTCTGTGTTGTTTTACTTTCATTAATATACAAGATTTAAACTGTCCCTAGACATATTTTGCACACAGACCCACATTAATAAAGCAGTCTGGGAGCTCTAATAGATATATAATCAGCAAAAATATCAGCTATTGCCCAGAAGCTGTTTATTATCAACTCATCAAACATGCTTTATCTGTTTTCAGAAATCACTCCAAAGACTTCTGTGCTTAGATCATAATCTAGTGCATGCAAGAAAAAATATAAGACTGTTTCTTGTACAGTAGATGAACCCTCTCCTCAAGATAACAGATATATATATATTCTTCTTTTCTCACAGAAGGTGAAATCACCATCATTTTTCCACAGAGCTGGTGCATCAATTCTTGATGACTTGAGAAGAAAAATACAGCAAGTGAGAGAGAAGTGAAGAGAGAAATTCAAGCAGTGATAAAGACCTACACAGCGGGCCAAGAACATTCTTCTAATGGAAAAGTAATGCTTTTATGACGGCCATCAAATGAGCTCTGACCTCCCGGTGTATTTCTAGAACTACAACTACAACCTCAACAAAACAATATTCATATCACGCTTCTACATGCAGCATTTTCCCTTTGAACAACTTTGCTTAAATGTGTTTTCAAATGTAAGCGTATGAGTCACTCTGACCTTCTTAAAGTCCTCGCAAAAAGCAGAGACGCCACCGGGCAGAGATTTGAAAGAAAAGTCTTTTAATTAATAGTGGATAAATTGGCATCAACGTTAATTAATCTGATTGAGGTAAACACGACATGGACTAATTAGATTTTAAAACGGGTCTGGATTGCTTCACGTCACACAAGCCACCAATGCAGCATAACCCAAGTGATAAAAGGTGAAGTTAATTATCCATCAAATTAAAATACATCACAAGTGAACTCATGCCTGAGGATGCACAATAGACTGAGAAAATGGCAAACGTCGCAAAATTCATCAGCCGAAAGTCTTCTTATCTCCAGCAAAGGCAGGTGAAACTTTAAATGAATTTTGTTATTTAGGCAACTAATAAAAGCAATTCCCATGGAGCCAGTTCTTCTCGCTTTTTTCCGTCTTCCTCCATTCCCAACAGCTCTCTTTCATTTCATTCCACTAACTAGCTGCAGATTCTCTGAGTTTAACAGGTAAATCATTGTTTGCTGAACAGGGAAAATTGCTTTTGTAAATCCCCTTTGCATGAAGTGCCCCGTCTGGTCAAACATTTCTTGTTATATAACAAGAGCAAGTGCTTATCATTCCAAAGACAACCTAGTGAGGCTGTAACTGCTTTCTTTATTAAAACAAAAAGCATAGACATTCGAAGTCGTCATTCACTGGATGAATTTCCCCTGAGCATCTGTTTGCTGAAAACATATGCACAGGGGATGCAACCATCTGCTCAGCATGAAAAGACTTTGGTTTGTTCAGCTATGATGAAACTGCAACAAGCGATGCTTTAAGTTCCAAATGCTGATCATCAAAATGACCAGAGGCACATTGATATTAAATGTATAGGAGGAATTAGAGTAGCTCCCAGTTTCATGTGCATCATTCATGTTCTGGGAGTACTCAATACCTCATTAAGAGACAGAGTAGTAGGGGGGAGATGATAATTAAATATAGACTCTTAATGAGTTTTGGTGCCAGAAAACTGTAGGAATACTGAAGTTCACCTAAAATTGAAAATTAGCTAAAAATGTTTTCACTCTCAGGCCATCCAAGATGTAGATGAGTTTGTTTCTTGGTCAAAGCACATTTGGAGAAATTTAGCATTATACTAATTGCTCACCAAAGGATCCTCTGCAGTAAATGGGTGCCGTCAGAACGAGAGACCAAACAGCTGATAAAAGGTTCAGAATTATTCCACAAATAATCCACACAACTCCAGTCCATCAGTTCATGTCTTGTGAAGTGAAATACTGCATGTTTGTAAGAAACGAATTCATAAGGCATCACACCGGTCTCTGTTCCCTCCATGTTTCTACTGGTTAATACTAACAGTACACAAACACACTACTGGAATATATATATATATATATATATGAAGTCTATTATCCATTATCATGAATAAAATTATCCACATAAGTCTTATAAGTCTCTTATCCTCACATTATTTCTGTGATGGCAAAGCAGGTTTTTTTCTTCAGTATTCTTTAATGAATAAAAAGTTCAATGTACAGCATTTATTGGAAATAGATTTAAATAAAATCATTTAAATAAAACCATTAATCTTACAGTTTAAAAAATTGTACAGCATATTAAGTGTTTCTTGAACAGCAAATCAACATATTAGAAGATCCCTTTAATTCTGTATATTGCTTCGAATGCAAAAATAAGACCTTTTGAATAGCTTGAAGGTCAGCTGGAACAGCAAATTAATCATGTAGGACTAATCATAAGGATCATGTGACACTGAAAACTGGAGTAATGGCTGCTTAAAACTTGCCATCAATAAATGAATAAATTACATTTTAAAATATATTCTGGTAGCATAATAGTAAATAGAATGGTCATTTTAAATTGTAATAATATTTTATTATATTATTGTTTTCACTATAGTTTTGATCAAATAAATACAACCTTGGTGAGTATAAGAGACTTCTTTCAAAAAAAGTAAAATATCTTTATGATTCTAAAATTTTGTCCGGCAATGTATATAATATAAATATTAAATATATAGTAGTTATATAAAATATAATAATACAGTATATGCATATTAAATTTACATTAATCCCTGGATGTTGATATGTAAAAAGGTATGTAAATATTTCCTATTCTGTTTTGTTTTATTTTAATTTAAGAAGGAGCAACAGTGCCATCAAGCCTACTGCAGATATATTACAACTTATATCCCTCTGTTTTCATGCTTTCTCTAGAGTCTTTCATTACAGGATGCCCTGATAGTACCAAACAATCTCACAAAAAAACTAAAACTAGAAAGACATACAATATGATGCATTTTTAAAGAAATCCTTTGCTCTATGAGACATATACTTCAACAAAATATGCTGCACAAAAATCTGGATAAAAATAATTACATAAGGAATAAAGTTTGATGTCTTTTTTATAAATATGTAGGGCAGGTTGTCATAAGGGGGGAAAAAATTAAGCCCTTTGCATTATTTCTTGCATTTTTCATTGTCATTCTATACAAATATCAGGACGTGTCAGAGAAAATGAAAATTGTGATTAAAGTACAGCCTTGTCTGGCAGAGGCTTTCTAACCTAATCTCCTTTCATGTTTCACAAAAATCTCTGTTCTGTCAGGGGAAATGTCTTTCTCCGACCAGCAAAATATACAAAAGAAAAATAGCAATATTTTTTGACCTATAAGTTCAACTGAAGCGTGGCAAACAAAACAACACTGTATACTGAAGTGCACCCAGTACTTTTTCTTTGTAGAAAAGATTGTTTATAATAGTTAAATAGTAAAAAAAAACAAAAAAAACAAATATAAATATATAAAAATATGCTGGAAACATCTTCAAGTTCATACTGATACACTATCAGTCAATGCTGTTACAATTTTCCTTAGATCAGATCAAAACAGAAAGCATTGGTTAATTATTGCCATGGAAACACCTAATCTAGAATCTACATGTCTGCTTCCTTTCATTGTTATGCACTGGGGCCACTGGGGACAAAGTGCTGAAAAAATGTGAGAACAAACTGTAGCACAAATCATGGTGGCAAGAGCTTACTTCTGCTATAGGACCTTGATGGGTAATTAATCGGAAATATATGCGAGTTATATTTAAGAAGAGTCAAATGAATCAGCCTACAGGAGCTCAATCCATTTCAAGATATTAAAGTGGTGCGTCAACATTTAATGCTATAAAACTGAAGATAAAGTTACTGTATGAATCTGGCAGGTACTGTATGAAATTAGCTAAACCATATAAATGTCAAACATAGGTTATCAGACAGAATTCCTAATTAAGTGCTGGAGAAGCAACCTTAAAACTGTGTTTTGCTAAACTACCAGCTATGTAAATAGCAAGCTTAATCTTAAAACATGCTAAATGAAAGATGAAATACAAATATTTCAATATACAGGCCTGAAATTTAAAACTATATAATGTTTTATTTAACCGCAGGGGTATGTCTCAGGGGAAAAAAACTCAAGTGGTGTAAAAGCAAATGTATATAACTGAGGTGAAAACACAATGACAAGAAATGAACAGTATACTTACCATAATCATGTAAACTTACATGAAGACTCCAGTCATATCAGTAGCCCAATAAGACTTACATATGGGGGCAGACATGTTGAGATCACATGACCAGGTGCAGCTTTTAAATAAATAAATTAATAAATATTAGGCTAATGAGTGCAACTTTACCAAATATTGTGCTGTTGCTATAAAAAGAAGACCAAAAAAATCTATGCACTCAAATAGATAAAACGTTGGCTTTCTGTCTAGACCGTCTGAGGTCCCCTTTTCCCCACAAATCTCTCTGAAATCCTCCAACACCATCATTATTTATAAGCTCTATGACCTGTATCCTGCTTATTTACAAATTCAATTCTGCAGATGACAGACATATTGAGTTTCTAACTAACTATAGCCAGACAGTGGGACTATTGGAAAAAAAAATGCTAGGGAACCCGATCAATAATGCACAATAAGCTGTAAATATCATTACAGATCACAAGAATTATATGTTTTTCTAATGGAGATTAATAGTGATGAGGTGCAGAGGTGCATCTCACAAGGAGAACACCCTAACTGCGTAACTCTTGCAATGCTATCATAAAACTAATACACACTTTTACACACGTTATTAGCTGTATATTGGTTTGAAGCATTGAAACTTTTTTTTTACAAGATTGTATCTTGCACTGAATGAATAATTGTTACAAATAATGTCTGAAGACTGAACTTCTATGATATTCTACCAAATACAGACTGTAGAGTTTCTTTCTCACAGCTCCATTCCTGCCTAATACAAACACCACTGAAGCAAAATTCCAACATGTTTAGTCGCAAGGAGCATTTCCAAAAACATTAGGAACCAGCATAGATACCATATTTCTTCTTAGACTTTTATGTCAATTTATGTAAACAGACTTTTCCTATGGAGGGAGAACATAATTGCCAGATTTCTCCCTAGCTCAGAAACAAAGGTTATTGACCTTTGAACAAGGTCTGTATACTGTATACCAGTTATCTTTGGTTGCTTTTTGTCTCTATTAATGTCTGCCTGAAGCAGAAGTAATGGGGGTAGGTCCTTCAATAGGCCCACAGTTCAATCATAAAGAAAACAGGACAAAAACAGGACAGTAGGCACATAAAATGGGTTTGGTTGTGACATATGCTCAGCCCAGATATGCCCCAAATTATGAAACAACATCATCCCACTTCATATCTGTGAGCGCCACCCCGTGGAGACAGATGGAACCATTTTAAGGAGCTAAAGAGTGGTGGCCAAAATTATTAGAACTAAAAAAAATGGTTTTAAGTCAGTTATTTCTATCTTTTGCAGTAGTGTGTCAGTGGGAAATATCAATTTACATTTCCAAACATTCATTTTGTCATTATTTGTTATAATCCACCCTGCTGAAAAAAAAAACAAAAAAACAATAGAATCATCACAAAAAAAATTCTAATGGCTTCCACTACAAATACCATTACAAACATTACAAACCATCAACTTTTAATAATTAAAAAAAGTTTTTTTTTTTCTTTTGGGGACATATTCCATTAGGATTTATTAGTTTTAACAAGCCACCAATAAAAGGAGACCAACTACCAGTAGAGACCAACAGGGTCCATTACAGTTCCCATTAAAACCAATACAAGTCCCATTATAACCAGTAAAACCATTACTCATTTTGTGATGGTGTCTGTTTTTTAGCAGGGCAGTGAGTTTTTGTCTGACAAAAGGCAGTGCTTCACACAGAGATCTGATTTCACCATCATCCAAAGTTATAATATTGAACATTAAAAATGCTTCAAACCAATATACAGTAATTTTTACAATAATATGTGTAAAAGTGTGTATTAGTTTTATAATAGCATTGCAAGAGTTACGCAGTTAGGGTGTTCTCCTTGTGAGATGCACCTCTGCACCTCATCACTATTAATCTCCATTAGAATATCATTCTTGTGATCTTTAATGATATTTACAGCTTATTGTGCGGTATTGATCAGGTTCCCTAGCCTTTTTTTTTTTTTTTTTTTTTTTGCCAATAGTCCCACTGTCTGTCTCTAGTCTGAGATTACATGAAGATACAAAACAAACAGAGACAGACTAAATCCAGAAGAACTGTAGCAACGTCTCCAAGATGCTTCAAGAGACCTACCTGCAAAGCTACCTGAAAAACTATGCTTAAGTGCACCTACTGTACCTGTAGGGCAAAAGATGCTTTAAATGCAAAGGATGTTCACACCAAATGTTGATTTAATTTAGTTAATAGAAGTTAATTGATTAAAAAAGAAAGAAAGAAAGAAAGAAAGAAAGACAGAAAGAAAGAAAGAAAGAAAGAATCTAATTATGACTATTTTTGACAGAATTCTCATTTTACAACATTTTTAAGTGCCTAAAACTTTTAAGAGTACTGTAACTTTGCAGGTAGGTCTCTTGTTTACTATTAAAGTAGTAAATATACAGTACTATCCAGATAATTAGAGGACATAAAGTTAAGCTGCAAAAAGTTAAAGCTTTCATTTCAGCAATAAATATCTGCGAAACATTTAGACAGCCTTCAGTTAGGCCTCTTTACCAGAAGGGGTCGCTGCTCTCTCATTCATGGCGCTTTTGAGCACAAGAACTAAAGGCAGAAGCAGAACTAGAGATGCTGATCCCGAGGAGGGTTGTTTTTATACAAAATCTGCTTAACCAAACTGCGTTTAAGTCTAGCAAACCCTTTTACTATACTACGTTTAAACCTGGAAGGCAAATTTATATTTATTTAAAGCTGAATGGTGGCCTACTTTGTAAATCTGACAAAGCACACTGGTTTCTCAATGACTTGCTATAAAACTGTAAAAAAAAAAAAAGTATTCATGAGGCACTTCCCCCCGGATATTTTTACTTATATTTTCTTTCTTTCAAGTTCAATGTGTTGACTTCACTACCTCACTTTTCTGTTTTTTATTACTTGTCTGGTGAAGTCGTTTGAGAATAGTTTGAGAATGGGGGTGGTGGTTGCTGAATACCTCAAGTCACTTAGTTTTGTTCCAGGGCTATTGGATGAACTCTTTAACACTTTTCTTTCCAGATGCATTTAATGACCAAGCTAAATTCAATAATATAGATGTTATCAAAATTAAATAAATGTTATAAATGTTGTAAAAGATTCAAATTAATATGTGACTACAGGTAAGTATCTTCAGAAGATTGCAAAACAACACTGGCTGCAGTTTGTGAACTGTTTTAGCTGTTTTCTTGAAAGTCCGGTGGTCAGATATTTTGAAGTACAATAGCAGTCTACATGAACGCAACGAAATCTAGCAAAGCACACAGCATCTGTTCAATCAGTGTACATACAGTAAAGATCAGAGAAAAGGACCCTGTAATCATCGATCACTGATCCTGTGATCTAAGATGAGGGGTTTTCCACAGGTATTTCACTAGAAATCACTCCAACATACTGTAAAATGTTGTGTTTTTTTTTCTCGTTTTTCAGTAAAAACATCTAATCATTCTTAAATTTATTTAAGAAGCCAAACCAAAAAGGACAAGAAGGCTTCTTGGTGCTCCGGCACTTGGTGATATTGTGGTTTAGGATGGCATTGAGGTCAAATTGCCCAGGAAGTCCCTGAATTACACTGCCTCCTTCTGGCCCAGGAACAACCACATCTTAAGTCTGAAATGCATAGCGCTAAACATCAGGGAGGTCAGAGAGCATGTCAGAGAAAGAGATGGGATGCTACGCCAGCAGGAAAATGAAATAGGCGTGAGAGACAGGGAGGGGAATGAGAATGAAGGAGACAACGTGGCAGTGTGTATTCCTGTGCTTCTTCTAGAGACAGTCAAGTTACTAAAGGTTCATCTGAGGTAGCAAAGACGACCATGGCATTTAATGGTCTTTTTCAAATAAAAAAAAATGTATCAAAAAAGAAGCAAATGAACACAAACTCCCTATGATCTAAGCATCTATTGGTTCAAATGTTCGGGGTCAGGAAGATTTTTTTTTTTAATGTTTTTGAAAGAAGTCTCTTATTCTCACCATGGCTGCATTTATTTGGTCAAAATACAGTAGTGCACACTAGTGTATTCATATTTATTTGAAATAGAAATCTTGTGTAACATTTTTAATGTTTTTCCTGTCATTTAATGCATCCTTGCTGTAATTAAAAAAATAATCTTACTGAACCCAAAATTTGAAAAGTAGTGTATATATACAGCAAAAAATGATCCAAAGAGTGCATCTTGTACAAAGAGTCACATGATCAATGTTACAAATTCACTTAATTTATTATCAATACAGTTACTAAGAAATAGTAGAATATTTCTTCTTTCATTTTAGAACCCAACACGTCCTCATTTAAAATTGTTTTAAAAATTAAAATCCTAACAATCTAAATGTTGCATTTCAGATTTTCAGTGTGAGCTCAGATGTTTGGACCCCACTACTGCAAAATGACTTTAAAGTTGAAAGCACCTTTGCTTTTGAGAAGAAGAAAAAAAAAAAACTTCTCCTTTACTGTACTGTAGGTGTCCAGGAAGACAGAGTAGAGCTTCCTAAACCCGACCTTCTATTTAAAGTTTATGACACCTGAGATGAAGCCTCTCAACATGCAATCACTCCACAAGTGGCTCTAAAGAGCAGGTATGCCCTGCCACAGGTGTGTAATTTGATGGGCGGCATATACTGTAGGCCCAAACGTGGGCTGCACCACAGATCGGCTGTTAAGGAATGGGTACATGGATTGAATAGCCTGTTTTGCAGGATGAATGAAAATGACACCTACAAATAAATCTAGGTTACAAGTATGGAGCCATAAAATTGATGGTATTTTGTTTATATAAAAATACATTAAAGGTTTTGAATAATTATGTTTTTTAAACAAGTCTCTAATGCTCACCAAGGCTGCATTAGTTGATAAAAAAATACAGTATAAACAATAAAACTGTGAAATATTATTACAATTTAAAATATCTGTTTACTATTTCTGGTGTCACATGCTGCTTCAGAAATCATTCTGATATGCTGATTTGATGTTCAAGAAGAATTTCTAATTATTATTGTTGTTGAAAATAGTTTTTGCTGCTTGATGTTGTTTTGGAAACCTTTTTTCAGATTCTTATTCTGATGAATAGAAAGTACAAAAGAACATAATTTTTTAATAGAATTCATTTGGAATGCTAAAAAAGCCCTTATTGTAATTTTAACCCAAACCTCTGAAAGATACAGAAGTGCATAACAGATTTCACAAAAAAAAAAAAAAATGTTAAGCTGTAAAAAACATTTTTAACATTGATAATAAAAAAGCACCAATTCAGTATATTAATAATTTCTGAAGGACATAGGAGGCAATAGCTGCTAAAACAATACAGTCATGCAATCACAGAATTAAATTACATTTTAAAATATATTAAAATAGAAAACAGTTATTTTAAATTGTAATAATATTTTACAATATTTCAGTTTTTACTTTAGTTTTGATCAGATAAATGCAGCCTTAATGGGCATTACAGACTTCTTTCAAAAACATTAAAAACCATAATTATTCCATAATTCTTTTATTGTTATGACCTGTAGTGTTTTTATATACAATTTCAAGTAAAAAAAAAATACTCAAAATACAAAGTTCATGACTTATAATATATATATAAATCAACATTATTGTTGCTATGTAAAACAAATCAATCAGGAATTTTTATTTCAGTGGAGGAAGTTTGTGCATTGATGGAGGGGCTTACTTTTTTGTTTGGGTGGGGAATCGCATGAAGTGTGAAAGTTCAGAAATGGGCGGAGCAGAGACGCCATTTGAAGGAGGGGTTTCTTGAAACAGTATTACCTTCAGAGACTGTCATTAACCCATAAACTCCTCCTTCTTCATCAAGTCTGGAACACACACCCCTAGAATAAGGGTCTTGCACCTTCAGGGTCCCGTAAAAACCCCTGGCTGATTGTGTTTGCTGCCCACTGACCACCACAGGCCCTGATCAGGGAGGGGCAGAGAGAAACGACGTCCCACCATTCTCTGTGTGTTTGCGTGTAGCTTCAGGCCACAGGATTCCACTCCTTCCTTCGTCTGTGTTTTTTCCAGACCTGACAGGCAGGCTGAGGCACTGCAGGAGTGAGAGAAAAAGAGAGTGAGAAAGGGGAGATGGGGGGTGGGGGGGCTCAAGATGTCTGTGGAAAATGAATCACAGAGGCTGACTCAAGGGAGAAGGAGAAAGAGACGAGAAACACATCTGGACAAAAAAGGGGAGCAAGAAAGGAAAACTTTCACAGACACATCTTACTTTCCATTTTTCAGTAGATATGTGTCTTTTATGCCTTAAAAGTTTGTAATCATTAGTTTAGTAGCATTTACAGATTTTGTTCAGCAAAACGTGTGCCAAGTTTTATTGTTCAGCTCATCTAGACTCTGCAATTGAGTTGAGATCCCTTCCATTACTATAAGAAGCAGTCTGGAATCTATAGTCTAAACATTCGGACGGAGTTACAGACATCAAGCTCTCCTCGCCATCATCGGGTTCCTTTAATGTCATGTTTTTCAAGGCTGCAGACTGCTATGTAAAATACTAGCCATCCTCCAAAATAACAGATAGAACAGCACTGCAAGCTTCAGCTGCCAATGCCCAAATCTCTCCGGCTCGCCACACATGTCATTAACTGTTTTTTCTTTCCTCTTCCTTTTCTTAGTGGAGGTGTCTGCTGCTCAGTGCAGTAAGGTCATGAAAATCTTTGTCTTCAGCCACGTCATCTACTGCTGAGAGAGCTGAGAGACGTGTAAAGAAGCTACTTTTTTTATATTATTGTATCAGTTTGGGAATCTTATTTGTGTATATTAAAAGATAGATAGATAGATAGATAGATAGATAGATAGATAGATAGATAGATAGATAGATAGATAGATAGATAGATAGATAGATAGATAGATAGATAGATAGATAGATAGATAGATAGATAGATATACAGACAGACAGACAGACAGACAGACAGACAGACAGACAGATAGATAGATAGATAGATAGATAGATAGATAGACAGACAGATAGATAGATATACAGACAGACAGACAGACAGACAGACAGACAGACAGACAGATAGATAGATAGATAGATAGATAGATAGATAGATAGATAGATAGATAGATAGATCATTTTCATTAACTTTTTTTGCAAGTAAGTCACAGTAAAGATATTTTTAATGTTATATTATTGTATTGTTCAAAAGATGTTCTATTTCAAATAAATGTTGTTCTTTTGAACCTTCTATTCCTCAAAAAATTATGAAAAATATACATTTTACACATAATATTAAGCAGCATAACTGACACTGCAGACCAGCGTAGTGACTGCTTAAAAAAAATCACAGGAATAAATTACATTTTAAAACATACTTAACTAGACAACAGCTATTTTAATTGTAATACTACACTCTTAAAAATAAAGGTGCTTAAAAGGCTCTTCACAGCGATGCTGTGCTATCTGCTTACCCCCAGGGCCACCTATCTCTCAAATGGACCATTGACACTCTGTCTACAATCTCAATTAGGAGTGTCTACTTGAGAGATAGGTGGCGGTAATGCATTTATAAGTCTGCTATCCGCCATAAAGCAAGAAGAAGAAGAAGACGTCAGGCACCGGTAGGGATCATAGACAGTAAAAGAAATGGAAACAGTGACCCCGTTGGATTCAACGGAGACAAGTGAAGTCAATTAGGAGCACGCACTTCCTGGGGGTCGAGCGTACTGCACAGACTCAAACTCAGCTTGATTACGTAAATGTCACGTGAGCAACCTGTCTGACAATTGTATGTCTTCTAATCGCTGTGCCAAGAGAAATCTGAATCACCCACCAAATCTTGCAGACGTTGTTGAATAATTTTGTCTCGTTGCTTTTATGGGCTCTCTATGGGCTTCTCGCTTGACTTTATGCCTCCACGTCCCCCCGATACCCTCATAGACAGTAAAAGATTGCCTGCGAGCTTCTCCTCCTGTCCATACGGTAATTTCTCTACTGTACGACAGAGAGTCGCAGGTTATGACGCAATCGTTAGCCTATTTTTACAAAAACTGCTTCTACAGGGCCATAACGTAAGATACAAGGTAATGGGGCCTTTTATACATTTTCGTGTTTCTTTAGAAATAACGAATGGACAAATGGAGTCTTTAAACACCTCAGATGTAAAGTTATTCGCTGTCAAAGTGACGCCAAAATGAATGGGAGTCAATGGAATGCTAACAGCAGGTGGGGGTCCGCTAGCCAATGGCGGCGCCCAGGGATGCTTCAATAAAATATGAAACCCTGCCCCCCTGGTAGGGATGGGCAATACCACATATTTTGTTTTCGATACAATACCAATACTTTAATGGCCAGTATCGTCGATATCGATATCGATACCGATACCATACTTCTAAACTGAACTTTAAGATTATGAAATTTATTTAATTATTATGAGTACAATGGGTAATAATACCTACTTAACTTTATATATGAAACCCATTTTAACATTCAATACACCTTAATTGCAACTTATTAGGTTATATTTTTGTTTACACATGGTTTAAATATGTTTACTGTAGTGGTAACCAAGTAAATCTACAAATACTATAGTTAAACTATGTTCATTTTACCATGGTTCATTGTCATAAGGGACTGCCAGTAATAGGCTGTTGCATGCGTAAAATGCAACCTTTTTATTTGGAGAGTGTATGATTTATATTAACAATACAGACTAGAACATGAGCAATATGAACTTTTAACATTCAAATTTAAATAAATGTACTGCACAAACTAGGGTACAATTTCAATAGGTTTATTGTGAAATAACTCAAACATATAGCCTATGTTTTTTCTGCATTGTTCTGGGCTGCCTTTTCCAAAAACATAAATGCTTTCTTATTATAGACTACTCTTGGGAAACGCAGATTTAAATGCACTGTCAGAAGTGAGTGAACGCTCTCTGTAATTGATTGATTCTGCCTTGCAACATTTACGTGTGTGTTCAGATGAGCAGAAAAATCCCTTCCACACAATTATTTGCTAACAATTTAAGGCATATTGTAGGCATTATTTTTTGTTTAATAAACAAAATCACTGGTAAATAAAAACACCTTAGTATCGATATTTTTTATTTGAGTATCGATACTTTCAATACTCGCATCAGTATCGATATATCGATACTTCAGGATCGATTCGCCCATCCCTAGGCACCAGCTGTTGAGAATGCGCTCAGGACTTGTTTAGGACAGTTCAGACATATGGTGAATCAGAGGTAAAAAAAAAAAACTATATAAATACTGTTCAGTTTCTTGCACAGACCAATCGTTTCATGTCTTTACACATCAGTGTATCGTCACGAGCCGCAGAGTTTAATTTGGTTTTGTTTGTGTATGTTTTATGACTCTCAAAGTCGTGATTCCCATCCACTTACATTATATGACTGACAGACTGCAACATTTTGAGTTAAAAATCTTTGTTTGTGTTCTACTGAAGAAAGAAAGTCACCTGCATCTTGGATGCCCTGAGGGTAAGCAGATAAACAACAAATTTTCATTTTTGGGTGAACTATGCCTTTACTATAGCACCTTTATTTCTAAGAGTGTATTTCACAATATTACTGTATTAGTTTTTACTGTATTACTGTATTACTATTACTGTAGTTAAATACTGTAGACAAATGCTACCAACCCCAAAATACTGGCATAAGAATCAGGTCAAACTGAACAACAGAGCAAAGCATGATAATAAAAAATAATAATTAATAAATAGAAATGTAATTTATTGAATTAATTCATTAAAAATACATTATATTTTATTATATCAACATAACAGGTAATTTTAACTTATTTGTATAATGGTGTAAGCAGAAAATAAGAAAATGTATAAATTGCTAGACATATAAAATATCACAGTGGAAAAGCAGATTGAAAATTAATAGTAAATTCAGCTGCACACTTAACTCCCCCTTTTCTCTTTCCTTTTCCACATGCTTTGCAAATTCCCTTCCTCCATGATATACTGTAGATCTAGATATGCTTTATATTAAATTACATTTTTACATTTTTAGATGCCTGATCTAATACCCAAGTAAGTGCTAATGCAGTACAACAGTACATCTTTAACTGATAAACTAATTGACTCTGAACAGTGTGTTCATGCATGGAGGGATATTGTGTCACTCTGGACATTTCCATCTGTAAGTGAGACAGGACTGTAGTTATTATAGACCTACTGAAGCTTTTGGGGCAGTGGTAGTGGGCGTTAGTGTAATTTGTAGTCAACATAACCAGAAGAAGCCCCGTCACTTCTTCCAGTCCACACTTACATATACACTTCAATCACACATGAAGATCAGACGAGAAAAACACAGCGTCCATGTTGTGAACTTGCGAAGAAGAGCCCTTAGCCCAACCCAAGAGTATGATTATCTAAATCCAACTGCCTCACAAACAAACAAAGGAAACCACTTTGATTCCAGCACAGTACGGCTTATCCTGCTTGGTAGGGGCTAAACTAAATGTCCTGCACAACACACCGGCTGAGGCTCAGACATTTTCTTAACCTGTATGTGTGGTACAAAGTATTTGCTTCATTCATGCATTTGTTAAACTGTGAGAAATGGTGATTAGCTGACATGGCCGTACGTAGGTTTTTATAAATACAGAGGTCCCAAAAAAGGAGATTGGTAGGGGGGCTCAGGGGCATGCTCCACTGAGAAAATATTGATTTTCCTGACCTACATGTGTGCATTTTAAGGTGTTTTAAGGCTCATAAATTGGATAATAATATAGGCTTATAATATATATATTATTACCTTTATAAAGCCATTTTTTTTCTAAAAGTGTGCATTATCTTTTGAGTCAAATTCTTACATTCAATCAGTGAATTAGAATAATAAGAGATTTGGGATGTTACCAAGCAAATTAAATCAACAGAAGCTGTATCTGAAGTGGCATTTAGATGTATTTACACACTGTTTAATGCAGGACATGAATGCATTTAACCTGCAATTACAAATGCATAAAGAATGTTTTGATATATAAAACATAAAACATTGAATGCTGATATTTGAAATGATTTAAAGGGGTCATATAATGCGATTTCAAGTTTTCCTTTCTCTTTGGAGTGTTACAAGCTGTTCGTGAATAGATAAGAGCCTTAAAGTTGCAAAGACCAAAATCTCAAACCCAAAGAGATATTCTTCATAAAAGTAAAGACTCGTACACACTCTCCTAAAATGCCTTGTTTAAACATGCCCCCACATGTCTACATCACTGTGTGGGAAGATTTGCATAACACCGCCCAAATGTTCACGCAAAGAAAGAAGGTGAAACTTTGATTCTCGCTGTAGTGTTGTTGCTGCCGCTGCCGCCATGTCGTGGAGATGCTGTGTGTTACGTTGTGAAAGTGAAACTACTGCGATGCAATGCAAAGTGTTAAAAGACAGTATAAGTCATTATAATCAGTAATTATGTCACCACTGGATGTTACAAATGCCTCGTTTGTAATGGGTTTTATTGTTTTTGTCTCATCGTGCCAGGAGACGGAATCACAATATGTTAAGGGATGTAACATTTCCGTCACACACTTGAGGTATTCGGCCAATCACAACGGACTGGATAGCTGGCCAATCAGAGCACACCCCGCTTTTCAGAACGATGAGCTTCATAAAAGTCGACGCATTTCAGAAAGGCGGGGCATGAAGGAGAAACAATAATATATAGTATGTGGAAAATAATGTATTTTTTTTAACCTTAAACTGCATAAACACATTTCATTACACCAAATACACAAAATAATGTTCTTTTTAGCAACGTCATATGAACCCTTTAAAACATGAAAAAAATCAGGGAAAAAGGTCAAAATGTGAAATTAACCACCAGTAGGTTGCAGCAAGTCACTGTTAATAAGTGAGTCATTGCAATTGAACCAAATCATTTAAACGGTTGATTAATTCAGGAACGAAACACCATAATGTTGCTCAGAGACATACAACAGTGCTGTGACTGTGTTTGGAATGATTTTTGTTGGCGAAATAGAACAAAAACAGGCTAAATGGTGTCTAAAATGTAAGTCGCTTAATTAACTTGTTTATTGAGCTGTTGTAAAAATCAATATCACATTTGTAATTATGGTAATTCTTGAAGATATAAATTAACTATATAAAGTGGTATAAATATATACATTTTCTGCCCCCATATCTTGAATTTGTGATCATTCTGAATGCATTTTAATAGACTGAATCATGCAGTGAAAAAATGCACTCTAAATGCGCATGCACACTAGTCTAGACTTCACGTAATGTATGCCTGTGCTCTGTAGGGGTGTTTACTCGATAATGTCAAATCGCACATCGTTAAAACAACAATTACGATATTATCGCAGACAATATATAGCCTATCGCACACCCCTACCGCTGAGGCCTCTCAGATTAGAAGATCTGTTATCTTGGCTTTTTTTCCTTGCAGCACCAAAGCATAATTAATATAAGGTAGGCTAATTGTTTTACAACTTCTGTTATTGGAAAAATACAGAGGTCCGGACCTCGGGGACCTCAGTGGTGGGTACGGCCCTGCTAGCTGATGGTGTTTGTGAATCGATGAGCAGCTGAATTCTTCCAGTGCGTAGCCGCCAGTGCTGTCAGCTGTTAATCACCCCAAAAAAGCCCATCAGCACTCTCACCGCTGTGAGGAAGCACACGAGAAGCTACACAGACAGACTACATTAAAGAAGCTTTAGGTTTAAGAGTTTGTCATCACAATGTCTTCTGTCTTTTATCTAAAATATAAACATAGTAAACTTGACTCATGCTTCCTATAAAATACCTCATTATTAGCCTATAAAAGAATTGATCTTTTGAACAAATCAAAATAAAAATCCCTTTATTATTCATAAAATAATGTTGTTGTTGTTGTTGTTGATTTTACATGTTTATTGTTCATTTATTTTTATTTTTATTTTTTACTTTTTATTTTTTGACTAAAGGGTTTTATAAACATCTGGATCCTTCCCATTTCAGAAAATAAAATTCTTTTAGTTTCTTTGGTGAATGAAAAATGGTTCTTCTGTGGCATTGCGAAAACCCATTTATGGTCCTTCCTGTTATCTTTATTTATAAGACTGTCATCTGTAATAATGCCACTGAAGTATAAACAGTAGAGCCTTGGATCTTTATAATATGAAAGTACTTTAATTTCAGGTCTTGTAGCATGTCTGGGGATTTCAACAGGTACTAATAAACCAACACTCTCAATAAACTTCAATAAAAGTAAATGCATAATTTGAATACTTTTTTGTCAAAAAATAAAATGACCTTGAGATTTAAACATTTTGAACATTTGAACATGTTGCTTGGGCAATATGCTGAGCACATCCATTGAAGGCTCAACAGGACTGGCAGGTGTTCCCTATAAAGAGCACCCAAGACAGGACCCTAATTTAACCACATGAGGTGACACTCACCTAAACTTTTTACAACCAATCCTTCACAATTAAAATGGAAAACCAGTTGTTAAATAATTAAAATTCTACATGAAGAACTGCCATTGTTCCATATTTAAATAGGTATTTTAATGTTTAAATGATCCTCTGTAATATATGTTAAATAATACAGATGAAATTACAATAAAGTACATACAGGTGGAGGTACAAGTGCATGAGAGGTGGTAGTGAATGAGAACTATAGAACTGTTAAGAGGTTTCTATTGTGCCACTAATTGCCTGTGGGTTGTAAGAGAGGAAGTATGGCTCAAGTATGGTTAATTCACCTATATGATGCTCCCATAATGAAATTTTAAAAAGTGAGGAGGAAAAGGCTAGTATAAATACTGATAAAGAATGCATTTTCCTTACTTAATAAGTCTATAAGATAATTTAAAGAAGTAGATTTGAAAGTAAAAAATATTGAAAAACAAGAGGGAGAAAGAGTGAGTGTAATTTGAGTCTGTGCAGACTGCAGCTGCACCAGTCCTGGCCTGTCCTGTCTCTTCCAACCCTCCACGCACACACACACACACACACACACACACACACACACACACACACACACACACACACACACACACACACACATACACACACATAAATCTGAGGGTTCCCATTCTTGACTCGTACTAAACTTCACTCTCATCTGCCCCCATTTACCTCCCAGGAAATACAACACTTCACACAGAGGCCTGTTTGCACCAATCTATCCTCAATAAAATTTAAAGAGACAGGCATTTAAACAGAGTTACCAAGTTGCAACTTTATTACTGTGAACATAATGGACTAATAATGAAGCTATAAGGAATAAAGTGGCCATTATTGCTAACTAATAATGCAAATATAACACAATGCTTTCTTTAAAATAACAGACCAGAAGAGACTGGGTACGGAGATGTTTTAAGGAACAGTGAAGAATATATCTTTCATAAAAATACTTTGGCTTCAGAAAACTACATATTTCTTGAAAAGCTTCATAGCGTTCAGAAGACTATATATATGTATATATATATATGTCTTCTGAACTCAATGAACTTTTGAAATTCTCCGTAAAAGTATCATAAAAGTCTTGTGTGGATTGTACACACGCACACACATACATATATTTATATGCTGTCTATACACACAAGTCTTTTATGCTATGCCTTTTTTAAAGCATGAAAGCTGCATTCCCCATTCTTTATAATTTTGTTCAAAGGAAAATTGCTTTACATGCTTTATATTTAATTTCTGGGTGACTGTTCCTTTTATACAGAAAATGTGTGCACAGCTGTGCATTTATTGCAAATTTACATGGGCTTCGGCTTCAAGTGATCAAGTGTAAATTATGATTAAAAAACAATATTGTACTATGGTTTGATCATAAAAAATATATACAAAACTCTCCAGCAATAAAAAACAACCAATTAATACACATATATTGTCTCAGATAAAAAAAAAAAAATAACAAAAAAAACAAAAAAAAACAAACAATCAACCTCCCATCAAACAATCATCTCACCAACGTACCTGTCAACTTAAACTGAATCTAAACTCCATTAAACAACATACTTAAATGTTAATGTGTGGTAAGAGGAAAATTTGTGTCAATGGATTCCTGTTTTTCTTTCAGTTCTCTAAACATTAAAAGAAAAATCTATGTACTTTAAAGAGCTCAAATATCGTTTACACGTATATGTGACAGATTTCAGAGAGTTAAAAAGGGGAAATGCTCTTCCTCTACAGTATAACTAGAAAAGAAATCTTCTGATGAAAAAGCACCAGTGAAAATAAGGGGCACACCCATGACCTTGTAAAGCGTTTCTCCATGCAGCAGCCTATACATATCCATTCTGAAATGTAATTCATATATTCAACATAGAAGACAAAATAGAAAAAATACAATACTGGTCTTATATCGTTTTCCCCTCTTTTAAGTTGTTTTGTAGGTTAAACAAATTGGAAAATTAAAAAAGAATGGGAAGTATTCCTTTCAATTCTTTCTTTTGTGACCTGGCAAGTGTACTAGAAATTCCAATCTAAGATTCCTTAATAGATAAAACCGAAAAGCCAGTTGATACTTACAGTATTGTATTACTGTAATGGAAGAAATGCATTAAAAAATTAGAATAAGGTGAATAGAAATAGGCTAAATATTTTGGACATTTGTTGCAAGGTCTGTTTCAGCATATGCATAATGTTCTTTTAAATTCATTTATGCATGCTGACAGTTTATAAACTCCTGTGATTAATATATTTTTTCCTTAAGAGACTGTAAAACTCTGTTTTCACATGAATCGCCTTGTTTTCTTTGTTCAGAGAGAGCAAACGACAGAGGGAGGGAGAAGCAAAAAGAGCTGAGAGAAAGGACAGGAGATTTCTACCAGATGCAGAGGTTTCACGCTGGAGAAAGGCCAGTGAGAATGTACTCATGCTTCAACTATTTCATGTAGGGGAGGGGTTTATAGTTACAGAGTTCCAAAAAACTTTCATCCTACTTTCAACAGTTTCAAAAATTCATAAAGATGTTGCCATTTTTCAGATACTGTAGCTGCATCTCTCCAGAGTGATGCATTAGATATATGATATATGAAGCTCAACTCAACAGATATGTCTGCAACAAGCACTGCAATGTTAAAATGGCAAATGTGTGTTATTATTGAGCTATTTAGTGGTGACTGGCTCTCTTTCCATTCAAGAGGGCCGAGAGATGTAAAGCACAAGCACATTAACTGTGACTGTGATTTTCCACTGCTAGAGCTCTTGGAGAAGAAAGGGGGAGGGACGAGACAAAGGAAGCTGGAAAAAATACATTTGTCTGCAGTTCTCCAAGCTGGAATTTCTGGCATCATCAACCAGGCCTCTGAGTGTAACCAAATGGAGGGACAACAGCAAAACAAAATGACATTTAAAAAAATTCTAAAACGTTGGTGCAATTTCTATATGGTTGACGAAGACTTTTTTTGTATTTATTATATTGCACTTACTATCATGTTAACCAGACCAAAAACCACACACTTTGAAAGTCTTCTCTCTGATTTTCTAACATTTTGATCTTTTTGGTTGACGGTTGACATCACAAACATCTTGATGATGTCATGCACCAGACCTCCCACAAGCTCTTCAGTACCTACAAAATGGAGCTGTGCCCCTTTAAAACCTGTGTGCCCTCCATATGTTTTCTCATGGATATAATGTCTTCCAGGTTTCTTTAGGTATTTTATGGCCCTGTGATATGACTTCCTTCACTCTGGGTTTGAATTTACAACTAACTAACTAACTAACTAACTAACTAACTAACTAACTAACTAACTAAGCTAATAGTTGTTAAACACTAAAAGCAGTTTGGTATACTCTTTCCAAAAAATCATCATTTGATTTTCTCATGCTTCATCTTTGCAGTTAAATTCCCTTCTCCTTCCTCATACCTAAACAAGCCAACAGAACAATCCATCAACCCTCACAGCTCTCAGTGGCTCCAATTTATTCCACTTACCCAAGGATTCTCAGATCTGAGAAAGCCGTGCCACTTTTTTTTTTTTTTTTAAATCACACCATAAACAACCAACCACCATTTTTACCCAAAACATCAATCAAATAAACTGGGTGCAGGTTCCCTAAAAATATACTGTATTTGTATTTATTCTCAATAGTTTTAGAAGTAAAATCCTCCTATGGCCTTATGTTTTTAATGAGCACATGCCAAGAATACAAGAATATCTTAAAAACCACTGATTGCATTGTTTTTGCTTTTTAAATGCAATGCATTATATTAACTGACTGTAATAGAACAGATATGGTAGAAGCATATTTGGGCAAAAAACACTGTTTTATCAGGCAAAATAATAAATGTTTAGATTTTTTTTCAGCAACAGACAAGATGAGCTGGAGAGAGAGGAAAGACCAGCGGGAAAGAAGGAAGAAAGCAAGAGACAAGTTTGAAGGGTCACATATGTTGCTTATAAACTCACTGAAAGTGAAGAAGGACAGAAAGAATTGTCTGTTTCGGCATTTGAGAGTGACCAACATCATTTGCTGAGTTGCCTTCCCCCACACACTGACAACATGGAAAATGTGACACAGCATGTGGAAAACTCACATTACGGGCAGGAGCGAATGGCCCTAAAATTTAGATGAAAAAATAAAAATAAAAAGCAATGAAACAAACTATGGCCATTTGACCTCTGTTGTTACAAATAAGTCAAATACATTATACATACATAGTGGATATTTCTGTTGAATATTAATATAAAAAGTTTATCCTTCAACTCAGTATCAGTAAAGTGCTTTACTGGACTTCATAGAAATCACTGAGTTAGTCTTGCACCAAACAAAGGTGAGAGGTGAGAGGAGAGGGTTTTTTTGACAGGTGGGAGTCTAATAGTAAACAGGTGGCCGGCATACATTTTCACCAAATCCAGAAACTAGTGGTACTTCAGTTGTGGATCAGTATGTACACACACTTATAAATGCCCATTTGAATAGTGCACAATTTCTCTTTACAAAAAAAAAAAAAGAAACAAGAAAAGCTTTTGAGTCAGATATGCATTTTTTTCCACAATGTATTCGCTCTCTTTAACCATAACTCATGCTTGCTGCAGTGTCTCCTGCTGTTTATGTCTAAGCTCAGGCTGTGTGGGGGTGTGGGGTGTGGAACGGGGAGAGAACGGAGGACTTCTGGGCTCTAAAGGTCTGATGCTCTGGTCACTTTTGAATCCAAAATATAACCTGTATTCAAAAGCTTGTCTTTCATACTGATAGAAAATATGAAAGAATTGAAAGTTGCTTGCATGAATGTGAAAATAGTTGAAGACAAAGGAATTTGTGTTGGAGAACATGATAAGTCGACTGGGCAGCCACATTTTCCATATTGGAAAAGCATTGAGCCCAGCCTCCTCTTTTAGAAAAGAACCAATAGGAATATTTTTTTTTTCTATGCAAGAGTTTAATAATTTATATCAGATTTCAGATGCATACATGACATAAAACAGTTTTTCTTTCTCTCTTTTCATATGAAGGTGGAGCCCAGTTCCCAGTTCCCTCCCCATTACCTTTGATGGACATCCGTGAGGCAGCCAATGAGCTGAAGGCATTGAAATCGCTGCGTTCTATCATTGGCATTCACATTTCCTTTGCTTCCCACACTGTAGGAGACCACAGTACCAAAGAGCTGTAATTGCATGTGTTTACGGAGTGGTATATTGGTGCCTGGTGAGGTTGGCAGGACAGCTAGCAATATTCAACATTCTGTGTTTTTTGACAATATCACTTTTGTCTTCTTTTTCTTTCGAGATCAGAAAATCTTTCAGCTTACAGCTTTGCCTTGCTGCAGCAGACTAAAAGTGAGTTTCCCAGATGTGTGATGATATACTGCACCACATTTGCCCTCTTCCAGAGTTAGAGGAGAAGGGAGGTGGGAGAAAGAGAGAGAGAGAGAGAGAGAGAGAGACGATCCAGACAGCTGGACTCACTTAAACTATTCCTCATGTGTACTGTTATATGGAAAAGATTTCACCGTTTGCCTTTACTGAGGCTGCTTTAGTTTAACCATTTAATGAACCACTCATGTGCAAGATCCAGCTTTGCTTGGGCCTGATTAAATAAAGTCTTAAGCTTTTACAAATCAACTAATATTATAGTATAAGTATAACTAAAATTATACTTATTAACTGCACAAAAATGTTGAAGATTTACTTTGCATGCATAAACATGAAACTACATCTACAGTTTATATTTAAAGGTGAATCAGATTATCGGTAACTATTTCTCTAGAATTAGTTACAATAAACTACAATATCAGTAAAATTATGTGATTTTGGAATAAACAAATTAGTGAATCAAATAACTTAAACATTTTTTTTTAAAATACAATTATATTGAACCAAATATGTTTAATAAATTATAAAATTATTTCTAAATAATAATAATAATAATAAATGTATAAAATATTCATAATTTTATCATATATACCATATTAAAAATAATAATGTGCAGCAACTTTTCTTTGATATTCATAGACAACAAAAATTATATTTATTCTCTTATATCTACAATAAAAAAAATACCAATTATAATATTGTGGTCTTAACTTATCAATTGCACTGAAATACTGAAGATTTACTTTGCATGCATAAATGTGAAACAATATTAGACATTTAAAGTTGAATCAGTTTATCAGCAAAAATTGCACATAGTCTTAGTTTATCAATAAACTTATGTATGATTTTAAAATGAATGAATGAATAAATAATCATTTAATACATTTAAATAATCATACATTTTAGAATCTATAGTTCATTTATAATCATTCTGTGCACGCTGAAACTTGTACAAAAAAAAAAAAAAAACATTATTGGAATATGTTTTACAAGAAAATACCATTTCAGTCTTTCTAATTAAAAAGTTCACTTTTAATTCAATGTGTTACTTGTCAATTGTCTGTAATTATTGGTGATATTTACTAGTAATTTCTGGGTTAAAACTGTTTCTAAACCTTTTTTTAATGTGTTTTTTTTTTATCTTCCTAAGAACAAAAATTATATTGATACATTGATATTTATAATTAAATATTATAATTATAATAATGAATCTATTAGATTAATAATATTAATAATATATTTTCAGTATTTCCTTTCAGTATGCTTTTGTGCTGGACAACTCCTTGCTTGTCTTAAAAGGTATTATATGTTAGGCCTTTACTCTCAAACCACTGCAGACCCATCTACCAATTTAACTGGCTATGCGCTCCTGCGACATTGTGCTTGTGTATTTTTATACCGCTTATTATGCCTTTGCTGACCAGACTTTGAGTCATGTGGACACAGAATAAAACTAACTATGTGTTAGGCTGAAGCAAGGGTGGTTCCCAGCTGTGATTCTCTCTTTTCTTCTCTCTCTTCTCCTCTCTTTTAAGTAGGCTATGTTCTTGATTTATCTCACAGATTAAGAATGCTCAATCTAGTTGTCAGATGAAGATGGTGTTAAACTGCATATTTAAGTTTTTTAATGATGACCAACTATGCTGGAACCATGAGGAGACAAATATCAAATATCTAATGGATGGTCCTAATAACTTAGGGTTATAAGGCCTTAAAGATGCAAAACCATCCAAACAGCATTAGTAGCACTGAGGTGTCATACAATATGATTTGCTCTGCTCATTTTTGCTGTAGATTTTCTCTCATTTCATATGGAAAGGTCATCACCACAGAGCCCAAAGGAAAAAGGATATCAGCCTTGGAGCATAGCCTGTAATTTCAAAACCTCAGCTGACTTTCTTTCACTCTGTGCGAGTGTGTGTGCTCTTCTCTGTCAAATGAGTACTAAATTATGGCAGTGTGTGCTCCTCCTCCTTAACGACCTACTGTCTAGCAGTGCTTTTTCAAAATTAGGATAATTCACATGCCACACCAGCAGACTAGTGCTCTTGCTGCTCACCCACAGTGGCTGTGTGTATCCGATATACAAGCAACAATGCATTACACTCATTATAAATCCATTACAATATTTACTCTAGGTGAGGTATGATAGTCGAAGGAGTTAAGCACAATGTACAGCACTCCTTGCAATAACTTTAGGCTTGACTTAATATAGTACATCCTAGTTTATTTTTATTTTTATTGCTTTTATTAAATGCATATTACAATTTGACAGATGCTTTTATCCATTTTTGGATAAAAACAAAGGGACATATTGGCAATTGAACACATGACCCTAGCATTGTTAGTGCCATATTATATTGTTTAAATTTCATTCATTCATTTATTTAATTACTTACTTTTAGGGGTGTACCCGACTAAGGATTTTCATAGTCGAATAGGAATTTTCGAATCTTGCCGATATTCGACTGATAGTAGAATTATATGTTTGGGGGCGGGACAAAATATATTGAGTCAAGTCAGACATTCGACAGTCATAATTACTGATATTAACACACAGGGAAAATGTGTAACGAACGCCTCGCAGATACACATGGGGTAAATAATGTTTTATGTTTTGATTAAAAGATAGTTGACACTTAACGTCAACGAAACCCTATAACAAATCACAAATATGTTTTTTTGTTTGTTTTTTACAATAGTGCTCTCATTATAACATTAGCCTATATGACAGTAGTTATAAACGTTCTGCATTTCTGTTTTGAGCTGCGCGCACTGAACATGACCAGTAGAGTGATGCATTTGATAACAAGTTTTTAATCAATGGGATTAAACTCATAATTTCATATAGAATACGCTTCGTTATTTATACAACATAACGTTAATATTATAATTTATAGGCTATATCTGCATAAAGGGCCCGAATGCACATGAACAGCTATCTGCGCGGCTCTTAATGAACTCATTTTGTAGACGCGTTCTTCACGCAACAATGTTCAGAAACATGGCAGCTAAACTCTAAAAATTCACAGCGTTTTATTATAATGGTGTTCTCATTATAATGGTACAGTATGTGTATGACAGTCCCAGTCATAGTTATTAATATTCTGCATTGTTTTTTCCTGCATGCTCGCGCTGCGCGCTGAAGAGATAATCACCGTAGTACTATGAAGCGCTTGACTCAACCGAATGCATCTAATATCAGGTAAATAATATATTCACGATATATCTAAACCTGCTGAAATGTTTTTAAATCACATATACCCTACCTGATCGAAAAATCCAGTCTCTGCCTGTGTCAGTTTGAGTCTTGTTAAAGTTTTAAATCCCTGCCGCCAAGATGCCCCTCTGTCGGATTATGTAAAGTGAAACATAAATCTATAGGGGTGGTTGGATTTATTCACGCACTTTAAAATATGTATTTGAATCCTCTTCATTTTCATATTCACATCTTAAACATAAAACACAATATACTAAATAATAACTAATAAAAACAAAACCGGTAGTTCTATGTGAAATTAGACATTTGAGCTCCCCCATATAGCTAGTCAAAATGGCATAATCATAACACGCCGCGAATATTCGACTGTGAGATTGGTAGTCGAATCAGGCTCCTAAATCGAGGCATCGAATCGTCGACTATTCGGGGTCACCCCTACTTACTTTATAAAGTCCAAGTACAATAACAATTTAATAACATTAGGTAGACATTTTGCTTCAACTGGTGATGTTGTGTATGTATTTTAGCATGGTCGACCAATATATTGACAAATAAGCATCCAGGATTGGAACTACCCATTAATTAAGAATGAATAATATAATATAATATAATATAATATAATATAATATAATATAATATAATATAATATAATATAATATAATAAATATAATATAATATAATATAATATAATATAATATAAAATAACATAATATAATATTTAAATTACTACATGGTACCCAAAATGTTCTGGAAAATTTCAATTTCAAATAAATGCTGTTCTATTGAACTTTATATTCATCAAAGAAAAATATGTGTCACAGTTTCCATAAAAAATAAGAAGCACAACTGTTTCAACACTGATAATAAAATTTTTAAAGCAAACAAATTAATAATAATAAAAAATAAGCAGCAAATCAGCATGAGAAAATAATTTCTGAAGGATCATGTGACACTGAAGACTGAGGTTATGGGTGCTGAAAATTCAGCTTTGCTATCACAGAAATAGATAATACATTTACAAATGATATATATAATATATAATAATATATAATAAAAAATAAATGTTAAAATATATTAAAATAGAAATTGTAATAATATTCCACAATTGTATTTTATTTTTTGTTTGTTTGCTTGTTTGTTTGTTTTTTATTTATCCAATTGGATAATATATTTACAATAATACAGGATATTTTCTAATTTATAACTAGTTTTCATGATCTGCTGAGTGAAATGTCATTTTATTTAATTTGCTAGATTATATATAAATATACAATATTATATATAAATATATATATATATATATATATATATATATATATATATATATATATATATATATATATATATATATATATATATATATATACACACACACAGTCATAAGGGTCCATTTTTCAAATTGAAAGCTGAATAGCTTAAATAAGCTTTCTGTTGATGTATAGATACAACTATTTGAAAATCTGGAATCTGATGGTGCAAAATCTCCTTTAAAGTTGTCCAAATTAAGTCCTTAGTAATGCATATTACTAATCAAAAATTAGTATCAAAAAAAGGTTTGATATATTTATGGTAGGAAATTTATAAAATATATTCATGGAACATGATCTTTACTTAATATCCTAATTAATTTTGTCCTAAAAGAAAAAGAGAAAGTACATATATATATATATATACAGTATGTATGTATGTACTCTACACTACTCTGTGCCAGTACCACCTTGGCAGTTGTTTAAATGCACTCTTGACTGAGGAAGCCTCACTTGGGCGTGTCTCCTACCTTCAAGAATGACAGATCTTTAGAAACTCTCCTCGGGGGAAGTGCTAGTTCAGTTTAAATATGAGCATAATCTTTCTCTGTAGCTTCTATCCCGTCTCTTTAAAAACAAAACAAAAAATAAAAAATAAAACTACCTAAAATTTGGCATAAGTAGCTAACCAGTGACCAGACTTTACTGCACTGAAAAATCTAAAATAACATAATACATATTTTTTTAGTCCCAAAATAAACAAAATGCTCAAGTTGTCTCTTGTCCCTCTTCCTCTATAGTTTAGCTGTGAATCTGCATTGTTTACACTTGGTTTTCACACTTGTGTCTGACTGCATTAGATACATGCTGTGACAGCCACACTGGTATGATAGTCTTGTACTGATCATGTTGCAGCTAGCTGGCAGGTGTACAGTGGATAAACTCTAACATGAGGCTTTTTGTGGTCCATGTACCTCCTCTGCTCTGCCTCTGGATGAGGAGAAATCTGAGACACGGAAACTAGGTTGAGCATGCAGCCAATCACACAATGCCTGAGCTAAGCACATCTGGAATCCAACAAAATCCAGCACTAGCAAACCTTCGCAGTCTGGAGACCTCAGTGGAAAAAGGAGAGTTCTGCAAAATGGCCTACAATAAAAGCTTAACAGCATCTGAATAACAAAATCACAATATAGAGATCTCAAATATTAATGTCATTGAAGTGAATGGTGCACGAACAAACAAAGTAAACTAAGCCTTTATCCTGTTTCAGAAACATTTCAAATCTTGCAAGATTCTTTTATGAGTATGAATTATTGTTATATATCATTTAACTGCAAAATAGGCATATGACAACGTGTGCAGCACAATGCTAAGACCAAGCATAGCTATGCAAAATAGCCATAGAATTCAAATAAAGCATCCTATGCATCTTCTTGTTCAATATGGAAAATTAAAAAATGTTTCTGAACCATAAAATAATATTTCTTATAATGATTAGACTTCTAAATATTTAAAATATATTTTACTTCTATTCAAGTTTGTTTTTCAGATTGTAAAATTGTAAAAAAAAAAAAAAAAAAAAAAAAAAAAAAAAAATACAATTATCATTAAAAATATTTTATAAATAAAAGATCAATGGTAAATTATTATTGTATTTATATAAACAATAATAATTATTATGATGATTATTATAGCTATATTGTTCTAATGCTTACTTTATTATTATTATTACCTTCATAAAGCTCAATATAACAACAGTTGCATATATACTCAAATTTCTTAAATTAGGTGCTTTTACTAGTTAGCAAGTTAACTGGTAAAAGTTGACCTTTTTAACTGGTTTAACTGTCTATTTAGGTAAAAAGTAACTTAAGCAATAATACTTTTATAGTGAGAGTTTTCAGAACATTTTACTTCTGACAATATCATTGTTATGAGTCACTGTTATGAATAAGGTCATTTATGCAGTCAGCAAATGCATGTATTTTTCTAATTCCACCTCTGCTTCACTAATGTGTTCCCAACTCTTTATCTAGTCTCTCTTGAATCTGTTGAATTCCATGTTTGACTGAACATGCTGCAGTGCCTGACCATCTTTGAAACACATTTGCTCTCATACGCTCCTCCTCATCATTGCTTTCCCTGCTTTAGCTACAAGCGAGTTGCTTGGACATTTCAGCAATGACTAATATTTTTCTGGCGCAGAGAAGTGAAGCCCAATGAAAAAGAAATAGTGGAGTCGCCATTTTAAAAAAACTTGTTATTCAGCTTCTTTAAGCCTAATAAGTATACTGTATGTATACAATACACCTTAATTGCCACAAACCTTTCAGATGTCAAACATAGGCTATATGGACAGTGTCTGTACAGACGTCATTAGCACTAGTGAGTTACAGTGCGTGTTACAGTCTTGCTGAGGAGTCTAATTAAGCACTCATAGTCTATGAACTTTCCCATCCTGTCCAATTAACCATTTAAACAGTGGGTGGGCTATAACAGACCCCAGGAGTTTATTACACTGAAGAAAACAAACATGCTTGCACATCAATTATCATTACTGAGTTTCTATTTACACATGCTCAAAACCATGCATGGCTCCTGGACACCTTTACTGCAGGGTGATTTAGGGTTGGGTTTTAGGAAAAGGGACAAGTAAGGTCCCAATATGGCCTCCTTTTGTGATTTTAATAAATACAATCATACACACTGGACTACAATACACTGAGGTGCAAATATTATGGTACTCTATACGATAAATAACATCTAACGTTATTTAAATTCGTGATATTTGCATTGTAGCATCTGCTCATTCATTATAAAGTACCAAGTGAGTTTATGTGTGCAAGTGTGAGCCTCAGTTTCCATGTAATAATAGTAACAACATAATAGTGCCACTTGCAGTTTACTGACAGCAGAACATTACTGTAAACTGCACAGAAATATCCTGTAGCCAACAACAATTGATGCTTTTAATCAGTGTGGGATCGCTCTTTAGCTCTGGAACATACAGCCAGTTAAATAATAATAATAATAATTTAATGATTAAAAGTTTGAAAGCATATGCATTTGACTCATTTTTCAGATTGGAAGATAATTTAGATTGAATTAGACTGAAACACACACACTGGTAGACACAGTCAATGTGTGTTTTTGGGAACATGCCATAGGGTTTGTATGCTTTCAAGCTCCACATTCTGCAGAGGACTAAGTGGTGGATTCTGGCTTCAGACATGTCTGGTCCTGCACTCTTAAATATAAAGGTGCTTCAAAAGGTTCTTCAAGCAATGCTATAAAATAACCATTTTTGGTTCCACAAAGAACCATTCAGTTAAAGGTTCTTTAAAGAACCATCTCTTTCTTACCTTTTTATAATCTGAAGAACCTTCTTTCGCCACAAAGAACCTTTTGTGAAACAGAAAGGTTCTTCAGATGTTAAAGATTCTTTATGGAACCATTTAGACAAAAATGTTCTTCTATGGGATGGTGAAGCAGCTTTATTTTTAAGAGTGTGTGGCCAGAGCAGGATCTGAAATTAGATCTCCTAGACTGGTCTTGGTCTTCTGGCTAAAAGTGAGCTGAAATAAAGGTCTACAGCAAAATTGTCTCTCAAAAGAATTTGAACATTGAAGAAAATTCCTGAGGCTAGCCAGTTAGTCATCAATGTATAGGTAAATGACAAATAAGAATGATAAAAAAAGAGACATACTTACTTTAAAAAACTATTCTACCAATAGGTTAAGGTTAGCGTTTTTAAACATAATGTACAAACATATTAGAAAAAAAACCTGACTTTTCATAAAAATGACAAAAATGTGATATCATGAGGGTCTAAAGGGGTCGTCACTGATTTTCTTGTCACATGACAACAAAATGGCTTCCTGCATGTCAGTTATGCCACCCTGACTTTTTCACACTGATTTGCAAGAGAAATGTTTATTTTATTATTTGTAATATTTTAACAAATTCTCCACTGCCTATTTTCTTAATAAATAATTACTAAACAATAAATCAATCCCAAATGTCGAACAATGTAATATTTTTTACTTTTTATTTTTCCAACAATTTCAGTATTTTATTTATCATTGTCCTATTTTTACTGTTTTTAACTTTCTTACTTTTTTTTAATGTCTGGACAGTTACATGACCCAGACTTTTATTAAGCCCAACAAAATGATCATGACTTAAAAACATTCATCACTGAAGAATAGTGATTTTTGTCTGAATTCCATGAATGTAATTCTAAATAACCTAATAGATCCAGAGGGGAAAGATCGTCACGCCATTGACCCATATACCAGTAGCCTACACTGGTTTAGTGGTTTAGTGGATAGCGTTACTTTAGACAGTCAAAACTAATTGCAGACTATGTCAGTCTGCATAGTGTACCCATAAACAGAAACACAAAATGTAAGGATTTCAGTGAGGTTTCTGTATGGCAAAGCAGATAAATGTAATGCATAATAAAAGACAAAAAGATGCCACGTTCAAACACGCGCGTATTGGCGACCTGATCGCACAGTGATGCGCGTTTTTACATTTCAAATCGAAATGCCAAAGACTGACTTGTTACGCCAGCATATATCCCCCGTGGATCCGGGGTCAGAAGCGCATTGTGAAGTTGCGTCAAATGCGCAAAACGTGCCATAAGTATCCGCTGGACGCGCTCGGACCCATCCATTCCACATGAGCTACAAGCGCCATTGAAAGCCTGAGAAAAAACGGTAAGCTTTTCTCTTATAAAGCTCGACCATGTCCACGTCCTCAAAAGAATGGATCTAATTAAAACGTTGTACTCGTCATCATTGTCAGGGCATTGCCAAAGTCTGAGAGAGAGGCAGGGATGAGGGCAGTGCTAGGATGAGAGTCATATAGAGTCTCTCTCTCCCATTGGTTTGGGGGCTCACTCTGGACACGCAGTCAAGGGAACCTCCTGCCATATAAATAGGGCTGGTTGGTCTTTATTATTCTAGCATCACTGCAGCAGGTTCCTGCTAAGTTTGGTGTTTATACCACAACTGTATGCCTGCTTGAAGTAGTTAAACCAGGGCACTGCAGCACAAGGAGTCTGCATGTCGGTTTAGACATGCTCAGCTTTGTGGATACTCGGATTCTGTTGCTGCTTGCAGTGACTTCGTACCTAGCATCATGTCAATGTAAGTTTGAAATATGCTTTTTTTTTTCTAACCAAGGATCTTAAGGCTTTTTCTTTCTTCTACTGGATTTGCTGCGCTTGCTTGGTTGAACCTTGCTGGGAAATTACCTCAAGGAAAGCTAGAACTACATCTGAAGAATTGAGGCGTTTCCTTTTGGCTTGCCACTGTAAAATCCAGCGGATCTTTTTAATGGATTCTTCGTGGTCTTGGATATTTTCATCTGTTGCGATTGAGAAACGGAAACATATGGCGTAGTTATTAAAAACTATTAGCAAAATAGTATAAAAATATAGACAAATTACGGACAGCTGGTTAAATGTCTTTAAAAGTTTATTTTCAAGTCTAGTTTAGGGCGCTGTACCTCATCATTGTCCCAGACTCCAGGAGTGTTTTTTTAATTATGGGGGTCTGTCAAATCTGCCCCCTGCTGGCTAAAGTCTGTAACTTCATTTTTAAGCAACATCTTATAAAATTAGTTAATAATCTGATTTAAATGAACCGTTTTCAGTATAAATAACAAAACAGTTACTATAAATAATACCTAACTGTTAAACAAAAAACCGTATTCCCTACCATAGGCCGGCCTATCATATCATAAATTTGATTTTATGCCTCTACAGCAGAAATGCGTTTTAGAACAAACTGATTTGATAAAACAGACTTTCCTTTAATTTTTTAGCTGATTTTAGAAAACAGAAAATTGGATGTGGCATTACGTCATCACCCAGTAGTCAAATACGCCACCTGGTGGAGAATAAGTTACATGACACATAGCTGCTCCTACTGGATGAAAGCTATTTAGTTCGAGTGGGAGTCATGCCTGGCATGGCAACCGGAAGGCCTAAACATGTAAACAATTACTGATTACCTCTACAGGGTTAGTAGTACCTGATAACCACTGCCTGTGACTCACTTGCTATAATAAATCAATAAATAAATTCAGCCTAGGACAGTACTATATTAAATATACTATGCAACAGTATATATTTTAAACTGTATATAATCAAAAGATTGCATATTTGTTCATCCACTTGTAAGAAATTTTGTGGGAAAAAAAAACATGATGATTTTTCACACTTTAATTAGACTCAAAGTAATTCAAACAAATAAAAAGTTTTAGTAAATGTAATAAATTAAGTACATAAATAAGTATACTAATTAGGATTTTGAGATAATACTTTTAGCCAATGACTATACTACAGTTTTGTACATCATCTATTCATACAAATGCTCAATCATAAAAATCAAATTTAACTGCAAGTTATTAATCTGGCACACTTTATCGTTTTACAGAAAGACATGGATGTAAATGCACAAAATTCAATCCAGGCCTACTAAAATCTGATCTTCTTATTTTGGCAACAATGCAATGCCTGTGCATATTTTTTTTCTTTTTAACACATTCATTTTTGCATGCAAGGGGACTGTATTCAATATAAACCTTGATGGGGTTTTTTCTGTTCATATTCTTCTGAAATGTTTTAGACTGAGTGAATAGTAGCCTAGAATAATAAATAATAGACTTTTTATGTTTAGAACTGTTACCATATTTCAACATGTGGAGTGCATAACTAATCGATCACCTCTGTCTCTCTCTCCTTCTCTGTCTTTCTGTTTTCTTCCTCCACCCCCATCTTCATCACACAGCGGTCAGTACAACTTGCATGAAGTTATTTCAATTGTATTAATAGAGATATTTACCTTATCTGATCCCAAATCTCCAAATGGATGATGATATTCGGTGAGAAGATCCTTTGGTCAATCTCAAATACACCAGAGCATTTCGGATTATCAGAATTTCTGGGGTTTTTCCTTCTTGCCTGTGACGGGAAGGAGGAAAGCACCATTGGCTCAAGCAAATGTCAGTGAAACTAGAGACCACCCTATCCTGCCTACCAGACGACCTGGGCACAATGGATCTTTTTAGATGGCCTGCTGAAGAGGTGGACTCAAAGTAACAAAATCAACATGCCGCAGAAATTCCTCCAGCCTGGTGGATTTTGCCCAGCAGTTCCCTCAAGTGGACGCGCATAGCATAGATTATTAAAATTGGCATAACTATTTGATGTTATTTGGGATTGAATCAAATTGCTCACCTGAATATCACATAACAGTATTTATCACTAACAACAGAAGGTGCTTAAAGGAGCCTAATGAGAAACATTACATTTCGGTCAGTGGGACAGGCTCAATATCCTGTTCTTTTGATGTGAACTAGGCCTCTGAGCTCCTTGAAGTACCTTGGTTGAATGTGGCATCACATGACTGGTGCATTGCTACCTTCATTAATATCTAATTAAGTTGCAGGCATGACGTTAGTGGTAGTTACTGATACATACTGCACTGTGCATGTTATAATTGTTTTGCAATATTAATGTGCATGTTTGTAGTTTTAAGAATACAATAAATGCTTTTGATATGAGCTATTGCAAATCAAATGGCATAAGAATCTCACAAAGGTGGAATAAATAAATCCTGTATTTATTTATTCACTTTTCTTTGTGCAATTATATGAAGAGAAGCATTGGTTCTAATGTTCATGTTTATGACTGTGGCATAGCACATGTAAATGTGACTTAAATCTGAAAAACACGGTTTTTATTTTTTTGCTTTAACCCTGAGCATGCATAGAAAAAAACCAAGTGGTCTTTATATGAAGGAGTACTAATATACTGTTGGACTTTAAAACAGTTGTCTGGTTATACTTTTCTGTAAATAGGGCCCCAGGGGACCAAAAGGACCCAGAGGTGAGAGGGTAAGTTTATCCTGTAACTTTTCAGCATTATAGTCATATTTAATATAGGTAAAAGAGATTATTATAAGGTGCTTAACTTAACCATCATCTATAATAACATGGATAGGAAAAAGCTATTCTGTATATTTTTGGTATGAGTTTCAGTTTCACTAGATAAGCATGGTGCCTAGTTTACATCAACACAACAGATTCATCTCACATTTTAAAACATTAGAACAATCACAGTTAGCTTAATTTTTTATTTGTTCTTGTTCTCCACAGGGTCCTAAAGGACCAGATGGAAACCCCGGCAGACCTGGACTTCCTGGGCCTCCCGGCCCCCCTGGCCCCCCTGGTCTTGGTGGAGTAAGTTTCACACAGAAAAACTTTGCCAGAGACCTAAACTTGTAATACATTGCGTTTTGGTGATTAAAGCTTGTGGGTAGTTATATTTAAATCTCACGATCTTCCCATTACCCCTTGTCATATTTAACATTTGACCTTTAACCTTTGCCCTGAACCTTGGCCTCAAAATGGCTTCCAAAAGTGTGGGATGTATTTATTTTCAATACAAGTTTAAAAACAGTGTCATAATTGTAGTATGAAAGAAGAAACATTTAAAGAATGTTTGTGTCAATAAAATGCTAAAATATCTTAAGCTTTCCATTTCTTTCTTACTGTTTTTAATGATACTGAAATATCAAGTTAATATTAAAACATTGTATCACTGAAATAAATCAATGATTACTAAAAACAAAAAAGTATTATTATTGCTCAACATGTTTTACTTATTTTATGCTAAATATGTTGCTTCTATCCTCTGTAGAACTTTGCTGCTCAGTATGATGGCGCTAAAGGACCTGAACCTGGCCCTGGACCTGCGGTGAGTTCATGTTCATGTTAAGAGTATATTAAAAACCCAAACAGTTTACTACTCAAGTATGATGACATCCAAAACTGATTTTCCTTGCCAAAATGTGTTACTATTAATGTTGCAATGTCGTGCAAATTAAATAGTGGACCTTTTATTGTATTTAATCATAATATGTAAACTACTGCTGATCATATTGAGTCATTTTTACTTTTACTTTTTCAGGGTTTGATGGGACCTAGAGGCCCAGCTGGACCTCCCGGTGCCCCTGTGAGTATTTGTTTAAAAAATGATTGAAGTATTAATACCTTTTCAATAAAATTCGAAATAGAAATGTTTAGAATTAGTGATTTTGAATAAGTTATTATTTTGATAATCAATCATTTAATTAAGTATTATTCTGAGTGTTTATGGGTCTAAAAAAAAATTTTTCTGTGAATATATAGGGACCTCAAGGATTCCAAGGACATGCTGGTGAGCCTGGAGAGCCTGGACAAGCTGTAAGTACTTTTGCTCAACACAGTTTTTTCACACAGTTTGGAAATTACCTTTAAACTTTAATGTTGATTTCTCTCTCTGTCATCTCATTACAGGGAGCTGTTGGTTCTCGTGGTCCTCCTGGACCTCCTGGCAAAAATGGTGACGATGTGAGTGCTATAATACCATATACTAAAAATGAGCTTCTAACTCGACCATGCATTGCCCCATTTATACACGCTGGGTCTTGACATCCTCTTTTATATTCTTCTCAAAGGGTAACAATGGCAGACCTGGAAAACCTGGAGACAGAGGAGTCCCTGGAGCACAGGTAAGGGCATCAAAATCCACATTTATGTTTAAATCAAGCATGTTTGTATTTACCTCAATAATATTTCTTACAAGGAATTTCGTCTTTGCTCTTTCTTCCACAGGGTGCCCGTGGTTTCCCCGGAACTCCTGGACTTCCTGGCATGAAGGGACACAGAGTAAGTGCTTAGTATTGAGGACTGATGAGAAGACATTGTTGGGGGCGGCACAGTGGCTAGCACTGTTGTCTCACAGCAAGAAGGTCCCTGGTTCAAGCCCCGGAAAGGACAGGAGGCCTTTCTGTGTGGAGTTTGCATATTCTCCCTGTGTCTGCGTGGGTTTATCCCGGGTCCTCCGGTTTCCTCCCACAGCCCAGATACATGCAGGTTAGGTTAAATGAACATTCTAAATCGTCCCCGGGCGAGTGTGTAAAGACAAGACTTGTGTATGGATTAACTGGTTCTCACCATGAATATAGCCATAGATGCTGGATTGGCGTAAAGAAACAAACAAACAAACAGAAGACATTGTTAGCTTTTAGCTATTAATTCCAAAAAACAACATTTCTCATAGAAGATGAGACCTAACATGTCGTTTCAATTGCTTACATCTAAGTAACCATGATCTTAATTTCTTGTTCCTCAGGGTTACACCGGTCTTGATGGACGCAAAGGAGAGCCTGGTGCCGCTGGTCTTAAGGTAGTAATCAAAGGTTTAACATCCTAAAACATCTCAGACTATAAAGAAATGCACCCGCCACTTAAAAAAAAATACATATATAAAAAAAACACACAGTTTAGTGGAATCTAAGTGCAATTCAAAAGACCAACTTTCATGTATGCATGAAAGAAACTGCACTTGCTGATGCTTTACATAAATATTCTTACTTGTGAAGTTGCATTATGTGTATTAAGGTGCTATTCAAATAAAACACATTATTATTACTATTATTACTGATATTATTACTCATAAAGTACAGCACACTTTTCAAGTCAAATATATCTTGTCATATTTTAAAGGCTTATGTTTGTCTTTTTTCAACAGGGTGAGAATGGTGCTCCTGGATCAAATGGAACCCCCGGACAGAGAGTAAGTCAAACATTAAAATTTATGAAAATCTTCAGTGTATCTTAATTCTGCCTCCAGCACAAATTAGTGTATCAGCTTAAATGGCCTTAAATACATACCTACTTCAACTCAAGATACTTCATATCTCATTCCTCTTGTTGCACAGGGTGCTCGTGGTCTTCCTGGCGAGAGAGGTCGTGTTGGTCCTTCTGGCCCAGCTGGTGCTCGCGGTGCTGATGGCAACACTGGTCCTGCTGGCCCTGCTGTGAGTGGACTAGCTGCCCTTTGACCTCTCTGTCTTATAAAATGTCCCTTATGGCATAGTCCTAATGTAGACATGACACATTTTCTCTCCTCTCAGGGTCCTTTGGGAGCAGCTGGTCCTCCCGGTTTCCCTGGTGCCCCTGGACCTAAGGTATGAGTGACAGGTGGAGAAATCAAAACTGAATAAATTCAACTAAATTTGACATCTGCCTGGCACCTCTGCATAAAACAACGTGCCAGAAGATTAATACAGTGGGGAAAATATTTATTTGATCCCCTGCTGATTTTGTAAGTTTGCCTACTTACAAAGAAATGAACAGTCTGTAATTTTTATGGTAGGTTTGTTTTTACAGATAGAGGCAGGATATCAACCAAAAAATCCAGAAAAAAAACACATTATATAAAGGTTAGAAATTGATTTGCATTTCAGTGAGTGAAATAAGTATTTGATCCCCTACCAACCAGCAAGAATTCTGGCTCCCACAGATTGGTTATGTGCCCATGTGGAACACAGATTAGTCCTGTCACTTTAAGAAGTTACTCCTAATGTCAGCTCGTTAGGTGTAGAAGACACCTGTCCACACAATCTGTATCTTCCATTCCAACCTCTCCTACCACCATGGGCAAGACCAAAGAGCTGTCAAAGGATGTCAGAGACAAGATTGTAGATTCGCACAAGGCTGGAATGTGCTACAAGACCATCAGCAAGAAGCTTGGTGAGAAGGGGACAACTGTTGGTGTGATTATTTGGAAATGGAATAAATACAAAACAACCATCAATCAGCCTTGGTCTGGAGCTCCGTGGAAGATCTCGCCTCATGGAGTAAGGATGATCGTGAGAAAGGTGAGGGATCAGCCCCGAACTACATGGGAGGAGCTTGTTAATGATCTTAAGACAGTTGGGACCACAGTCACCAAGCAAAACATTGGTAACACACACCACAATGGACTGAAATCCTGCAGCTCCCGCTAAGGCCCCCCTGCTCAAGAAGGCACATGTACAGGCCTGTTTAAAATTTGCCAAAGAACATCTAAATGATCAGAGAAGACTTGGGAGAAAGTGCTGTGGTCAGATGAGACCAAAATTGAGCCCTTAGGCATTAACTTGACTCGCCGTGTTTGGAGGGAGAGAAATGCTGACTGTGACCCCAAGAACACAATCCCTACAGTGAAGCATGGAGAAGGAAACATTATGCTTTGGAAATGTTTTTCTGCTAAGGGTACAGGACAACTTCACCATATTGAGGGGCAAATGGATGGAGCCATGTACTGTAAAATCTTGGACGAGAACCTCCTTCCCTCAGCCAGAACACTGAAGATGGGTCATGGATGGGGCTTCCAGCATGACAATGACCCACAACATACTGCCAAGGCAACAAAGGAGTGGCTCAAGAAGAAGCACATTTAGGTCATGGAGTGACCTAGCCAGTCTCCAGACCTCAATCTGTGGAGGGAGCTGAAACTTCGAGCTGCCAAACGACAGCCAAGAAACCTTAAGGATTTAGAGAGGATCTGTAAAGAGGAGTGAATCAAAATCCCTCCTGAGACGTGTGCAACCCTGGTGACCAACTACAAAAAACGTCTTACCTCTGTGCCAGGTTTTGGGGTTAGGGTTCTGCACCAAGTACTAAGTCATGTTTTGCTTGGGGATCAAATACTTATTTCACTCACTGAAATGCAAATCAATTTCTAACCTTTATATAATGTGTGTTTTTTTTTATCTTGATTTATTGGTTGGTATTCTGTCTCTATACGTTAAAATAAACTTAACATAAAAATTACAGAACCTTCATTTCTTTGTAAGTGGGCCAGCTTACAAAGTCAGCAGGGGATCAAATAAACATCTTCCCCACTCTAGACATGCTAATATAAGCCAATACTGCCAGTTCATAGTTTGATTAGATCTCATGCTCTACACATACAATATCTTTCATTAATTCAATATAATAACCTAATCTCTTTTACCATCTGAAATATACTGTGTCTATAATATTTGACAGGGAGAACTTGGACCTGCTGGTCCCACTGGCCCACCTGGACCTCAGGGACAAAGAGGAGAGCCAGGCACGAACGGTGCTGTAGGCCCAGTCGGACCCCCTGTAAGTGCATTTTAAATATTTGCAGGTTAATTCATCTGATTTTCTTGAAGAAAAAGAAAATATATATATATATATATGTCTCTCTTTGTACTTTTACAGGGTAACCCTGGTGCTAATGGTCTCAATGGTGCTAAGGGAGCAGCTGTGAGTTTTCATATTATTCATACTAAACAATTGAACTAAATATGCTGTGCTAATCATTTTAAAGTACAATTGCATTGGAATTAGAGGAAATAATTACCTAATAGTTCTAAAAGTATTTTTTGCGTTTATTTTTATATATATTTATTTTTGGATTTTTATATATTTATTATTTTTATTTTAACATTTTATTTTATTTTATTTTCATTTTTAAACAGCAATTACTATACATTGCGATCACAAATCACAGTCAACTAGCTTAAGTGTCTAAATTCATTTTAAAACAGATCACTTTACAATTACTCTACCTTCTACTTTACAATTACTCTACCTACTCTACTCTACAATCTTAACTGACTAACTGACATCTGTATGCTTTACCTTAAAGTAACATTTCTTGAATTCAGTTTGTGTGAAAGCATATGTTCTTTTTTTTTCAAATGTATTTTGGGGTTTATTCCACAGGGCACCCCTGGAGTTGCTGGTGCCCCTGGTTTCCCTGGCCCTAGAGGCGGCCCTGGCCCCCAGGGACCTTCTGGAGCCTCTGGTCCAAGAGGTCTTGCTGTGAGTACCATCTGATTGGTCTTAGCTGCCATTTTTGGCTGACAGAAAAAATAGGCTGGAAAGTTTATAGCAACTTTTTTACTTTTTTACCGTTACTTTAACAGATTCTATTTATGTGCATATTCGTTTTTTTGGATTACATGTTGTTAAATGGTCTAACCTTTGAACTGTTTCAATGCTCAGGGTGACCCTGGACCCGTTGGAGTGAAGGGAGATTCTGGTGTCAAGGGTGAGCCTGTGAGTATACACACTGCCAGTCATCTTAACAATTTATAAAGCATATAGTCTGTGTTATGGCTGAATGTCCTTGTTCACATCCTTCTTCATCTTTTTTCCTGTACAGGGTAGTGCTGGTCCTCAGGGACCCCCTGGTCCTTCTGGTGAAGAGGGCAAGAGAGGCTCAACTGGTGAGCAGGGAGCTACTGGACCCGCTGGATTGCGTGGACCTAGAGTAAGTTTGATCTTAATAATAAAATGTTAATTTTAATATGTTAGTGGCATCTCCATTTTAATTGTAAGTGTCAGAGAGAGAATGGAAACTTGATTTATAAGAGTACTACAGGGATAAAAATAAAACAGTACAAATGTATGATCACCACATTTAGTTGGTTAGTGGGCCAAGGATTTGAAAGAAAAAATACAACAGTACGGAATATTGAAAAAAGTAAATAAATAAATAAATAAATATTATATTTTTTTAAATCCAGTAGACTATGTGAGAGGTCATGGTTAATTTTCTGCATAATAATAATTAATACGTTTTATTTATATAGTGCTTTTCCAGAGCTCAAGGACACTTTACAATAAACATCATAAATGTGAGGATAACATCAAACAATAATATAGAAAGTAAAGAGAACATCAGACATCCAGAGAGTAATATATAGATAAGACAATATAAGACAGAATAAACAGAAGTTAATTTAAGAAAACAATTCAGTTTTGTGTAGCGATTTGAATTCGGACAGGCTATTGGCAAGACAGAGTGATCTGGGAAATATTAAATATATATGTATTTGGTTATGTTTTTTTATTGTTATTTGTTTTTGCTAATCTATGTATATTCATGTTTCTTGCAGGGAGCTGCTGGTACTCGTGGTCTGCCTGGTCTGGCTGGCAGATCGGGCCCAATGGTAAGATTCAAGTGATATCAAAAGAACTATTCTTTATTTAAACAAGCTATGGAGTGTATATAGAATGTGACGGTGGTTTAGCTGCTTTGGATAAAAAAAAAATATGTATACATATACAATATATGATAGTTTTCCTGCCATATCCATGCAATTATACATTGTTCTGATGCTTTATTTATTCTATGAATCTTGTACCGTAGGGCATGCCTGGTGCCCGTGGCTCTACTGGTGCCCCTGGAGCCCGTGGACCTCCTGGAGATGCCGGTCGTGCTGGTGAGCCTGGTCTTGTTGGAGCTAGAGTGAGTATCAGCCTCTTACTGCTTTGTATCTGTCCAGTCCATTATGACAAAATCTGTAAATCACAAAGCAAGAAACATGTGAAATGTCTCCTATTTTACAAGTATGCATTGAGATCAATCATTTTTGACATGTGACCATATGAACAAGACCATCACTTTATATCTTTTCAGGGTCTCCCTGGTAGCCCCGGCAGCTCTGGACCCCCTGGAAAGGAAGGGCCTGCTGTGAGTACAATCACCGTTTTTATATTCATACTATACACATAGTTGGAGTTACCAAGAAAAAATATTACTAATCGATGAGCATTATACTTTGTGCATATTCATCACCTTTATATGCTGTTCTCTAGGGGCCCTCTGGTCAAGATGGTCGCACCGGCCCCCCTGGCCCAACTGGACCCAGAGGCCAGCCCGGTAATATTGGATTCCCCGGTCCTAAGGGAACTTCTGTAAGTATTGACTGTATTTTGCAGATTTCATCTCTAGATATTCAAAATATAATAATGTATCAATTAGCTTATCAATGAACCTTCTTGTAGGGTGAGCCTGGCAAGCCTGGTGAGAAGGGACCTGCTGGCCCTACTGGACTGAGAGTAAGTATCTCAGAGAGAGAAATATCTGTTATAAACATTCTTCAGTATCCAGTCTCAAGAAGTGAGTTATTAATTATTGAGCTGCTCTGATTGCGTTCCTCTTTTCTTTTAGGGTCTTCCTGGTCCTGATGGTAACAACGGCCCTGCTGGTCCCGTCGGACTTGCTGTAAGTAGGCCATCTGATATTTTCTAAAAAGACTATCTATGTGGATTAGTACATGACCTTTTATTGTTTCTCAGTGGTAACAGATTGTTGTCTTCTAATTTAGGGTGCTACTGGTGAGAAGGGAGAGCAGGGACCATCTGGTGCTCCTGGTTTCCAGGTCAGTGTCATACTTTTACAAGCCTTCTTTCAAGATTATACAGTCTTCATTCAAGCTTGAAGTGTGAAGTTAAATATGTGACCCTGGACCACAAAACCAGCCATGAGGGTCAGTTTTTCGAAATTGAGATTTATACATCACCTGAAAGCTAAATAAGTAAGCTTTCCGTTGATGTATTGTTTGTTAGGATAGGACAATATATGACCGAGATACAACTATTTGAAAATCTGGAATTCGAGGGTGCAAAAAAATCTAAATATTGCGAAAATCGTCTTTAAAGTTGTCCACATGAATTCTTAGCAATGCATATTACTAAACAAAAATTAAGCTTTATTACATTTAAAGTAGGAAATTTACTAAATATCTTCATGGAACATGGTCTTTACTTAATATCCTAATGATTTCTGGAATAAAAGAAAAATCTATAATTCTGACCCATACAATCGTATTGTGAAGAAATCCAGACAAAATAGTAAAATCACAAGGTACTCCATGATTGGGAATCACTGTCATACGAAAAATAGAATAAGATAAATTCGTACTAGTCTTAGTGTGAATTCTTCCTGTTTATGTAGTGTTTGAATATTAAAAACTTGTGTTTCCTGCTCAATCCTAACAGGGTCTTCCTGGCCCCGCTGGACCTGTTGGTGAGGCCGGCAAGCCTGGAGATAGAGTAAGTTTTCATGGCTCAGATGTTATGCAGCATGCATCTTATGTCATGCAAATCATTACAAATATTTCTTATCTCTCAACAGGGTATCCCTGGAGATCAAGGTGTATCAGGACCTGCTGGTGTGAAGGTGACTTACCTTTCTCTGATTTCTTGTGCTATGTTTATTCTCACATGAGAAGAAATGAGCCTGTCTTACGGTTCTTCTGTCCTTTTATCACTATTTAGGGTGAGCGTGGTAACCCTGGACCTGCTGGTGCTCTTGGCGCTCAGGGACCCATTGGTAATCGTGGACCTGCTGGTTCTCCTGGCCCTGACGGAAACAAGGTATGTACACATGTCACCGCACATGTCATTTAGACAGATAATTTTAGTTATCTGTCTAAATGAGTGTAACTGAGTGTAACTGACAAAATCTGTATTCTTCAGGGAGAGCCTGGTGCAGCTGGAGCTGCTGGTGCCCCTGGACACCAGGGAGCTGCTGGTATGCCCGGTGAGCGTGGTACCGCTGGAACTCCTGGACCTAAAGGAGAGAAGGTATGTTTTGGAGCAATGCTCTTGGCACTCTATAGTGAATATGTTGCCAAATCTGGATGTCTCTTACAGCTGACTAAAACATTTCTCTTATACACAGGGTGAGCAAGGATACAGAGGCCTGGAGGGCAATGTTGGAAGAGATGGTGCCCGTGTAAGTATACCCAGTACCTTTATCTCATTTCATACAAAATTACACAAATGTTTTGTAGCCGTGATTTTATGGTACTTCTTCCTCAATTTACAGGGTGCTCCTGGACCTAGTGGACCCCCTGGACCCGCTGGTGCTAATGGTGACAAGGTAAAGAGCTTTCTCTCAACTGCTATGTCAGTCAGATCAAAGCAAAGAATTGCTGCTATCACTCTAAATCATTTAAATATTTACACCAGTCCAAAGGGTTTTTCTTTTTATTTCTTATGGATCTTGCGTGATGAATCACACATTGTAATCAATGTCAAAAGTGACATCATAAAAGAGGATTTGAAATGATTGAGAACAAGATCACACTGGCATTCATTTAATAAAACACCACAAACAGAATGTATTAAGATTCTTACCTTCTCAAGGGGCGAGTAAATTGCGTCATTGATCCATTGCTTGAAGAAGAAACTCTGATGACATCTGTCAGAATCACTGCTGCCCTCTGCTGGGAAATTCAAACAATAATCCATTATTCAGAAATGCTTGGATCAAGTTAAAGCCATCACATGATTTGATTCCTTTTCAGTATTTTTATTTTTTTGTTTGATTATCAACTATAGTAAATATTTATAAACAACAATCAAACATTGCTACATTAATTTAAATTTGGTTCAAATCATATTTTTAAACCTTGAGTGACAGACACATTTTCATTTCTAAAAAAAAAAAAACACAGTAGGTTGGAATTTATGCAATTTTCTAAAATAATTTAATTCAACATACGCAATAAGTGAGTTTTATTTACCCATGACTTATAAAATGATTAAATCATTATCTTTTCATCTAAATCATTAAATTGCACTATATAATGCATTGCCCATGTTCATTAAGTCCCAAATGTGGCGACTTTGAACAGTGAAAACAATTGAAATGTTAATGCATTGATTTAAAACAGGAAATCCAATGTTCTTCTAATTTTATGACAAAATATATTAAATGTGAAATACAAATTTGTTCAGCATGCTAAGGTAAAATGTTTAAGGAATGTCATACAAGGAAAGGTGCTTAAATGGGCTACATTTAACTTATGTGAACATGGTGAATGTGTCCAGACTGTTCTGAGGGATCTCCAAAATGACTTACAGGTGCTTCCTTAAGACATTTTGTAGCCAAAAAGAAAGTGATAACCTACAATTAACTTGGAAGACTGGCAAAAGCACTTACTTCAGGTAGCTGTAAAGATGATTCTGATCAAACCTATCTCTGTGTTCTCTTCCAGGGTGAGACTGGCTCTTTCGGCCCTGCTGGACCTGCTGGTCCTCGTGGTTCTCCTGTGAGTATTATAATCAGTTTTTACTACACACTAATACAATATTTTTTCCATTATTTATTGATTTATGATTGCCCGATATTAAGGAACTAAAAAAAGAACTGTGCACAAACTATAATTCACTTCAGAAACAAGCATTCATACTCAAATCTTGACATGTATTTTAGGGCGAACGTGGTGAGTCTGGCCCTGCTGGACCTTCTGGATTTGCTGGACCCCCTGTAAGTCCATGTGAATTCTCCTGAAGTCAGCTTCTAAAGCCTCTTTGTGATTCATATATTCAATTTAAGGCTTCCAAATCAGCTGTTTTAAAAAACTTTGAACACATATGCACTAAAAACTGACAGGGACATAATGTGTCTTGTAGGGTGCTGATGGCCAGACTGGACAAAGAGGTGAGAAGGGACCTTCTGGTGGAAAGGGTGATATTGGACCCCCCGGCCCTGCTGGTCCTGCTGGCAATACTGGACCCCTTGTAAGTTTGAGACTACATTTAATAAAAACTAATTTATTGTTGAAGAAACATATCTTAAAGAATTAACTTCTGAAAAGTACTGTAGTTTTGACATTACCTTCATGTCTCAGTCAAGGATATATTGGACAACACATCCAATGTATCTTTGTGATTTTATGATCTTTTTTTCAATTTCTTGTGCATCTTTAGGGTCCTGCTGGTCCTGCTGGCCCACCTGGTGCCCGTGGTGACTCCGGTCCACCTGTAAGTATGCTTTTATGGATTTATATATTCATTAAGTTGTGTGACATTTCCTACGTGACTCATGAATTTCTGGCTCTATTCTAGGGTCTGACAGGTTTCCCTGGTGCTGCTGGCAGAGTTGGACCTCCTGGTCCTGCTGTGAGTAATATTAGATAACTTTAAATGGAGTTGTCCGGATCTAATGCTTAACGCTAGCACTTGCTTCATTTTAGGATATATCTTTATAGTCTCACATATAATCTGATTTTCTTCCCACCAATTAGGGTATTGTTGGACCTGCTGGTCCCACTGGTGCTCCTGGAAAGGATGGCCCACGTGGTGCTCGTGGTGATGTTGGCCCTGCTGGTCCCCCAGGAGAGAATGGACTGATTGGACCACCTGGTCTGGCTGGAGAGAAGGGATCTCCTGGAGAGGCTGGTGCACCTGTAAGTACTAGCTGAACATGTCAGACCATGTTAATTGCAAAGTATTATGTAGTATGTATTACATCTGATGATAACCTTTTTTTTTTTTTAAACAGGGAGCACCTGGATCTGCTGGGCCTCAGGGTCAGCTGGGATCTCAGGGATTCAGTGGTCTTCCTGGCTCCAGAGGTGATCGTGGTCTTCCTGGTGGCCCCGGTGCTGTTGTAAGTGAACTGGCCCCCTGATTGTGTCCAAACTGGTCAAAGCTAACTTGCTACAGGGTAAATCTTAATCAGTTTTTTGTGTGTTCTTTAGGGTGAGCCTGGAAGAGTTGGCCCTGCTGGTGCCCCTGGTCCCCGTGGTCCCCTTGGCAACATTGGCATGCCTGGTATGACTGGTCCTCAGGGAGAGGCTGGACGTGAGGTGGGTACCAACTGTACTTCATTTTAAGACACACAATTTTTAGGGTTTTCTTTTTCCATACAATATTCACATATGCCTCTGTGTTGTTTTGTAGGGAAGCCCTGGTAATGATGGACCTCCTGGCCGTCCTGGTGCTGCTGGCCTTAAGGTATATAGCCCTGATATGACTTGTGACTAAGCATTTCTTTATATTTGACCATCACTAACTTTATCCTAAGACTGCAGTGTTGTAATAAATCCTAAAGTTTCAATTACCAAACCAGACTGTGTTACATATAAATGAAAAAAGTAATTGAACTGGACTATTTCTACTACCAGGGAGACCGTGGTGAGCCTGGTTCCGCTGGACCAGCTGGATCTGTCGGTGCTCCTGGACCCAATGGACCATCAGGCGCTGCTGGCAGACCAGGAAACCGTGGTGAATCTGTACGTGTTACTGAATTAAGCAACAGCATTTACTAAATTATGCATAGAAATTAAAGAGACTACCACACATGTAATCAATCCATTCTCTCATTTACACCCCCTTTAGGGACCTCCTGGAGCTGCTGGCCCTGTTGGACATGCTGGAGCAAGAGGTGCACCTGTAAGTGTGTCAGACATCATCTTTATTAAAGGCAATTTAATTGAAGGACCCGGTCAATGGCTTCTGTGGATACTTCTTACTTTCAATGTCTTCTTTAATTAACAGGGACCTTCTGGACCTCGTGGTGAGAAAGGTGTTGCTGGAGACAAAGGAGAAAGGGGCATGAAGGGACTTCGTGGACATCCTGGTCTGCAGGGAATGCCCGGACCCAACGTAAGTGGCTCAACTTTAATAATAAGCTTCAATGTCTTTTTCCTGTGAAAACCATTTGAACAGTTTTAGTTCTCCTACAGATTAGTAAAATGATTCAGCATAAAAGATTGCAGAACAAGAACAAATGACACTGTCTTACAGGGTCCTTCTGGTGACAACGGCCCTGCTGGTGTGGCTGGTCCTGCTGGTCCAAGAGTAAGTAACTCTCTCATTCTTAAGACTTATCACACAGGATTTTGTAATGAACGTGTGGAAATGTGCATAATGGTTTTCTGCATTTTGTCTTTAGGGCCCAGCTGGTCCTAATGGCCCCCCTGGTAAGGATGGTTCAAATGGCATGCCTGGTGCTATTGGACCCCCTGGACACCGTGGTCCTCCTGGACATGTTGGACCTTCTGTAAGTAAACATACATTTGAGAATTACTCTTGACACAGATGGAAAGAAAACAGAAAACATATGTTGTAAAATATAATATAGAAAATACAGTATCTTACCTTGAGATGGAATGTAGAGAAAACTCCCCAGTTGAACACAGTGTGTGGTTAATCTATAATGTGTATAACTCTAGGGTCCTCCTGGATCTCCTGGTCTTCCCGGACCCGCTGGTCCAGCTGGTGGTGGATATGACACATCTGGAGGCTATGATGAGTACAGAGCTGACCAGGCCTCTCTCAGGGCCAAGGATTATGAGGTGGATGCCACCATCAAGTCCTTGAACACTCAGATTGAGAACCTGCTTTCCCCTGAGGGCTCAAAGAAGAACCCTGCCCGTACTTGCCGTGACATCAGGCTCAGCCACCCTGAATGGAGCAGCGGTAAGTGACCAAAGCAGTTTGAGGTCTTTCCTGTTCTTCCAATAGAGTTAACCCATCTTCCAATAGTTCTTACTTCCTATGACTTTCCCTAATGATCTTTATTGTTTTCTTCCCCTGTAGGTTTCTACTGGATCGACCCCAACCAGGGCTGCACTATGGATGCCATCAAGGCCTACTGCGACTTCTCTAATGGCCAGACCTGCATCCACCCCCACCCAGAGAGCATCCCACGCAAAAACTGGTACAGAAGTTCCCAGGAGAAGAAACACGTTTGGTTCGGCGAGACCATCAATGGTGGTACTGAGGTAAGTTAAAGAATTTCACAAAATTTGGAGACCTCAGAAAGGACCAAATTAATTACTGTACTGACTGTTCAATATTTATCAAGAGAAAGCTGTCTGAAATTTGTCTTCTTGCATTCCCTTTTCAGTTCGGTTATAATGATGAGACCCTGAGCCCACAGTCCATGGCTACTCAGCTGGCCTTCATGCGTTTGCTGGCCAATCAGGCAGTCCAGAACATCACCTACCACTGCAAGAACAGCATCGCCTACATGGATGCCGAGAATGGAAACCTGAAGAAGGCTGTGTTGCTGCAGGGCTCCAATGATGTGGAGCTCAGGGCGGAGGGCAACAGCCGCTTCACTTTCAGCGTCCTAGAGGATGGCTGCAGTGTAAGTTCACTTTTTACACTTTGATTAAACAGACAAAATCTTCATCCAGTTAGCACGATATGTACAAAATAAGAGGTTAAGCGTTAACAGTCACAGAGGATAGTGTTCAACATGCATATGAGATAGACTCTCACAATTACATGAATCTATATATGTTTACACCTTGGCATGTTTATGACAGTTTGATGTTTGTCAAAAAAAGAAGTCACTTAACATGTTTTATCTTTTTGTTGCATCCCTGCAGAGACACACTGGCCAGTGGAGCAAGACAGTCATTGAATACAGAACAAATAAACCATCTCGCCTTCCCATCCTCGACATTGCACCTTTGGACATTGGTGGCGCAGATCAAGAGTTTGGTTTGGACATTGGCCCAGTCTGTTTCAAATAAATAGACTCATGATAAATTAAACGAGAGAAAGAAAGAAAAAAGAAAAATCTCTGCCCTTCTTTCTGTGTTTTTTTTATACTGAATGCTGATTTTTTCTGCAAATCCACTTGCTTAAGCTGGGCTCTATCGGAGAGGACCAATGGACTGAACGGAGCATTGCGCAATGCAAATTAATACAGCAGCCCAAAGAGACACAGGATAACACCATGTTATGGGACATGTCATCATTTTGTAAAAATAAAAGAAGTGTAATAAAAACAATGAAAGTATACATCACTTTGTGGTCTTTGTATATCTTCCAAAGAGGAAGTTTAAAACCACAATTTCCGTAAGGTTTAAACTACCTCATGTGTAAAGGAAAATCCTAATCAACATCCTAGTTGTCACTAGTTGGTACTAAGGCTTCAAGTTCTGTCCTGTTTCAAAGGTGCTCCAATACTTGAAGCAGTGATTTTATATGGTGCTATACATGCAGCTGTGGAGGAAACCACTGTTACTGTATTACTTTGTATTGTCTCTGAGGAATATTGCACAGGTCCCCCTGATAACCCCATTTTTAAGCAGGTGGAATATTCCAAAACCTGATGTTTGTCTGCTTTTTGTTTTTGTTTTCTCAGAGTTTTGTTCAGATTTTTTTTTTTTTTTTTGTTCAGGCATTACATTCTTTTACGCCCCCAGTGTTAATACTGACAGCACAGTTCGTCCAGTTTAAAGGGTTGCAGAGGCCTCTCTCTCAAAACAAACCACAAAGTTTATTGTACCTATTTTGTATATGTGAGATGTTTAAATAAATTGTGAAAAGTTCTGAAAATAAAGCATGTCCAATGTTCCGAAACACATTATTCCATGAGTTAAGTGCTTCAATGTTGGGAAAAAAAAATGTTTGACTTAAATGGCCATTTTGAATGTCTGCCTGATTTTTAATTCCTAAATTCACTAGCAAACAATTTCAATGTGTTTATTTTCAAAACATGAAATGGGTTTTCTATTGTATGCAAAGAATGGGTGTTTTGTTTCTTAGCAAAAAATACATTGAATCTATTGCCAGTTAGAGTTCATTTTCCTCTGTTTATAGTTATGACATGCTTTTCAGATGGCAAAATCTTTCTCACTTTTGAATCAAATAAAAAGGCAGTCACTGCAACTTGGCATGTTTCAAACATGATGTTTGTATTTGTAGAGAATCCAAACATGTATATTTTTACACAGAAACCATAGTATTAAATGCTACACATTGTGTGTGTCCAACCTTTTTGATGTTTAACCAACATCCCCACTAGTAACCAGGCAGCATAATTATCACAGGGATCCACATTTAATATGGGTCCCTTTACTATTAACTAAAATTGATAGATTTTTTTAAATATCTCTCTAAACTATTTGGAGGCAGGGGTGTCATGCACTAGTTATTTTTGAGGGGGCACAAGTGAAGTGGGGGGGGGGGGGGGGTGCTCGTTATTGACACACGTCAGCCACAATAGCATTTATAACTAATATAGGTTTGTTTTATTTATTTTTTCCTTTTTATTCAAAATATTCTCAAACTTGTTAACTATATCATGAAATATCTCAATTCTCAAATATGTGTAAGTAAATGCATTTTGCACCTTTATAGATTACAGTGACGGCTCGTGGGTTTTAAAATAGAGGTGGCACACTAATTGGATTGGTCTGGGGATCCCTGCTGATTATTATTATTATTTGCTAAACCACTTTAAAATGGCTTTTTGGTTGCTTTTAGTCAGAAAAACTTTTTAAAGGAAGGACTACAATGGAAATAAGTTATTGTAACTTTATTGTGTTATCCTTGACAAGAAGGTTGTATCAGTGAATTGCTACTTTTTGTGTCAAATAAAATCAACTTAATGCAACTCAACAAACCGACACACATACCTTTACCTGGCCACAAGAACAACAGCTGACACAGAACAACATACGCTATTTGTGTCCAGCGAATATTCTCCAAAATGACGCTATGTTGACGTAGAGGAGACTTATTGTTGAATAAAGTTGTTGTTTTTGTTTTCTTTGCACAGAAAAGGTGTTCTCATCACTTCATTAAATTCAGATTGAACCACTGATGGCAGACGGACTATTCTGACAACGTCTTTCATACTTTTCTGGGCCTTGAGTGTAATTTACTTGGCAGTCAATGGGACAGTCACGGTTTTCATCCAAAATATCTTAAATTGTGTTCCGAAGACGAACAAAGCTTTTAACGGTTTTGGAACGACATGGGGGTAAGTGATTAATGACAACATTTTCATTTTAGGGTGGAGTAACCCTTTAAAGGATTTTATGCTGCACCAATTAGCAGCAACACTTGGCAACACTTCCTATAATATCTAATGTACTTGTTAATTTGTAAGAAGAATGACATCACTGCTTATTTTAGTCGCTTATATACTGTCTCACCCTTATCTCTAGGTTATTGTAATCAGCTGATCCAGTCGGTATCCAGACCAGATGGTGGACCTGCACCCAGGAATGACCATTAAACATCCCTGAATGTCAGCAGAGACCATTTCAACTAGACGACAGATCCTCTGTGAAGACCTCATTGATTGCCCCAGCACAGATCCTCAGCAAAGACTACGAGAACCAGACAAGTCCTCTGCACAGACCCTTTTTACCAGCTTCACCTGCTGGAATGATGTTCCTTCAAGCAGAAGTTGGTTGAAATATTCTGAATGATATCAATCCACTATCTGACTTGTGAAGAAGCCTGGAATTATCACACTACGTTTGATCGCTTGGCCAGAGAAGAGCTGGTTTCCTGACTGAGCCTGGTCTTGATAGAGTTTGGGTTCTTTGTCACTGTTGCCTTTTGGCTTGCTTAATTGAGGACAACTAATATTCAGCCTTGTTGATGTCAGAGGTCAGAGGAGAATGGGCAGACTGGTTTGAGAGGCAACAGTAACTCAGTAACAATAACCACTCGTTACAATCAAGGTATGAAGAATACCATCTCTAAACACACAACACGTCGAACCCTGAAGCAGATGGGCTACAGCAGCATTAGACCACACCCGGTGCCGCTCCTGTCAGCTAAGAACAGGAAACTGAGGCTACAATTCACACAGGCTCACCAAAATTGGACAATAGAAGACTGGAAAAAGGTTGCCTGGTCTGATGAGTCTCAATTTCTGCTGCGACATTCAGATGGTAGGGTCAGAATTTGGCGTAAAGAACATAAAAAAGCATGGATCCATCCTGCCTTGTCTCAACGGTTCAGGCTGCTGGTGGTGGTGTAATGGTGTGGGGGATGTTTTCTTAGCACACTTTGGGTCCCTTAGTACCAACTGAGCATTGTTTAAATGTCACAGCCTACCTGAGTATTGTTGCTGACCCTGTCCATCCCTTTATGACTACAGTGTACCCATCTTCTGATGGCTACTTCCAGCAGGATAATGCACCATGTCACAAAGCTCAAATCATCTCAGACTGGTTTCTTGAACATGACAATGAGTTCACTTTACTAAAATGTCCTCCACAGACACCAGATCTCAATCCAATAGAGCAGCTTTGGGATGTGGTGGAACGGGAGATTCGCATCAACGATGTGCAGCCGACAAATCTGCAGCAACTGTGTGATGCTATCATCTCAATATGTACCAAAATCTCTGAGGAATGTTTGCAACACCTTGTTGAATCTATGCCACGAAGAATTAATGCAGTTCTGAAGGCAAAAGGGGGTCCAACCCGGTACTAGCATAAAATATACAGTAAATATAATTTACTTGTTGTGTGGTTTAAAAAGTGTTAATATTTATATTGTAGTGCATTTGTTCATTGTTAATATATATTTATATTAAAGTATTTGGTCATTATATAATTAAAGGCTTTAATCTTTTTAAATGGTTATATTTGTGCTTCACTGCGGAATTACATTAAGCAGGGGGGTATGCAAGACAGAAATTTGGGCCCCCTTCTTTCTGATGAATGTGTGTGTGTGTGTGTGTGTGAGTGTGTTTGATGTATATAAAAGAAACTGGAAGACACTGAATAAGAAAATGAAATAATTTATTACTTATTTTTTCAAATAACATTGAAACATTTTTTTTCAAGCAACGAAAATGTTCTTAAAGTTTTAATTTTAGTTAACTTTAATACATATATAACCGTGCTTGTCTATCGTTGCAGTTTTATCTAGTCTACTAGGCAACCCTTATTATTTATTCCATTGTTTTTTTAATCATTACAAAAATAATTTTAACAGTTAAAATTATTTGTAATTATTTGTTTGTCGTATTTTCCTTTCTATTCTCAGTACGATATTACAATCTAGGCAGTAGCAATAAAGAAATATAAAAACACAAGCAGCTAAACGCCTGAATTTACTTTCACTTAAAAGTTTGTGTGTGTGTGTGTGTGTGTCTTTGCTTGTTTTGTTTTTATAATAAATAAAAACAAAACAAATTTAAATAGAAAGTGTTAGAATACTAGTGTTATCAGAATCAGAATGAGCTTTTATTGCCAGGCATGTTTATACATACAAGGAATTTGTTTTCGTGACAGAAGCTTCCACAGTGTAACAGAATGACAGTGACAAAAAAAAAAAAAAAAAAAAAGTAAAAGTAAATAAGGATTAAAAATATACAACTTGACAATTGTATGTACACATATATAAAAATAGACATTTGTATGTATGTAGAAGGTCATTATTTATAATAAATAAAAAGAAAATAAGTAGAAAGAAAGAACAGCGAATCCTAGTGTTAAAGGCTCATTTTTCTGTTTAAATAAAACAAGTAATAATAATAAAAAAACAATAATAAACAAGAAGATAAAATTAGAATTAGCATTATAATAGAGAGTGCTATAGTTAGAGGGTCAAATGAAGATGAAAGAGATGTATTTTCAGCAGTTTCTTGAAAATGGGCATGACGCCTCTGGTGAACAGCGCAAACGCTCATTCAAAAGAGATTTAAATACTCCGCATACTGAGAGCGGCTCCCTGATGCGCCAAAATTATACACATTAGAATGATTAAAGCAGTGGAGGACACGAAAATCATGAGAGAAACACATGTTGCGGGAGCAGGCGGCAGTGGTCAGGGATTCAGCGGGAGCTGGTTTAAGAAAACAGCCGAATCCCAGACATTTTGGGTGATTAAGAAATACAGGTGTTGTGCCCAATTCTGACCCCCTGCTAGATTATTACCCCCCTAGTATTGGTAGGTTTAGGAGTAGGTTTGGGGGAGGGGTTAGGATTAGGCAATCAGGTAGCGATTTGAACGAGGGGGGTAATAATTTGGCAGGGGGTCAAAATTGGGCACAACACCGGAATCGGCCCGACACTAAAGTGGACAGCGCGCCGGACGTGGCCCGGATTAATTTTTAATATCTGCTTTACTGTTCACTAATCTTTCATTTTAAATTAAAACGTTTAAAATGTTTACTTTCATTGTCATTATAAATATATAAACATCTCATTATGATGAATGCATTTTTAAAGTAAAGAACTCACTTGATTAAGATGGCATGAGAAAAATTTATTTACACAATTTATTTACAAAACTATGCAATTACAGACAGAGAGCGAGAAAAAAAAACAAGTTATACCGAAAGTATATATATATATATATAAAGCATAACATTTAGCGAAATTACCCTTACATTTAGGTTATTTATTCTTGAAAACTAAAATTTAACAAGTATAAACAAAAAACACTCAGGTGACACTTTACAATTTACAATAAGGTTTCATTTGTTAACATTAGTTACCTACCCAACATGGACTAACATGCCAAATACTTAACATTAACCTTAGTTAACTGTAGTTAATATATTAACCTAGTTATTTTCAACATTTACTAATACATTAAGAACAAAAGTGTGCCTGTTGACATTATTTAATGGATCAGAGCTAACATGAACTAACAAAGAACAGTTGTTGTTTTTTAACAGCATGAAATAGTAATGTATATTGTAACAAATGTATTGCTCATTGTTATTTAATGTAAATTTCAACATTTACTAATGTTAACTAAAGATATACCTTATTGTAAAGAGACACCAAAACTTAGTATTTGAACAACACATTAGTACTGTAAATGGCAGAGTTTTAAAATTAAACACATTTTGTACTTTATCTAATCATTTACAACTATTACCATGAATCATTTTTGAGTCAAACAATGCATACTTTTTCATGGTTGTTGCCCCCTTTCAAATCGCTCAGGATTTATGGTTGCAGTGGTGTAACATGTCTTTCCACTTCTTAATCCAGTGACATCTTTGTTTGGGAGCTTTCATTTCTGCACCTGTAAAGAACAAATAATATACAAGTATCTATTAGTAAAAGTATAATGTAAAGGCATCGACGTGAACTACATTTAATGTATGTTGTAGCAATGTACCTGTTGTTTGACAGACTATTTACAGCACTAACTGCAATGACAGCACAATAAGTGGCTGTGCCCAGAATGATTAATATTTAGTGTGTAGCATGCCAGGTAAAAAGAGTTCACCCAAAAAATGAAAATCATTTAGTCCCCTTCATACTCTCCCTACCTGACAAACTTGTTGGGTTTGATTACCAGCATTCTTCAAAGTATCTTCGTTTGAGTTCTGCAGAAAAACAAACGTCAAAGGTTTGGTAAAGCATAAATGACAGAATTCTGGTTAACTATACATTGAATTAAATGAATCAACACATTTTTACCAGTCATCGCTATGCAAAAAAATAACAGTGAACCCTGCAATAAAATGCTTGAAAAATACATATTCAGTAGATCCAAAGCCTGCTGTTGATAAGGTCTCTTCAGTTAATATTCCCCGCAGTTACTGCAGAAAATAACATGATGAAACAGTCAATTCAGACATTTTACTTGCTCAACGTCTCTAATGCTCCTTGCTAGTTCAGTCAGAAGTATAATAAAGATGATGTCCACTGTCTTGGACTCCAAGCAGTGCTCTGTCTGTGTTCACAGGTGTCTGAGTAATGTCTGCCATTCCTTCAGCGATGACACTGGTTACTATAAAACATAGAAATATTAAAAGAAATGTGTAGCATGTTAAGAGAAATAGTTAGTCCTGTGTGTCTCTACATCCTGAGTCACGTGTTTTGGCAGAGATGAGCATCTGTGCATGTACAGTCTGCTTACATTTAGCATGTGTAAAAGCAGAACAGGGCTATTGCAGATGATCTCAGACATACTGATGCACATATGACTGCAGTACATTCTCATCATAAAATAACTGAAACTAGCGTATGTAGTTAGTTGAGGTTATTTGAAAACAACGACCTTATACACACTTAAACAAATCTTCACTCGTACATACTTCAAGAAATATGAGGGGGAAAAAAAACAACGTTTGCTTACTGCAACTGCATTTAAAAAAAATACGAATGTGGAAACTAAAAATACAAACAAACCTTTCTCTTTGTAAATGCTGGACCGCCATCATCCTCCTCTTCCTCATATGTTTGTTTGCCGGACTGTAGTGTTGCTCGTCAGTTTTCTCTAGACCCACACAACAATACTTAGATCAAAGATGAAAGAGATATCGTTTATTTATTTTTAACTTACGTTTCGCACAAAGCCGCGTTCGCAGCAGTCTCACACGTGAGGTTAACTTTTGTGAGTTCCTTTATGAGCTTATAAGCGCCTGCGCTAGTAAAATACTAAAAATAAATGCTCAACGATACTTACCAGAAGTGTTTTAAATAAATCAATACATACATACATATCTCTAAATAAACAATCCATTTCTTTACATACAAACCACACACAAACAAACATGGCGGACAGCACTCACGAGCACAGGTACGAGACTCCGCCCACGCTGCGCAGTGAAGGTGAATAAAATGAGAGCGCAATGAAGCAAGCTCAAAATACATACAAGCAAGCGTATACAGGTGCTGGTCGTATAATTAGAATATCATCAAAAAGTTGATTTATTTCACTAATTCCATTCAAAAAGTGAAACTAGTATATTATATTCATTCATTACACACAGACTGATATATTTCAAATGTTTTTTTTAATTTTGATGATTATAACTGACAACTAAGGAAAATCCCAAATTCAGTATCTCAGAAAATTAGAATATTGTGAAAAGGTTCAATATTGAAGACACCTGGTGCCACACTCTAATCAGCTAAAAAAAACTCAAAACACCTGCAAAGGCCTTTAAATGGTCTCTCAGTCTAGTTCTGTAGGCTACACAATCACGGGGAAGACTGCTGACTTGACAGTTGTCAAAAAGACGACCATTGACACCTTGCACAAGGAGGGCAAGACACAAAAGGTCATTGCAAAAGAGGCTGGCTGTTCACAGAGCTCTGTGTCCAAGCACATAAATAGAGAGGCGAAGGGAAGGAAAAGATGTGGTAGAAAAAAGTGTACAAGCAATAGGGATAACTGCACCCTGGAGAGGATTATGAAACAAAACACAATCAAAATGTAGGGGAGATTCACAAAGAGTGGACTGCAGCTGGAGTCAGTGCTTCAAGAACCACTACGCACAGACATATGCAAGACATGGGTTTCAGCTGTCGCATTCCTTGTGTCAAGCCACTCTTGAACAACAGCCAGCGTCAGAAGCGTCTTGCCTGGGCTAAAGACAAAAAGGACTGGACTGCTGCTGAGTGGTCCAAAGTTATGTTCTCTGATTAAAGTAAATTTTGCATTTCCTTTGGAAATCAGGGACCCAGAGTCTGGAGGAAGAGAGGAAAGGCACATAATCCACGTTGCTTGAGGTCCAGTGTAAAGTTTCCACAGTCAGTGATGGTTTGGGGTGCCATGTCATCTGCTGGTGTTGGTCCACTGTGTTTTCTGAGGTCCAAGGTCAACGCAGCCGTATACCAGGAAGTTTTAAGAGCACTTCATGCTTCCTGCTGCTGACCAACTTTATGGAGATGCAGATTTCATTTTCCAACAGGACTTGGCACCTGCACACAGTGCCAAAGCTACCAGTACCTGGTTTAAGGACCATGGTATCCCTGTTCTTAATTTGCCATCAAACTCGCCTGACCTTAACCCCATAGAAAATCTATGGGGTATTGTGAAGAGGAAGATGCGATATGTCAGACCCAAGAATGCAGGAGAGCTGAAGGCCACTATCAGAGCAACCTGGGCTCTCATAACACCTGAGCAGTGCCATTCCACGCCGCATTGCTGCAGTAATTCAGGCAAAAGGAGCCCCAACTAAGTATTGAGTGCTGTACATGCTCATATTTTTCATGTTCATACTTTTCAGTTGGCCAAGATTTATAAAAATCCTTTCTTTGTATTGGTCTTAAGTAATATTCTAATCTTCTGAGATACTGAATTTGGGATTTTCCTTTGCTGTCAGTTATAATCATCAAAATTAAAATAAATAAACATTTGAAATATATCAGTCTGTGTGTAATGAATGAATATAATATACAAGTTTCACTTTTTGAATGGAATTAGTGAAATAAATCAACTTTTTAATGATATTTTATTTATATGACCAGCACCTGTATATGACCTACTGCGTTGCATAAATATAGATTTGCTGTTGTTATAAATATTAAAGAATGTTCTGTCCTATAAAGAACTTTATATATATTTTTTCTACATTTGATCGCAGATAATTTGTTTTTGACAAATTCATGACATTAAAGGTGTAGTTAACATTATAAGATACTGTAAAGGTCTTAAGTCAAGTTTAAAACAGTTTTATGTTAATTATTGCTATATTAATGTAACCATCTATGACAGAACCGAGCCAAGTCATTGCCAGAAGTGGCCCAGACTCTACAGCTCAGACTCGGCATCGGCAAGTGTTATCCGGGCCGAGTGTGGCCCGCAGCTATCTCTCGCACATGTGTTTGTGATGCGGCTGTAAAGCACTCGCCCAATTCCTGGTCACTTTAACCGGCCCAGTGCTTTACAGCCGCATCACAAACACATGCGCTAGAGATAGCTGCGGGCCACACTCGGCCCGGATCACACTTGCCGATGCCAAGTCTGAGCCGGAGGCGCCGCAGGGCAGCCGAGCTCAGGCCGATTACTACATGCTATCTGGGTAACAATTAGCATGTTCAGTCTGTCCCTGTCTGTCACTACAATCATCTCCGATATTTTGTTAATTCTGATTGGTAAGAACCCAGTACGTAAAGCAAACTTTCATGGGTGTTAAGCACACTCAGGCCGCCCTGGCGGATGCGGAGAGTTGCGCGCACTGTCGTGCAATGCCAGCCAGGATCTTGGAAAGAAGGCTTTGGGTGGCTGCATCTTCTAAAGACGATCCGGTTCTATCTTCTGTCCCTCCTATGACAAAAGGGGTCCAAACCTCTCCCCCACGGGATCTTTCTTCGTGGGGGGATATTATGGATTCAGTGTCTCCTAAGTTTACGCTACTTTTCGACCAGCAGCTGCTGGCGGAAGCGATGATTTGGAGGGAGACGAGGAGAGGGACGAGCATGCAAATCGGTGATGTGGCGTCGACGGTGGTAGATTGTGACCTAGTGGAAGTTTGTAAGCATGCGGCAGTTAAGCTTGGCATCGCTTGGCCCGTAACTCCTGGGGATCCGGAAGTTAAACGTGACATCTACGATGGGAAAAGGCTTCCTTCTTGCCTTCCACAGGTGAAACAACTGCTTCCCGCTTTACCGGCGTGTGTGGCAGAGATGAAGCGGTCATGGGACAAACCCTTTTCTTATCGTGTGCCCGTCAAGGGATACTCGTCACTCGATGGAGCCAGTCATCAAGATAGTTGAGGATCCTGATGCCCACTTCCCAAAGACACTGTGCAAGGTCAGGTAGGACGAGGAACAGGTCCTTTTGGTTGCACCTAACTGGCCTACCCGGACCTGGTTTTCGGAACTCATGCTCCTTGTGACAGCCCCTCCCTGGTGCATCCCCCTGAGGAGGGACCTCCTCTTTCAGGGGCTGGGCACCATATGGCACCCGCGTCCAGATCTTTGGAACCTCCATGTGTGGCTTCTGGACGGGACGTGGCAGACCTAAGTGATCTGCCACCAGCGGTGGTAGACACTATCACTCAGGCAGGACTATGCTTTGAAGTGGAGTCTGCTCACAAATTGGTGTTCTTCTCACCGAGAAGACCCCCGGAGATGCTTGGTCAGAGTCATGCTCTGCAAGAAAGGCTGAAGCGTAGGCTGTCACCCTCCACCTTGAAAGTGTATGTGGCTGCCATTGCAGCCCATCACGATGCAGTAGACGGCCATTCCCTGGGGAGGCATGACTTGATCACTCCTGAGGGGTGCCAGAAGGTTAAATCCTCCTAGGACACCCCGATGCCCTCCTGGGACCTCTCTATTGCCCTGGCTGGACTTCAGAGGGGTCCCTTTGAGCCACTTGATTCGGTTGAGCTGAAGTTCCTGTCTCTCAAGACAGCTATCCTGATCACACTCACTTCCATCAAGAGGGTCGGGGACCTCCAAGCATTTTCGGTAAGTGAAGAGTGCCTTGTGTTCGGACCGGCCTACTCTCACGTTGTCCTGAGACCCCGGCCTGGATACGTGCCCAAGGTTCCCACCACTCTCTTCCGAGACCAGGTGGTGAGCCTGCAAGCACTGCCACAGGAGTAGGCAGATCCAGCCTTGGCGTTGAAATGTCCCGTAAGAGCAATTCGTATATACGTGGACCGCACCCGGAGCTTCAGAAGCTCTGAGCAGCTCCTGGTCTGCTTTGGGGGTCAGCAGAAAGGGAAGGCTGTCTCCAAGCAGAGGTTGGCCCACTGGATAGTGGATGCCATCGCCTTGGCGTACCATTCCCAAGGTGAGCCGTGCCCCCTGGGGGTGAGGGCTCACTCCACATGGAGTGTTGCCTCCTCCTATGCGTTGGCGCACGGTGCCTCTCTGGCAGACACCTAACACCTTCGCAAGGTTTTACAACCTTCGTGTAGAGCCAGTTTCTTCCCGTGTGTTGGGTAACAGGTAATTGGTGGGAAGAACTGGCTCAGTGTCACGCTTGCTGTGCCATTCCCCCTCACACAGGTTTTTCTCCCAGTAGAGTTCCCCGGTTGGCGTACCCTGGTCGATCATCCTCCGGCACCCTTGGCAGTCAAACTTGACGGAGCAGTTTGTCGCCAGGCCCAGTACTGGTGTTAGCATGCCCGGAGTCCTGGTCAGCCCCTGTACTGGGCTAGGTGTCCATATGGCTTGTTTCCCTACGGGTAATCCCATATGTGTATTATTCCACGGTAAGGTTTCGGTCTTGGTAAACCCGTGTCTTCCCTTGACAGACCCGCTCTGTCAGTCTCTTCTGGCAGCTGTTCCATCCCTACTCTATGGTAGGACCTGCCTCAGAGACCATTCCATATGTAGTACTGCCCCCTGGGTCAGTCCATATCAGTATCTCCACATGTCACTTCCCTACGGGTAGGATGTGGTCTCTGTAGCGACCTTTTTCCTAGGCTCGCTACCCCATCGTTCTGCTAAGCTGAAAGAACAAATAGGAAAGATTTGAAGCAATCTTTCACTGAAGGTTGAAATCCCTTCCAATAACTTTTGTGGACGAAACAGCAGCATGATTTTTCATCCACACCCGGAACAAGTCGACCTTTGGGTCTGGCCCATGAAGTGTTAAATTTATACGCTCTCTGGCTTCTGCAGGAGGTTATAAACACTATCCAGAGCGCCAGAGCTCCATCAACCCACTCACTGTATGGTCTTAAATGGCGAGTATTTGAAGACTGGTGTACTCATAAAGGAGTTATTCCTTTTCAGTGTGCGGTGAGTGATGTACCGTCATGGGACTTATCCATGGTTCTGAATGCCTTAACTCGGGCCCCATTTGAACCTCTGGAGAGTGTTGATATTAAGCTCCTATCTCTGAAAACGTCTTACTACTGGCTTTAGTCTCAGCTTAGCGAGTGTGTGAGTTACATGCTTTGTCGGTTCATCGGGCATGTCTGGATTTTAGTCCGGATGACAGCAAGGTTGGAGATGAGTGGTACCCGGTGGGGTCTTCTGCTGTTGTAGTAGGTTGGGGGTGTTGTACCCGCTGGGGGGGGGGGGGGTTTAGTATACATTTCTGTAGTAAACGTACAAGCAAGCAAGTCGATTTGGTCAGTCAAACTTTTAAATACATTTTATCATTTCTGTAGTAAACGTACAAAGTCACAATCCATGTAGCATTAAAAGCGGTTTTACTATGATTAGTGCAGCAGCAAGCGTGTGAGGTTGACATGGTAGATACATTGCACGCAAATTATTTGTAAAGGCTGTAAACAATTTGAATAGAATGCACCACAAACATGTTCGCCAACAGAATTGCAAAGTAGATTTTAAGCAAATCAATGAGTGAATTACCCACTGCTTTAAAACAGATATCTTTTGGACATTATTCAAGTTAAACGCACAGGCATACAAATACATTTGGTAATGTTAAATCTTACTGAAAATGGCCGATTAAGCAGTTTATATTCTGAAATATATTTCTAGGTTGTGTTCTGTGTGCATTAAATTACATTTGGATGTAAATGGTCCTTTTCCTAACATAAATGTAAAACACTGAGCTGCTAAGGCAGTGTTTAATGGATCACCTTTATGATGCTGTCGGGGTCTGGAGACGGGCATCTAGCTTTATCTGTCTTTATTTTGGTTAGGTACAGATTCCTCTGCAGTTGTTGTATGTTGTAAAAAAAAAACACTAAATATCCATTCATGTCATGCAACAGGCAAGCATATGCTATTACCCGCCAAAGCAGATTCGTCACGCGCCAACTTCTTACACAAATAAGATTGGGAAAGCCTATTAGTAAGTTTGATTTTATTTATTAATTTACTTACAATAAATAACAATAAAATATATTAAAATAACTACTTTATGTGCATATTTACTTTTGAGTTGAAAACATTATTAATTAACAAATAATTAGTAAAATCTTTCAGTCGTTAGGGGGGCAACGATTGAAAATAGTAGGATATTTTGCTAATTACTTATTGCAAATAGTTGCAATTATATGCACCTCAGCATTGCAATACATTATAAACCAGTATGAGTTGAGTGCAAATTGAGTGTAAATTTTAATTCTAATTATTAAATGGATGCCACCTTATTGGGGAAAAAAGCCCTCCCTACACCTACCCTAATCCTACCCAATAATTTATTTTCAACTTTTTGATGATTTTCTTCAATTTTATTACAAAATAAATGCTTTTCTGATTTGATTTGAAGTTTGAAAAGGGAGAAAAAAAGTTTGCCAAAAGGCAGATTCGAACCCAGGTTGATTGCGTCAAAAGGAATAGAATGACACACGCGTCACCATCTACACCACTGAATTTGATAGTTGGCAGCCGTCTTTTGTAATGTTGACTAGCACAATCACAATCTACTTGCTACTTGCACTTTTTTTAGTGTAAAATAAATGCTGATTTTTTTTTTTTTTTTTTACTATTATTATTATTTTTTCCAACAGTTAAACAGTTGCCCACAGAAAAAAAAACAGGGGATGCTGCAGCACCCTCAGCACCCGCGCCTATGCTAACCCGGCTTTCGTTCCCAAAGTCAGTGATTCAGCTTATAACTGCTTGCTTTGGACTTACGTGCCTTTTACCCCCCTCCTTTTTCTTCGTCGGAGGAGCGGAAATTGCACACTTTGTGTCCTGTACGAGCGTTACGCTATTATGTTTACAGGACACAATCGTTCAGGAAGAATGATCAGTTATTCATTTCATGGGCCACTCAATGTAAGCGTAAGCCGATCTCCTCACAGTGCCTTTCCCACTGGATGGTGGAGGTGATTGAATTGGCCTATACATCTATGGGTCTTCATTCCCCAGCGGGCTTAAGGGCTCATTCAACAAGGGGTGTGGCTACCTCGTGGGCATTGTTCAAATGAGATATTTGTGCAGCGGCAAACTGGGCTTCCCTTCATACATTTATCAGATTTTACAATCTGGATGTCACTGTGCCTTCTATGGCTCATGCAGTTCTCAATGTTGGCTCTTTGGAGAATTTAAAGGTAATTTTTTGTTCTTGCCGGGTCTGTTCGGCAGCTTCGGAAAGAATGCGTTTCGGGAGTTGGCTATATCATTCCCATAGTGAGGTACCGAGTGATTGTTTAAAGAGAACGTTAGGTTACTTGCATAACCCCGGTCCTCTGAGACCAGAGCGAGGTATCTCAACAAGCTTCCCTACACGCATAACACGGGGGAAGAGCATGCTTAAAATGCCGTTTCCAGGGATCACAGCCATACATATAGGAAGGGGGTGGGCTCCTTGTCATGAGCTGTGATTGGTCCCTCCTTCAGACAGACGTGGTGTAATTGGTGCTTCTATGGTCTATCACACCTGTGGCGTTTCCCATAGTGAGATACCTGGCTCTCATCTCAGAGAACGGGGGTTTCGCAAGTAACCTAACGTTATTTTTTGTGTGGTCGCCGGTTAACGTCATGCGCTGTATTTTGAAGTGACGAGAGCTTGCTCATGTTCACTTCGTACATTCTATATATATATATATTTTTTTTACTGCTTTTATTAGTTAATGTGTTCTTATATGTAAAAAATACATATTTTTAATTATTACAAAAAAAATTATTGACCAAAGTCATGATTTGGGGCCCCCTAGCTTCTTGGGCCCATATGCCCAGCATACTCTGCATCCCCCATAACGGCGCCCCTGCTGGGGACCTAACCGAGTCTTAGTCAGATCTGCCTTAAAGGGTTAGATCACCCAAAAATGAAAATTAGGCTGCTTTTTACTCACCCCCGAGGCATCCTAGGTGTATATGACTTTCTTCTTTCAGACGAAACCAGTCGGAGTTATATTAAAAATTGTCTTTGATCTTTCAAGCTCTATCATTGCAGTCAGCAGGTGTTGCATTGCTTCAGTCCAAAAGACATGAAATAAAAAGCACCCTTCCATAAAAAAAAAAGTGTCTCACATGGCTCCGGGGGGTAAACAAAGGCCTCTTGTAGCGAATCAATGTGTTTTTGTAAGAAAAATATCCATATTCAAAACTTAATAATCACTTGAATCATAAGAGTCATTCTACAGGGAATGGGCCGCATCTGGGCCAGAGGAAATTGTTTGAGTCGGTTTTCAGTGTGTGGGCCAGTTTTGGGCTGGGGCCAGCAAGGGGCCAGAACTTGAGCAAAGTTGTGGCCCGGAGGTGGGCCAGACAAATTTTGCTATCTGGGAACCCTAAATTTTACACCCTGCATGTGATTTTTACCGGGGGCCCATCACGAAATGCGACTGGGCTAGTTTTAAGAAGCAATTGGAAAGATTTTGTTGTGAAAACCTGGCAACCTTGGCACCAGCCAAAGCGCGAATGCAGATTTTAATTTAGCAGTTGGTGACGTGCCGCACTGAACGTTCTAATCTTGGCTGTTTTTTGGAAGCAGCATTCAAAATCCACTTGGCTCAAAAATCTGAAGGGGCACATGAATGGGCATGACGCCTCTGTTTGGGGTTTTTTTGTCTGACACAGAAAAGTAAAAAAATTAGTAAAGTAAAGAAATTAGCCCTGTGCCAACCAATCCCACACTCCCATACCACAGATCAGTGCTGTGTCCAAAATTGTCCCTATACCACTAAATTGTGCACTATTTGAGGGGACATTATCAAGTGCACTTATCCAATCCCATAATGCATTTCAGTAATGTCCCACACTAGAGGTCTGAGCATGTGCACACAACAGGAAGTGCATGCGCAAGACCCGGGTCTAATAAATGGCAACGCTCAGTGCCCTTAGTGTGCACTAAATCCACACTATCTGATAGCACTTCAGAGTGGCATTTGAGTCTTCTATCATTATACCCGTCAATTTCACCTACTCGTGTGACCCAAAATCACAACATGTCCAGGAAAACACAGCAGTGTAATTTTAAATAGATATTACAATTTTGTAGTAAAATGTAAAATATTGCATTTTATTGATAGAGATGATTTTTATTTTGTAAAATGTTTGCAGCTGCTTTGGGTTGCTACTGAACAGACATACGTTTTAAAATGCATTGAAAAAAAAATATATATATAAAAACTTTATTTGCATTTTTACAACACTATAAGCATGTCCAATTGAGTAATCAAAAGTTCTACATACTGTACACTTAGGCCAAAAACAGGAATACATCTTATAAGCAGACTAGTGGTTAAATGCAAAGACTGCAAGTGCAGGTATTGGGACAGACCAGATGTATGCATTCCCGCGTCTGTCCTGAAGATGGCGTCTGCAACACTTCTGGTGTTCACGGGCTTTCAAATAAAAAGCTGCATCTTGCTAGTCCAGTCCTTCTGATGCTTCAAGGCTAGAGTCCTGTTTAGCATTACAGGGTTCCTACACATTTTCCATTTCAAAATTCCATACTTTTCCAGACTGAAATTTTCAAACCTCTGAGTAGATTTACTAGTTTATACAGCATTATTTTCATCTTTATATTTGGTATACAGTACAGTCATCAGTAAATATTTTATTTTCTCTGTTTTTTTTAATTGATTTTCTTGAAGTGACAATATATCCTAAAGTGACCCTAAAAAAAAAAAAAAAAATACTGACTTCTGCATTGGGTTTCACATGTGAATGGTTTCTTGAAGGCACAAAAAACGTTTCTTGTGTGCATGCACAAGAATGTTTTTTTTTTTTTTTTTTTTTTTTTTACAACATTAAATGTGGGTGTTTCCTCTTAACATTAAAGAAAAGATAATAGTAAAGAAAAAAGCAATTCAGAAAGCATCTTAACCCTTAAAAGAGTTCTTAAGGTCCAAAATTGTTAGAAGCATGGACACTGACTTTTAAGAGGCTTAAGTGTTTGTTTAGCAGTGGAAAAAATGGACAAAACTTGAAGAGGGAGAAGAAATGTGTTGCACACAATGCATGATAATGAGTTAATAAGATGCTACACCAGGATTATTCAAATCTTGCCCTGGAGGGCCAATGCGGTGCAGAGTGACTTTGATCAGGGTTGGAGCCAAACTCTGCATCGCATTGTCCCTCCAGGGCAAGATTTGAATAACCCTGCGCTACACATTAGATCCACATGCGCGACCAAAATAAGAAATGCGCTGTGTAAATTAGTACAGAGCGCGCGTTTGCGTACGACATGGTTGACAGCTGTTAATGCACAATTACCATTTTAGATCTACAAACTGTACTGTATAAGATTTCTATTCAAACTGAAAGCATATATCTTTATTATCTTTAGCTAAATGTAAATCTAGGCTACCCGCGAACATTTTCAAAGACGAGGCTGAATTCAGCTTCTTATTCGCAGCTTCTTATTGACGCTATCCATTCCACCTTAAAAAAAGGCGACGCTTCCGCGTTTCTTATTCATGCATAATTTAGGGACCGTCTCTATTTGTGTCTCTTTTTCAGAAACAAACAATAAACTTTTTTTAAATGTAAACAACACTGAGATAAGAGCGAAAACGGGCTGTAAACATTAAATCTAATTACATTATACGTTAATTATTGAACTAGCATGTCATCATTTGAGTGCAATAATGACTATTTTATTATTATTATTATTATTTTAAATTTAGCCTCTTATGACGACTTCATATGAACCAGCACCTGTGAATAGAGGACTCCAGATACAAAATAATGACATTTCCATTGATTTAAAATGCACACAAAGTTTGCTTAAATGCATATATGGTATTTGTAAATACTATAATTTGTACTAGACTTCAGCTGTTCTTTCTGATATCCACTCAAAGACTATTCTGGTTTTGTAACAGAAAAACGTGCATTTTCTGTAAAGCTACTCAAACAATATGTGTTGTGAAATGCGTTATACAAATAAATATGAATTAAACTGAATGAGCCATTGCATTGTTGGTTACTGTACCATGTTGTCTCCGAGGGTGTGTTGAAAGTTTCACAGGGTGCTTATACCCAGTGTGCTTGTCCATTATATATATATATATATATATATATATATATATATATGTAATATTACGCAATTATATATATATAAATGTTATGTGTCTATAACTTCAAAATGCTACAGTAAAAATGCCTGAGAATTTGCATGGTGACAGTTAAGTGCCCTGGAAAACATTCAATGCTCCCTCAATGACAGCTGAGATATAGCGCCCCCAATAGGGCCATGAATGCAATAGACCAAATCTATATTGTCATATATGTCAAATTTATAGGTCCATTACTTCAAAATGGAGCCGTAAAAATATCTGAATATTTTCAGACATTAAAGCCTCTAATGAAACTTTTAACTCACCCTTAAAGAGAGCTGAGATTTTGTGCCTCGAATTGAGCAATCAGTGCAATGGCCTATTCAACTGAATATTCACATTTGTCATATGTATAGGTCTATCTTCTAAATGGTACAATGATATATATACAATTTTATTTTATTTTATTTTTTTTTTTTATAATGGACAAGCACACTGGGTATAAGCACCCCGTAAAACTTTCAACACCCTCAGAGACAACATGGTACAGTAACAACAATGCAATGGCTAATTCAGTTTAATTCATATTTATTTGTATAACGCATTTACAACACATATTGTTTCAGAGCAGCTTTACAGAAAATGCATGTTTTTATGTTACAAAACAGTCTTTATAGGGGTGAGTGTCAGAAAGAACAGCTGAAGTCTAGTACAAATACCATATATGCATTTAAGCAAACTTTGTGTGCATTTTAAAGCAATGGAAATGTCATCATTTTGTATCTGGAGTCCTCTATTCCTCTATTCACAGGTGCTGGGTCATATGAAGTCTTCATAAGAGGCTAGATTTAAAAAAATAATAATAATAAATAAAAAATAAAATTAATTACTGCACTCAAAGGATGACATGCACGTTCAGTAATTAACGTATAATGTAATTAGATTTAATGTTTACAGCCCGTTTTCGCTCTTATCTCAGTGTTATTTACATTTTAAAGGGGTCATATAAGGCTTTTTTAAATCATTATCATGAATTTATATAATTATTTTGTGTATTTGGTGTAACAGAATATGTTGACATGCTTTAATTTTCAAAAAATAAATAATTTTTCAAATACTGTATATTACTGTAGGTCCTCTATGCCCCGCCTCTCTCAAGCGCATCGTTTTCTACAAAGTCCCTCCTTCTGACAAGCGCAGCCTTAGAAGGTAAAACTAAGGACAGTTAATAATGTCCTTAGTTTTACCATCAGTTCAAGCCCAAAAGGGGAACAGACTGCCGTGACACACACAGTGATGAAGCTGGTATATGTTTGCAGTACACAAGCCACTGACGGTTAAGATAGCTGACTTCACCGTGTGACCCTGTCTCTCTCTCTCTCTCTCTCTCACACACACACACACACACACACACACACACACACACACACACGATTCGCAAAACTCTGCATTTGAACAGTCAATAGCAAATACTTTAATAACAAAACATACTTGCAGTAGCTGATTCAGAAGCGCCAGATTGTCTTAGCAAAGTCAGAATTACCTCTTCTCCTATGTTCACGAAACGGTCGTCCATAAAATGCGTTGCTGTTCTGTTGTAAGTAATCTTAAAGATTGCTGAATGCATCTACTTTCGGAAGGCCAAATAAAGTGTTTTTGCTTTCGCCTAGATACACACAGCATCTCCCTGACATTGCTGCTTCAACACTAACTGCGGTTACTGAAACCACGCCCTTTTTCTTTGCGTGAACATTTGGGCGACATTACGCAAACAATTCCAAGTGACGTAGACATGTGGGGGAGTGTCTGAACGAGCCGTTTTAGAGGGGCGTGGCAGAGTCTTAACTTTGATAAAGAATATCTCTTTAGATTTGAGTCTTTGCAACTTTACATGCACCAAGAGCTTGTAACACGCAAAAGAGAAAGGAAAAATGTATATCGCATCATATGACCCATTTAAAATAGTTTATTGTTCGTTTCTGAAAAAGAGACACAAATAGAGACGGTGCCTAAGTTAAGAAGCTAAGAAACGCGGAATCGTCGCGTTTTTAAGGTGGAACGGATAGTCAGTAAGAAGCTGCAAATAAGTAGCTGTAATCAGCCTCAAAGCACAATGAAAAACTGTAACATTTCATTCACTGACGCTCTACAAAAATCAGCAGCTCTAAACACGAAAGTGCATATACTTACTTGCCGGCAACCCCGCCAAAATAAAAGCGTGCTGATTTTAAGTTGAAAATGAAAAATTAAAACAATTCAAATTAAAAATAATTAAGGTTCAAATTAAATAAATAAATAAATAATAGCATTTTATTAAGTTTATTTGTAAATAATTTTATTTGTATTTAATACTCCCTTTTTATTTTAAAATAAAATAGTATTATCACACTTTATTATTTAGTTTATTATTTTATTAAAAAAATAAAAAATAAAGTGCAATAATATTATCACTATTATTAATTTATTTTTTATAGTTATATTTGATGGGTCACACCATGTGCCGCTGTGTGAGGACCAAACCAAATCTCCAGGTTCTCATATGAGAACCAGGCTGAAAAAATGATGTGCACCCCTGTCTATAAGCAAAGTATTTATACAAACAATTACAGCACTTTCAGAACCTTATTGTATCGCTGTTCATTTCCTATAAAATATGTATGACAGCATGGTAAATAAAAAATAAAGAATATACAGAGAATATTGTGAGAGAGAGAGTACAGTAAAACAGAAACAATTGCACCTGTAATTTCAACGTGAAGGCTTATAATAGACCATACTCTTAAAAGCACTCTTTTATTTCCTTCTTGGACAACAAACCAATAGTCATAGCTAACGGAGTCAGCCCCGCCTCCTCATTAAGATGAAAGTTTTTGTCTTTTCCTCACTCAGAGACACTCTCAGATTGGTCCTGAATCACTTTTAAGCTAAGACTCCTAGTTAGAAGGTTTTACGCTAAATTAGGAGCTCTCTGGGAGTATTCTAAGAATCTTTAAGCATACGGGCCCAGGACATTACTTAAATCAAATAGCATTCTTTTCTAAAGGAAACCTGGCATTAAACGCTAACTTGAAAATGAGAAGGTCTAGTAGGTACATGTGTCTGTTAAAGGGTCATGAAACCCCCATTTCAGCACTGGTTAGTTTTCACCACAGTTAAAAAAAAAAAAAAAAGTGGGCGTGGTGCGCAGCGGAGCGGAGGAGGGGGAAGAGGGGAGAGAGACAAAACAAACAGCTTCGCGTTCAGACTTTACCGTTTCATTTCGCTCCCATCGAGTTAAAAACACAAATAAATGCACAGCCATTTGCACTTTACATCGAAAACATATAAATGAACGCGCTGTTGTACCTCTGATAACTTTTAAGGCTTATTCTATGGCATTTATATAAGCCTTTTGACGGGTTGTGTCACAGAGCTGTAAAAACGGTTATGCTCACCAACTGAATGAATCGTGTTTGTGCCAAACTCTTATTACAAAGCAAAAACAAACACTCTTCTTCGATCCATGAACATTTCTCTCAGTTAATGTGCGCTGTCATCTCACAGTCCGAAACGTCTGTCATAGCAAATCAACACATGCTGTTGTGAATAATTAAGCGAAGCATCTTCTCATAGGATAAGAACACGCAGTCTCATGAATAATTTAATAGACAGACGCGTCATCGACGTACTATCGTCCATTGCCACGTCACAAATTGTGACGTCAATACAATGTTTTTAAACCCGGAAGATGAAACTAGCGCAAAAAAAGCTTAAAATTAACCAATTAAAATTTTGCCAACAGTTAAAATTATCGGATACTTGTCTTCTATGATCTGCAACACAAACAGCTCTGCTTGGTCCTGAATCTCAGAAAAAGTATGAAAGATTTCCCATTCATCAGCTTAGCTTTAAGAAGGGTTCTTGCGAAGACCCCTTTTGTGGCCGCTACATGACTCTTGTGTGCACTTCTGCCAGGCCTGTTCAGAGGCAAGCTCTGCAGCAGACTTCCTCCTGACAGTCAAAGCAGCATTGCATCATAAATATAGTGAGTGACGTGACATACAGCCAAGTATGGTGACCCATACTCAAAATTCGTGCTCTGCATTTAACCCATCCAAAGTGCACACACACAGCAGTGAACACACCAAGAGGAGTGGGCATTTATGCTGCGGTGCCCAGGGAGCAATTGGGGATTCAGTCCCTTGCTCAAGGGCACCTCAGTTGTAGTATTGCCGGCCCGAGACTCAAACCCACAACCTTAGGTTAAGGAGTCAAACTCTCTAACCACTAGGCCACGACCTCCCCTATGTGAATATGTGGAGTCAGTGGAAGACTTTGAGGGTTCTGGGTGCCATTTGGGACAGGGCTGAAGACTGCTTTTGATGGCAGCCAAGATTTACAGCGTAACTTGGTTGCATCCTTCCATTTGAGAAGCAGCCTGAGTGGAGCAATTTATGGAATAGTGAATAAGGGTAGAGGGAGCCCAGCTTTTAGGATATGGGTGGGGCAAGAGGTGGTGGTACAGGGGCATTGAAACCAGCTAAAATCTGATTGTTGCCTTAGTGACTTTGTACTGGATCATTATTGGTAGCTGGAAGCCATATAAATTCATTCTTAACTCATGAAGGTTTCTTTGGTCTTGTCTTTAAGAATTATGGTTCTAACACTTTTTGACTGTTCAATATCAATGTTATTAAACAGCAATGGGATTCATATAAGATTTGCAAGTAGTAAACTACGCCACCAGTATCATATATAAAAGAATTTCAGTTCAGGTGGTGGTTAACACTGGTTTGTTCGCATAGTATCTAAAGAATTGCCCTCGGAATATTTCTTTTAATTGACAAGTGATTTCTCACACCCTCACAAACTGTTTAAAACTGCTCATCTTACACAACACAATTTTTAGTCCCAACCAAAACAACTTGTTATGCAAGATAACAAGTGAACTCTAGCACTGATTTGTTGAGGAACGCATGTCTAATTCAGAAAAGCATTTAACGACTGTGTGTCTTGATCAAACAAATGATACTGGTTGTGGCGGTTCAAGAAATAGAGGGAATAACTTAAAACGTTTAACATTAACAAGGTTTGGTTTCTTCCAGTTTTACAATTGGGCAGGACACTATAAAGAAAAAAAAAGAACGAAACTTGGCGAGATTTCTTTAAAGCGTTGGAAGGCAGAAGAAAGCAATCAGGGTAAAGTTAAACCTGATGTAGATATGATAGTTGAGGCAACCGCAGCAGAAGGAGTGCAATCGGACTCCAACAAACCTGCTCTGCTCGCGACAACAGAAGCTGAGGCGCACGCGGGAAGCGAGCACGCGCCGCTCGGCTCGGACTCCGTCAGCTTCGCCGCAGCTCGTCTGTCTGCTTGTTGTCATGGAGGAGCCAAGATGGCGGTCCTGGCCTATAGCCTAGGCAAACGGGAAATAAATCAATATTTCAGCATCAAAAATGCAAAACTGCTGTCTGTCGCCGCCGTCGTCCTTCTCACTGTGTTTCACACGGCTTCTCGACATTATGGAGGTGAGTGTTTGTGTGGCGGTGTGTGAGAAAGAGCTGCGTGTTTGTGTTAGCGTCAATGCTAATGCTGTCACTCAATGTTTTCTGGGAGCGTGTGCGCGTGTCTGTCACTGCTAGATAACAGTTGCAGCTTTGCCCGTGAAAACACTAATAAACTGTGACCGTTTTTTTTTTTTTTTTTAAACGGACGTCTGTTTTGGTGTAATTTTATCATGAAGCAAAGCATTGTACCTGTCAAAGATTTTAGCTAATCAATAACAGATCAAAACTAAAACCAGTGTTGTCTCCCAGCTGGTCTGTAATCAGCCTTGCATTTCCAGTTAGACTTCATTCTTTGACGCATAGCGCCCAGTAGACCGTAACTTAAAAACAGGTGCCATGTAGTGTTTTGGAGGGGCATTATAGGCGGGTCTGATACCCAAAAATAGATAGTCTACGTGGTTCACTAGATTTTGAAATCCAGCCAAACGCATACATAGTATTTTGAAGGTTTATTACAGGTAACATTCATCTAGTCATGCTTGTGTTGCCTGAGATTAAAGCATAATATTGTTATTGGTCATATCTTAATGTTTAGGCATGTTCAGGTGATATTATTGTCCTCAGTACTATCTGGATTGCACAATGAATATATCATCTCCTTTTATAATCAGTGACGAGCCCATCTAAAAATGAATTTGTATTGTTTACATCATGTACTTAGTATGTTGAAAATGATTTGAAATGTGTAGATATGGTCTAAATATGTAATGTAAGCAAACATTCTATTCTCTTACCATGCTGACATAGAAGCTGTATGAGAAGCACAAGGAGGAACAATATATCGAAACTGAAAAGCCTTTATACACTATTTTTAAATCTTTATGTTGTAGACTTATCAGATGGACATGTCTGGCCTGCACTGTGGTTTTGCTGTTTTCACATGATTCTTCTAATGCTGATTTGATGCTCACTTGTATAATCAGAGATGAAAACATTTATGCTGTTTAATATTATGGAAACTGTGATGGATTTTTTTTCAGATTTTTTTTTGGTGAATAAAAAGGAAAAATCAAATCTTACAAACCCCTAACTTAATTATATTATTCTTTGTATTTGGTTTATTCACTGTAATTATGCGTTGTTTCTTTCAGGCAGTGACACATGTGACTGGCTTTTATCCAGTGGGCGTTTTTTAGGGGACAATGTATGGCAGCCCTATGGCTGCATGCTACACAAGTACAAAAACACGTAAGTCATGTTGTGACTGTGATGCATGTGGGATTGAAATGTGGGCTGGAATTTACAGTCCTTTTATTGTCTTTCAGTGAAGCAAAGTTTTGCCTCAGAGAGAAGAGAATAGCATTTGTAGGAGACTCTAGAATACGTCAGCTCTTCTATTCTTTCATCAGAATGATGAACCCTGAGGTGAAAGAAGTTGGGAACAAGGTTTGTTGTTGCTATTCATTTCAGTAAGCCTTCTTTTGGTTAACTGATATAATGCATTTCAGACCAGAGTGAGTATTTACTTCAAAGTCGTATTTTGTTCAGTGTAGAATGGCCCCCAGGCAATTGAAACTTTAATAAATGTGCCATTCAAAGGATGCAGTTTAATTAAAAAGGAAAGGGTGTAATTGTTCCTGTTTACCAGAATGTTACCGCTGGTATTTCAAAATATGCCCCCGAACAAAATTAGTTTATTATAGACAATAACCTGGGCACAGGAATATTTGTGTGTGTGGCAGATGTTTATCATTTTTTAGGACTTTTATAAAACATGATTCATTCAATATGTGAGTGAAAGTGTAGATATAAATGATTCAAGGTCACTATGAAATAAAAACAGACAATTCTTATTTTTTTATGGAATAACCATAGTTTTAATTTAAAAAATCCCTTCACCCTCCCCTCCATAGTGACCTACAATCTGATAAATTCCAGATGAACAAAATCAAGTCCCATGCTAGATGTTTTCCCTGTTTCGATAGCTGCTACACTTGTACACTGATTTTCATAGACCGAAATTGCATGTCACCCTGCACAGATATGATTTCAACAATGCAATTTAAAATGCTCTTTACTGTCACCATGTCTCTCAAACACACACACAGTCACAAACATCATATGTGACCCTGGACCATGAAACCATTCTCAAGTAGCACAGGTATATTTGTAGCAATAGCCAAAAATACATTGTATGGTTCCATGAAGAGATTTTGTAAATTTCCTACCATATCAAAACTTAATTTTTGATTAGTAATATGCATAGCTAAGAACTTAATCTGGACAACTTTAAAGGCAATTTTCTCAATATATTTTTATTTATTTTTTTGCACCCTCAGGTTCCAGATTTTCAAATAGTTGGCCAAATATTGTCCTATCCTAACACACCGTACATCAATGGAAAGCTTATTTATTCAGCTTTCATGATATATAAATAATTTCAGTGGTTGCAGTTCTCTGTTCTTCCCTGTTGTGACACATATTCAGGTTAAATGGCTTCTCTGAGAAAATAATTGAGAAAATAATAGCTATTGCAGCAATCGCATGTTTGCTGAAAGGGAGACTTTATTGTCCCGCCTTCATGCCAGTGAACTTGTCATCTGAGAAGAAATGAGATGTCGTTCCAAGTGGGAAGGGAAGTTATTTTGATTAAAGATGACGAGGCATTTGAATTATAAATAAATAATACACATGGATAAATCATTTATAATAAACACTGTGATATTCCATTAAAAAAGAGAACAAAATGAATTCTAACAATGCATTTTATAAAGATATCATTTATTGTGTTTTAAGTTAATTATAATTTTTTTTTCTTGTTCTTCTCTATTGTTCCACCAGCATGAAAACATCCCTTTTGTAGATGGTGATTCCACTGTCGTAAGTATTTTAAATTAGTTGTGTCCTGTACAGCAGAGAGTTTCATTTTATTTGAGCTGTGATTCCATTACAGTTAGCCTATTAATTGTTATATAACAACTCCGGATGTGTTTACCTTTTAGGACTTCCTGTGGTATGCTGAAGTGAACAATTCCTTGAAGGAACAGTTGATGTTATGGACAGAGGTAAAGACAATCAAATTGCACTGCATAGAAAGCAGGCAAGTTATTAAATCACAGGCTTAAGACTCTGGTCTCATCTCTCATCTCATGATTCTAGGGATCTGCTTCCAAACCACATGTCATCATCATCGGTGCTGCTACGGTGAGTTCCTGTTTGCAGTCATAATGTATTCAGGTGCTGTTTTTGAAAATCCTTCTAATGATAGATGTTTGTGGATTCCAACAGTGGTCCATTAAGTTGCACAACGGCAAGAGTGAGGCACTCTTTCAGTACAAAGCCAACCTCACGGCTATATCAGACACGCTGGAAAAACTAGCAGAGCACAGTGAAGTCTATTGGGTTCTGCAAGGTTAGTTTTTGCAATTCAGATCCTCTGGAATGATGACTTCACATGTTTGTCTCATGTGTTTGCCTTGTCTGTTTATGTAGATCCTGTTTATGAAGACGTGCTAAGTGACAGTCGAAAGATGATCACAAATGAGCAGATAAATCTGTACAACGAGGCAGCTGTTAGCACTCTGAATACCAGCAAAAAGAAGGTCAGGTTCTTAGAGGCCTCTCGACAAGCTGCTATGGAGACCATTTCCCAGTCGGTGGATGGCTTGCACCTTCCTGAGAGCACAAGAGATGTTGTAAGCCTCTGGTTGAGATTAGTTTTGCAATTAATAACTATTTTATTCTTTTTACTTTTATGACTAATATTTACCCACTTCTCAGGGCGCCACGGTTCTGATGAACTCCATGTGCAACAAGATCCTGAAGCCCATTGACGGCTCTTGCTGTCAGAGCGCTCCTCCCCTAAGCGTCCTTCAGAAGATAGCTGCTGGTCTCTTTCTGCTGTCCATCATCATCTTCCTCATCCTGGGCTATAGTAGACATCATAAGAGCAGACACCTTCCTGATGTGGAGAGCGGAGAGGAGAAGAAACCCCCTGTTGTTGTGGGTCAACTGAACCCAAAGGGACCTTTAATGGCCATCTGCAAAATGAGCCTTATCATGTTATACTTCTACCTGTGTGACAGGGCAGACATTTTTATGAAGGAACAGAAATTCTATACACATTCTACCTTTTTCATCCCTCTCATCTACATCTTCGTTCTGGGCATCTTCTACAGTGAGAACAGCAAAGAGGTAGCGCAGGCTCTTGGGAAATTGTTCTAGTCTCAAATGCTGTTTAAATGTTTCTATTGATTTTCTTATACAATTTTTATTTCTCTTTCCAGACGAAACTCCTGAACAGAGAACAAACGGATGAATGGAAGGGTTGGATGCAGCTGGTTATCCTTATTTACCACTTTTCTGGAGCTAGCACTGTATGGTCATTAATAGCTTGGATTTAATAGCATTGGATTACTTTGCTTTGCTCTGGTATTACAAGTAACTGCACTCTCCTTTGTTTTCTCAGTTTATACCTGTGTACATGCATGTCCGTGTCCTGGTAGCTGCGTATCTCTTCCAAACAGGATATGGACACTTCTCGTTCTTCTGGCTGAAGGGAGACTTTGGAATTTACAGAGTGTGCCAGGTACTTGTTGCCAGACTTCTTATCTTGTGTTCCCGTATTCATGTAGCAGTGACTGACATATGGTCTTCTTCTAAAACAATAAGGCAAAGTCCTCTGTAAAATGTTTTTATTTTTATTTTTTGGACCAATGTATTTCATTTGACGTTTCAAAAGAATTTTATACTTAATTTAATAATTTCAAAATAAATTACTACTTTCATTCAGCATATGTGCATTAATAAAATAACTAAATGCTGCTAAATAAATAGCATAAATGAATGCTGGTTTTAACTGTGTTCATCAAAGAACTGTGAAAAAACGGATCATGGTTTCCACAAAAATATTAGTCAAACACAACTGTTTTCAGCATTAATGATAAAAAGAAAAGTTTCTTGAGTAGCAAATCAGCATGTTAAAATGATTTCTGAAGGATCACAGGAACAAATTACACTTTAAAATACATTAATATAGAAAGCAATTGTTTTAAATAAGTAAATAATACATTTAATATTATTTCACAATATTACATATATTTATTTTTAAATATAAAAAAATTCTATAGACCCCGAACTTCTAAACAGTAGAGTATATTATAAATATATTTATTAAAGCCAAAATCAGAATATGGCATGATTTATCAATATTATGCAGTATTATGAATAATGTTATTTATGATTAAATATTAAGTTTTTTTAACATTTTTACTCTGCATTTATTCAAAAATATATATAATAATACAGTAACTTAAAATACTTATTTTTTTAATAACTATGAACTGTAATTTTTTTTTTCTTTTTTTTTTTTAATTTTCACCTTCCATGTGGATTATTGTTACAAATTTTTGTTACAAAGTAGATGTGACCAAATTGCTTATCAATGTAAATATTAATAATGGCAACATTTAGAGAAAAATGCTTTATAAAAAAAATAATGCATAACTGCACAGCATGATATAAACAATGTGTCCTCTCTCTCTGTCTTTTAGGTTGTGTTCAGGCTTAACTTCCTTGTGGTGGTGCTGTGTCTGGTTATGGACCGGCCTTATCAGTTTTATTACTTTGTGCCTCTTGTCACCTTTTGGTTTGCAGTTATTTATGCTACAATGGCATTGTGGCCACAGATTCTTCAGAAGCAAGCCAATGGTAATAGAAGTTATACAACAGTATTTGCTGTTATTCATTTAATAGACATCAAACAATCCTAAAATTATTTTTAAACATATAAAATAAATCAAGCCTTGTAACATATTTTTCCCTTTTAATTATGTACAGGTAGTGCATTCTGGAATCTGGCACTATTGTTGAAACTTCTGGGTTTGCTTCTTTTCATCTGCTTCTTTGCATACTCACAGGTAAGTTTCTCTCTTACCATAGGACTGTTAAGACTCGTTTTGATATAAATATGTGCATTTAAATCTTTTGCATTTGTTGCAGGAACTATTTGAGGCTGTTTTTTCTTTGTGGCCGGTTTCAAAGCTCTTTGAACTGCAAGGTAGCATCCATGAGTGGTGGTTCAGGTGGAAACTAGATCGATTTGTATGTAAAACATCCTTTCTTTTGAATAAATAGGAAGTGTAAAACATTTGTCAGTTTAACATCTTGAAGTAGGCCTAACAGATTTCTGCTCTTTTGAATGCTAGGCCGTGATCAATGGGATGCTCTTTGCCTTCATATACCTGGTGCTGCAGAAATGTCAGCTTCTGTCTGAAAGCAAAGGAGAGCCTCTCTTCTCCAACAAGATTTCCAACTGTCTGCTCTTCGTCTCTGTGGTGTCTTTTATGGTAAGACTTTTTCTATTTCTCTCTGAAAATAGTAATCTGACTTCTTTACAATTGATTCTTTTGTTCCCAGACGTACTCCATTTGGGCCAGTGGGTGCAAAAACAAGTCTGAGTGTAATGAGATGCATCCATACATTTCAGTTGTCCAGGCAAGTACCCTTTCTACTATGTGCTCTTTCTAATAATGTTTTCTTGCATACGTGTAACAATGGATGATTTAACCAAAACATGAAACATGAAAAAAAAAAAAAGTAAAACAAATCTTTTGACTATTCATAACCTTTATCACAGTTGATTCAGACAGTCAGATGGCTTTTTTTGGAAACAGAAAGAACATTTGTAACCTAAAATAATGGGTCCCTTTCAAAGGGATTTTTGTTTCGTTCTGTTGTGCCTGTGAGGCTGCTGACTTTTCATCACTGTGCTTTTTCTGCCCACAGATTCTGGCTTTCATTTTGATCAGGAATATTCCTGGTTATGCTCGCTCATTGTACAGCTCGTTCTTTGCATGGTTTGGAAAGATCTCCCTAGAGGTAAGACTGTAGAAGCTTTACTGCAAACAAACAAAATAAGTTTTATTGCCAGTGTCATGTTTATTGATATTTTTAGTATACTGTCCATTAGGATTGACATTTACAACTCATCCCTCTTTGATTAAGATTAGGGGTATGATTCTCGCTTCGGTGTGAGAGGTCCCAGGTTCATATCCCGGACGAGCCCCCAATTTCATGTTATGCCTCGTCTAGGGTAAAGGGATAGCATGAAAGAGAGTAAGAGATGGTAGAGTTCTTTTGAAAAGTGAATGAGCAATGTTTTAATGAGCATAAAGGCCCTGGTATACTTCAAACGAAGTTCATTTTCGTTCTTCGTTTGGGGGCAAAAAGAAGTTCGAAAAGGCTTAGCGACGGTATACTGCTTTTGAACATTCCAACACCCGGGGAGGCGGGGTGTACATTAATATAACTTGACTCGCGACACTCGCGCATAACCCCTAAACACAACAACGAAATGATGAAGTGTAGGCAATCTAGGTATGAGACGGGCATCAATGGTCAGAATATTATAGACAAAACAATAATGATTAGCAGCAGTTCAGAGTCAAGTATCATGTTTGCAATACAAAAGAACCATAATCAGTCTTTTATGGCAAGTGTGAATGCCTCATAGTCTGTAAAACTTTAGCATGATGTGGAAAAAAAATATTGGAGTCGGTTTGTTACTTTATTTTATTAGTGTTCATTTTATTAAACTGGATAAATTGTTACACCTTTTTATATTTTATGTGATGTCATGATTTACTTTTGATAAAAACAAAGGTTTATTATTGTATGTTCGTTTGGCATTTCATTTATTGTATACCCTTTAAATTCGCTTACTGAAAGAAAAACAACAGCAGCAGCAGCAGTATGGTTTAACATTTATTTGAAACACATGTATTTGGTACTTGCTACCTTATATCTTTACTTTTTTGTTTAATTCTTTTCATGGCTTTGGAAAACTTGTCTCGGATGTTTCTCAACGTCAGTTTTTGCATAACTCCGGGTCGTCGACACCAAGCTTCGTTGCAGTTTCTTTCTAGGAATTAAATGCTTTCTCTGACTCTTTAAATCTCTCTGCGAGTGATTGCACGCCAAAAAGGGGGAGTTTCAGAACACACCCACCGATTGCGTAACCGCCACAGACCAATGGAAACTCAAAGGTGTGTAGGAGCCAAAACAAACTCCCCCAGAAAGTTTGCTTTGGTCAGCTGTTTCAAACTGCCGAAACAAACTCAAAACGAATTTCATTTCAGCCTGATTTTGTTCGAAATTACGTCATATCAGTTCGTTCTTCGATCTTGTTTGAAGTATATCGGGGCCTTAATAGTTTTACAATACAATTGAGGGAATTTAGCTTGCCCTAGATCACAAAATAAAATAAATTAAAATATACAATTACTTCCCTACCTCCCATCCAAATACAATCAATCAAAGGTTCCAACAAAAAATGTCGTCGGTCTCCCAACCTCCCCAAAATATCGTGTACAATTATTTACAATGTAGCGCTAACAGGTCTGAAAGGGGGCAATCCACAATTAGTCAATAAATGTTCGGTAGCTAGTATTACAAAGTTGGCTAAGCAAACTAACAAACAAACAGTCTTGCACAGGCAAACATTCAAATGAACACACAAAGATATTCTCAGTTTTAGAAGTGACGAAGGAGGCTTTTATAGGCAGCTACGAGTCAGCTGACTGGGCAGGACATGGGACCCATTAGACTGCATGAACCAATCAGGCTTCTTCCTGGACAGAGACACACAAACACCACCCAAAACAAAAGAAAACAGATATAGAACAAAAGGGACTCAACACTACAGTGATATACCTAGTCCACTGCAAATACATGTTTAAAAATGCTGGAAATAAACTATTACAGTGTTTTGAAATCATTCTAACATGCTTCCTATTTTTTCCACCAGCTCTTCATATGCCAGTATCATATTTGGCTGGCAGCGGACACCAAGGGCATCCTGGTCCTCATTCCTGGAAACCCCACTTTAAACATTATCGTCAGCACATTCATCTTTGTCTGTGTAGCTCATGAGATTTCCCAGATCACCAATGACTTGGCCCAGGTGGCCATTCCTAAAGAGAGCGGGCCTCTACTGAAGAGACTGCTGGGGGCAGGAGTCTTTCTAGTTCTGGTACTGATACTGTCCCAAAATGAATAATCCAGGGCAATCAGAGACAGTAGCACACCTCGTCCGCTAAGGATCCTAATGGAGCTGTCTGTATAAAATAAAGGAACTTGACCAGCCTAGAACATTTTTTCCTAGGAGTTGATCCAGGGAATTCTTACGGCATGGGTCTGTATACAAAACTCAAGCTGGAACTGAAGCCAAGGACCTTTGAGCAGAAGCGATTCAGATGATTAAACACAGATTCTTAAAGCAGGATTTTTGCAGTTGAGAAATAACACATACTGTGCAGATAACAACTACACCTGTGCTCTGTCCTCTCTCATAGCTCTGAGATGTGTTTTATGGACAGTATTTAATAATTTATGTTTATATTTTATACAGGGGTATGTGTTTGTGTGTCCTAATTGTCTCCCAGTTTTTAGTTTTAGTACACAACGCCCATGACTGCAAAATGTAAAGGAGTAATACATTCCTGCCTCTCACCTTGTAAATCTGACAGAACTATATAGGCTTGTGCACCAAATGTTTCCATAAAAAAACATAATTACATCTCAAACCGGTTCTGCAAGCACCCCTAGCACCTCACATTTTGTCTCCCTATATCTGACACACCCATTTCAGGTCTTGCGGACTCTACTAATGAACTGATGAGTTGAATCAGGTGCGATAGATAAGGGAGACACAGAAAATGTGCAGTGCTGGGGGTGCTCGCAGGACCAGTTTGAAAACCACTGCTTTAGCTGAACAACCTCTTGTGAAAATGAATCCTTTGGATTATCGAAAGGTAAACATCCATTTATGTGCCCTCATAAAGAACAAACGATGGCCATGAATTTGTTCGCACTACTAATGGAATCCATAAGCATGCGCTGCTTCCATCAGAATGTTTTCCAGAAGTCAATTGCTTGCTCAGTTAATTTTGGGTGGATGCTTGAGGAACCGCTTTTGATGTGAAAAGTGAACTTGGAACTATCAAGACAAAATCATAACACAATATGGTTTACCCTCTATCGATTGCACTGAGTGGGGTGTCCTCCCTGCAGACTTTGAGTCGTTTGAGCCAGTTGTCATTCAGGTTTTTTTTACCACATGGGTTTACTCAGTTCACAAGAATACAGTTTAATGTTAGTGCCAGCTTTGTCTATGATCAGTGACCTCATTATTTATTGTTAAATATACGTCTCCATATCCTCTCTAACCGCTTGAAATTGAAGCCTGACGTTTATGTTCAACTTGATGTATTTCTTTTAATATATTACATGTAAAAAGAGTTACATTTAATTGTCAGTTTACTGATAATGCTGTAAATAGATCCTTCTTTATGTGCCATTGAGAGACAAATGCATATTGTTTTAATAGTGGTACTCCATTATAGTTAGACATTTTGGCTGCAAAGATACATTTACAATGAAACACAATCACATTTTTATGTCTACTTTTCATAGCAGTTAAATATATGTGAAATTTAAAAGCAACTGCAAGGTATATTCATACTTTCTTTCCATCAGTGAAATGCTTTTTTTTTTTTTTTTAATAAGCAAAGCAAAATTTGTACAGTTTGCCATCAACTAGCACATCCATTCAACTGTTTTTTTTTTTTTTTTTCAAACACCCAGTCTGTTCATAAATCAAATTATTTGTATAGTTTGCTTTAAAGAAACCGCAAAGGCCTCAAAGGAATTTTTGTGTGTACAGTATGTTGAAATGGGAAAATATTCATTTAATTTGGAAATGCCTTCATCATCATGTACAGTCAATGTTGACGATAAAACTCTTCTCAAAAATGTGATTTTTATTTTTTATTTTTATTCATCTTCATTTCTGTTTAAATGTCTTCCACTCACCTCCCCAGAACAAACATACACCAGTGTTATTTAGTGGCAAGTGTATTCATTTATTTATCAAAACACATTTGCTCATACAAGAGAACAAACAGACAATATCAGGTCCTAGTAAATGTGCCTCCATTAGTGGCTCACACTAAAAAATGTGAACATTTGACAACATAATTAATGTGGATAGTATTTTAAAGTATTCTTTTAATGTGCCCATTTCAACATTAGTTCTGACGCTGAATAATGTTTGGAAATTGCACTTTTAGACATGTTGTGCATGAGAACACAAAGGCATTGAGCTTGAAGCTACAGCTACACATGCGCATTTGGCAAGATTAAACAGATACAAATGTGAAGCCACATGAGATCACAGGTTAAGCGCTTCGGCCACCTTTCTCTCCTCAGGAATACCATTTACCTACAACGAGAGGAACTCTTTAGAAACGTGAAACAGCTCATCTTGTTCTTTTTTAAAACACATTATCACACATGCAAAGAATAATACTTGCCTCTAGCCTCCGAAAAGTCGTCATACAATAATTATCTCCTTTGTTAGCATGAATGAATGAACAGCATGTTAGACAGGAAGAGATTTCTCAGCCGTCTGATGGCAGTTCATTATGTGTACACTGGGGTTCTCCAGAGAGCAATGAAAGAGGCTAAAGCACCAAGATTGCAATTAACATCTCCTCTGTGAGGATAATGACCTCTGCCCTTAGTTTTTTATGGATAATTTAGGAAAATGTTTAAATCTATTTGCTGTTCATATCAATGGGATGAAAAGCTTAGACATCAGTTTTCAATGCTTCACTTACCAGAGGACTGCTGCTGTGGTATTTGGATCTGATTTTGAAGATTTCTGTAAATAGAGACGAAGGCAAAGATTTGGCCAAGATGCTCATCACTAGCACTCCAGAACTGATTCCATTAAGTAAAAATAGAATAATGAGGGTCGGTTGCATTAAAAGGTCTTGCATAAACTAAAACAACAACAACAGAGTTTTATGCACTTATTCTGCAACAGTGCAAAAGAGACACTGCGATCAGTGTCTGACTCCTGAACTAATGGCTCTAATGAGTCCATACTTGTCAGTAAATAGAAAGAAATACTCAATACTAGTCAACTCAACCAGTGCAGTTTATTTTTCCAAATGAATGAATGATTTAAATGTGAATGAGTCTGTTCTTTTTAAGCAATCAAACATACAAAAGAGACAGTTCACCCAAACTGTTATGTTTATTCTTGGGTGAACTATCACTTTAAATTAATGTAGTTACTGACAAAAATGTACGTACATAGTTATTGTATGAAGATACAAATTAATGTCTTTTGTCAGAAGCATTTTACTTTTGTTTAATTCTGTTGTTTAATATAAAATGAAAGCCAATTATTGGATTGCATTTGTGCAAACATCTTTTGCAAGAATGGTTTTAAAATTATTAATAGAATAGAATAATAGAATAATTAAAATGATCTATTACACATTTGGCAATGGAACTGAATTTCCCTTTCAAGGGAACTTCGAACTGCGTCCTCTAGGGGTCGCTATGGGGAACACCTCGTCGTGACCCGTGTCTGAAGCATACAAATGAAAAAACACCAACGAGTTGGCCGGCGACGTCCTCTGACGTCACTACCAGTGCGACTATAAAACAGGCACCGGGAAACACGTCATTCATCTTCTTCGTCTTCACTGACTGTTTTGTTTGAAGCGTGCATCTGAGAAACGACCACGGTAAGAGCGATCTTTCTCTGTAATTATCAAAAAAAAAAAAAAAAAAAAAAAAAAATGGCATCCACTAGCAAGGCGTTTAGGCAGTGTGTACATCCGTGTCGGCGTTATTTGACACCTGATGACACACACAGTCTTTGCGTCTTTTGTTTGGGCGAAGAGCACGCACGCGACGTCCTTGAGGGGGCGATTTGCGTGCATTGCGAGCAGTTTTCTATGAAAAAGCTCCGCTCTCGTCTGTCTCTCTTTTCGAGAAAAGAGGGACAGCCATCTGCTTCCCGCGGTTCAGGACCCGCCGCTGCTGAGGCACGGAGGAGAATGAGCTCGTGGGGATCGCAGGTGGATCTCGCTGAGGAGTTTAGAGAGGGACTTTCACTTTCACGCTCTTCGGCGGCAGACGAGAGTGAACTTCAGGAAGAAGATGTGTTGTCATTAACACTTTCTGATACTGAAGTTAGTGCTCTGCTGGGTTCTGCCCAGGAAGAGCAGGAGATGTCTGAGGGTGAAGAAACTGAGGCTGAGCCTTCTCAATCCTCCTGCCCTGCGTATGCGGAGCTGTTAGAGGTTATGGAGCGCGCCACGGCAAAAGTTGGACTTGCCATGGAAGCGTGCCAGCAAAGTGACGCCGCGTGGTCGCCTCGACGAGCGTTATTTGTCTGACCATAGCCCTCCAGCCCAGGTGAGCCTTCCATTTTTGCCTGATTTACACACAGAAATCGAAAAAGAATGTAAGAGGCCGTTTTCTTCTCGCATCCATCGGTTTCAGCATACGAGTTATGCCAACATCGAGGGGATGCGCGAAAGCGGCTATGAGAAGATGCCCCCTGTAGAAGAGACGCTGGCTAGCTATCTCTCTGTGGGGGAAACATCCTCTCTTAAACCTCCCTCTTTGCCATCTAAGCCCCTACAGGATACATCCCGCTTAAATGGCAGAGCATACGCAGCAGCAGGTCAGGCTGTGGCTTCGTTGCACACAATGGCAGTGCTTCAGGCTTATCAGGCTGATCTGCTGAAGGACCTGGATAAAGGCGAGGGCCTTTCAGCTGACCAGGTAGCCGAGCTGCGCCGCACCACAGACCTCTCTCTCCGTGCTACCAAGCAGGCCGCCTCCGCCATGGGTAGGTCTATGGTAGCCATGGTGGTAACGGAGAGACATCTGTGGGTGAACCTGGCAGACATCGGGAGGAAGGAAAGGGGCTTTTCTTCTCGATGCTCCGGTCTCGCCTTCTGAACTTTTCGGTACCTCCGTCGAGACGGTGGTCGAGAAGTTCAGGGAGGCAAGGACGCGCTCGGCTGCCTTTAAATCCTTCATTCCACGAAGGTCCGAGCCCGAACAACAGAGGGGTCCTGGCCCGTCTCGGTCTGAGGATCAAAGACGGGCGCAGAAGGCTAGTGTCGTGGCTCGCGCTCCTCGCCTCCGCCTGCGGGTAGGGGTAAGAGGAATCGTGGGTCACGAGGACATAAGCAGGACCTGAGGGATGTGATTCAGACGAGGCAGCGTACTCGTCCGAATCAGAGCGATACCTAGGTAGCTACTCATTCCCTTTGGGTGGTCATTTCTGTTTTTATCCTCCCCTGCCTAATTCCCCTGTAACCACCAGCTCTCCACCTGATCGAGGTTAGGTGGAAAATTCTCGAACATAACAGTCTCCTATGCTGGACCTATGATGTTTTGGCTGGTTCTATGTTCATAGTAACCACCGTACTGATGGTCCGGACTAAAGGGAGGCTCCCCTTGAGCGGGGCTCCAGTACAGCAGGGTGGGTGAGTAAATGTACCCTTCTGTATATGTTTATGAAAATTGCTGGTGGTTATGTGTCTACTAATAAACTCTGTGAGTTTCCTTTACAGTGCTAAGCAGTTACGGCGTGTACTAAACACTCGTCAGCACCGGCCGTCCGGCCTTGTGCTCTGGTTTAGGCGACCGAGATCACAGGTTTCTGCGGGACCCTCGCTGATCATCAGACAGTACTGCAGGGAATTTCATGGATGTCCAGCCAGGTCACCCTGAGGGGCCTCCTGGCTGCTTAATGGTGCTATCGCATCCAGCGGGAAGTGGAGGTGGTAGTTACAGAAGACTTCCTGTATACACTGCCTCAGGTGATGCTCCCCTCGCCAGAGCTGTACAAGATTAACGAGCTTGCCTCGCCCGTGCGGTTCAGCGCCTTTGCGATGCTTAGGAACCTATAAGTACACACGCTAAGCTCTGTGTACTTTCTGGAGACCACATGGTGGTCAGTGTGCACGTGAACACTTTGCGCACTTTCTAAATCCACGTAAGTGGTAAGTGTGCACGCAAGACTATGGGCACTTTCTAAAAATCCTGTACGGTAAGGGTTACGCGCTCCGCCTCGTTCCCTTTCTTGAGATGATTAGACCTTGGTTCCTTGGGCTCCATTCAGCCAGTATGTATTTGTTTATACACTTCAAGCATCGCTCCCCCCAATATGAGGGGCTATTTGGGCGATACTCGTGGTAGTTTTAGCAGCGCTTCCCTGTTACAAAAAGGGTCGCCTATGAGCGCGCTACTCTGAATTCGGAGTTCTCTTCTCATATGAGATTGAGTTCGCTGTTTTTCCCCAGAGCGCTCCAGCTGTATTTGAAATGCGAAACCATTTCATCTATGAGCTGCTCTATCAGAGTGCCACGAGAGCCCCTCCTTAGAACAGTATTTGAAAATCCATGCTATGGTAAGTGTGCACGTGAAGTCTTTGCACACTTTCTGAAATCCACACTGTGGTAAGTTCGCACGCTAGTGCTCTGCGTTCTTTCTAAAATCCTATATGGTGAGGGCTCCGCGCGGTTGCTTCGTGCCCTTTCTTGAATTGGTAAAAGCCCCGTTCATCTTGGGCGCCACTCCACCCATGTATCCTCGGATACCTATCTAAACAGGGTGTTGCTACTGGAGATCTGTTGAGACAGCTCCTTCAGCAAGCTTTTGAGGAAGCAAGCTGTAGCCCCTGTGTGACAGGCAAGACTTAGTATAAAATGCTAGGTTCCTAGCCGTATCCCTTTAAAGGAATCTTTCCTGATTCCAAGCCTTTAGCTCTACCATCGGGCCGAGGCCCTAACAATTATGTTGGGTATGTAGCTTAGGCCTTTGGCCGTAAGGGGTATTGTCACAGACAGCCGTCTAAACGTCCCGGGGGCAACTCCCATTGAAATGGTAGAGTTGGTACTTAGTGTTCGCCATGATTCTGGCCTGCACTCCTCTCAGCATGGCGGCGTGGGTATACTGTTCCCAATAGCGATCCTTAGAGGACGCAGTTCAAAGTTCCCTTGAAAGGGAACGTCTCAGGTTACGAATGTAACCATGGTTCCCTGAGTAGGGAATGAGACACTGCGTCCTCTAGCTCCCTGCCATGCTTCGGACGCAAGCTTCAGACGAAGAAGTGAATGAATGACGTGTTTCCCGGTGCCTGTTTTATAGTCGCACACCGTAGTGACGTCAGAGGCTGTCGCCGGCCAACTCGTTGGTGTTCTTTCTTTTCATTTGTATACTTCAGACACGGGTCACGACGAGGTGTTCCCCATAGCGACCCCTAGAGGACGCAGTGTCTCGTTCCCTACTCAGGGAACCATGGTTACATTCGTAACCTGAGACGTTCTTTTTTAAAACATGCATTCTTTAAACATACTAAAAAAATCACTTACGCATCGATAAGTAACCAAAATTGTTAAATTCTTTATGATTTCAATTCCAACTCTACTTTTTCTTTTTCTTATCACTTCATTTTAGGTCAGTCGTACTGATGATAATACACATACGTTGTGATGTTTGATCTGCTTTAATCTCTCCAAGTCATCAGTGATTTAATACCAGGGCACTGGGAGATTCAAGCTTGTTTTTAAAGAACACTGGATTATAGTAACCTACTTTCTCAGCTCTTCTTAAACCAGATCCACCATTTCCAAACTCAAATTATACCTTACTTTTCACCCAGAAACTCTTGATTAAAGCAAAAGTCAGACTCACGTCTGCGTCTGCATGAGCGGCATGCTGGTGGTCTCGTAATTGTCGGGATGGAGGGGCGGCACCACCTCTCCGCTCACAGGATGGAAGACCGGCAGTGTCGAGAGAGGCCACGCAATCTCCCGGTTTTTAGACATGCTGCGAAGCTCCTTGGTAGACTTCTGAATGGAGCTGTGGTGAACCAGCTGAATACTGGGAATGGAAGGAGCAGCTAAATGACTATTTAAAGCAAATACATGCACAAAAAGTATAATATAGAATACCTGAAGTTCTAGGCATAACATTGGGCTATTTGTCTATTTTGCAGGGCTATTTGATGAATATTTGTCTTTTAACACACTACCTCATACAGTTATAATAATCATATATCTCTGTCACTGAAGCAGCTGCCCATTGATGACATCATGGAGACACAGAGGCGATTGTATGAATGAGATGGAAGTGAACATGTCACCATGATGAAGAATTTAAGATAACAAAACATAGGGAAGAAAAAAACATGGGGAACCTATCCAAAGAAAGGAAAAAAAGATCCAAAAAGGAGAAAGAAAAAGCCAAGACCACAGGAGAGGGAACACTTACTCTGGTGTTTGCATGTTTCTTTTTTCCCTAGAAACAAAACAAAATGACTGAATTAAATTCTAATATTAATTGTTAAAGACAACCACACAAAAGCCAATGGAGAGCGAGTCAGGAGGGGAATGGAGGGGTGTGAATGGATCAAATGAAGTCTGGTGATGCAGTGGTCTCCTTCAGGCTGCGGTGGTAGCTCTGATGGTGGGTGACATCATCAGGAAACACACTGGGATTGGCTGATAATGAAGAGGAAACATCTGCCGGAATGGCTCTAAATACAACAGATGGAACCTTTGGACTAAGTGTGTTTCAGTTAATGATTAAATAGTGAAAAAAAAACTGATGCTTGATGAAGATGGTAAGCTGCTTTTTGGCAGGGATGCGGCCCCGTCTTTCAGACTTTGACATATTCTAGAAAAGCCCTTAAGATCTTCACTTAACTGCTTAAAAGATGCTGTACTGGCACTGCATGGTTTATTATGATCCAAAAGTAATCTATCATTTAAATGTCAATCATTAAGCAATGCCCATTAATTACAAGTATTAAGTATAAGAGGAGATTTGTGCTTGCTTGTGTGTTTCACTTTCACCAAGAGTTTAGCACAGCAAACTTACACCCCTTCCCGTCGACAGCACATGGAGTAGGCGAGGATGATGAAGAGGACCAGGGCGACAGCTGAGGGCACCGCCAGGGTGATCAAGAAGTCAGTGAAATAGTCTCTACTTTTCAGTGACTCAGAAGGCGGGTTGTACTCGCCGATGTCCGGCAGCACACCTGTGCCCGGGTCTGGACGGTTACTGTGCACAGCAACAACCTTAGTGATGTCCACCTTTAAGAACAAAGACAGACTGGGCTCAGTATAAATAAACCCTTGACATGGTTAGATAATAACTACATTGCATTTCCTGCTAAATTTGTGTGCAAAAAGTTCTAAAAAAAAATTATTTTGAGGCACACTACAGTTCAAAAGTTTGGGGTAGGTAAGATCTTTTAATGTTTTTAAAGCATAAGTCTCTTATACTCACCACGGCTGCATTTATTTGATCATAAAACAGTACTACTGTGACATTTTTACAACTTAAAATAACTGTTTTCAAATTTATTGTTAATTATTATTTTATTCACGTGATGCCAAAACCGAATTTTCAGCAGCCATTACTTAAGCCTTTAGTGTCACATGATCCTTCACAAATTATTCTAATATGCTGATTTGTTGCTTAAGAAGAACATTATTTACATTATTATCAATGTTGTAAACAGCTGTGTCAGCTAATATTTTTGTGGAAAAAATATAATATGTTTTCCAGGATTCTTTGATGAGTAGAAAGTTCCACAGAACATTTATTTGAAATACAATTTCAAATTCTAAAAGTCTTTAATGTCTCATTTGACCAATTTAATGTGCTGAAAAAAGTACTAATTTCTTAAATGGCCAATATTTTGCTGACTATGGTTTGATGTCTCTGATATTAAGCTTATGTTAACTTTAGCTTCATCTCAACTTTTATGAAATTATAATTAATATAATTAGGCTTTAAATATTGTGAAAAAAATCATATTTAATAATGATGGGGATCATAAAAGTTTGACTTCTATTAAATGTTCATTTAAATGTTGTTGTTTTTCTCATTAAGTCTGCTAACAGTTACTTTTGGCACATATAGCTAAATGTTTCTTTAACCAAAAGATGGCAAGTAAAGTGTGAATAATATCTGCTTTAAGATAATGGAAAAGTGTAATAAAATAATAAAAATGAAACATGCATATTGTGCATACAAAAAAAAGTGACTCTAAAAGTAAATGTCATGTTAACTTGCACACAACAGTGGCCTCATTCCACAGTATGACACAGATCAGAGCCAGAGATCTGGCGCTCACCAGAGAGATCTTGCACCAGTCGATGTGAAACTGAGCTCTGAACTTCTTATCACAGCTGATGACAGGCTCCATCTCCTGACTGCAGCGCAGCTGGTTCTGTGGGGTCTCTACCTCTCGAAGGCACGATGAGAACTGCACGTCTGCTCCCACCATCACATACACACTGTGAACGTCACAGAAGCTCACTGAAGGGCAAGGCTTTATGCACAATGTTCATACATTTTTAAGCTGTTTAACAGTGAATTAGCACTCAACGTAACCATGCTGTGCAGAAACACAGCATAAAGGCTTTGACGACAATAGCACTAGATAGACAACACACATCTTCTGTCTGTCAATATGAGTGTTTTCTGCTCTAAACGAGAGCTCCTAAAATGCTTTATTTGGAACATTTTATCTTCTGAAAGAGGACATGAATATTTGATGAACTTATGCCAACGCATGAGGGATTTCCTCTAAAGAAATGTGAACTGAGAAGGGCAGCTTTTACGTAAATTCACAGGCCAATACCCACTGTTCTTCTGCCTACTGGGACAAAATGTTCTCTCTTTCATGAGTTGTTTTTTCTTTTTCTTTTTTTTTTTTTTAAATAAATTAATTTGAATAATATTGTAATTTATACGGTTACTAAACCATTTGTTAGCATAATTAAGATTAGCCAGAAGATACACTACTGCTACTTCATATTTGTTTATTTATACCACAAGTTCTGTGCCACTAATACATTTTTTCAGTGTATATTTGATCTCACCCCTCTTTCAGGTCGTTGATGGGTAATGGCACTCGTCCGCCCCGGTCCAATGCTGAAGTGATGTTGATGGCATTGAGTCTCTCCGGTTGCCACACGTTCTTGACCGCACCGAGAAAATCTCCCAGCACCTCACTGGCCAACATCTCCTCAACGTTCATGTTCTTGATGAAGAACTCAGCCTGATAGGGCAGAGGAAATTCTGCCAGAAAGTAAGAGAGGAAAGACATGAACATATCTTCCCGTATGCAATTAGAATGAACAGTTACATAACAGTTGGATAATAAGGCTGTCATGTTGAAGTGTCTCTTCATGGCAGATGGTGGACTGCGTCACTGTAAGGTCACATCTGCACGGAAACAGTTGCTCAGCTTAAAGCTAAACACAGATCAGGAACGGGGAATCTCATAGCATTTAATATAAACATAAAGCAGATCTGCCTGTGAAATAGATTTTGCAACATTTAATGTGGTGAATACACTAAATCAGCTGCTAAAATAACACGATTACCTGTTTAAAATATCATCAACTAATAACAGTATTACAAAAAAAAAATTCCGTCTGGCTGGTAGATTCATGAATCTTAAAATGACATGTTTTCCATGCTTTAGGATTATTCTCCATATTAAGGTTTTCAGTCAAACAGCAGAGTCTTTCTTTGAGCATATGGCTGTATGTTATAATGAGATTTGCGAAATCCAAACTGTTCTTGGCTCTCACCTTCTGTAGACATGATGTTTATGACCAAGTTGTGCCTGGCAGTTTCAAAAGTGCGTTTATTATACGCGGTAATCTGCAACACGCAAGAGGGAAAGTTTAAGCCCGGCTCAGGGCAGCTTTACATTCATGCCATGCAGAGGATGTCAGAACCAGATGTAAACACATACAGTTTCTCAAGGGTAAAGAAGAATAACAAAGCCAAATCCTTACATGAATCTAAAGCCTGAAAAATACACAAAGGAGATAAGCATACTTTTGCATTCAAATTCAACTTTGCCCTGTTACCTTCTACTCTCCTAGCAAAAAATGATTATAGATTTATTTCCACGAAAATAAAAACTATACACTACTATTCAAAAGCTGGGTCAGTATTATTTTTTACATGTTTTCGAACAGCATTTATTTGAAATATATATTTTTTAACATTATAAATGGCTTTACTGTCAATTTAATGCATCCTTGCTGAATAAAAAGTATTAATTTATTTCAAAGAAAACCTTACTGACCCCAACTTTTAAACGGTAGTGTATGACATCAGATGTGTTTATAGATGATGACACACCTCAATGATGGTCGGCTTGCCCACATGCTCTGCGGTTGGTGAGCCATAGAGGACTCCATCACTATGAGGGGTTCTTTGAATGTAACGCAGCCATCCAGGCCTGTCTGGATAGCCTTTGAGGTTGGTGTTAAATGTGATGGGATCATTACTCGAATCACCTGAAATGAAGAATCATTTTTATTTAAGTAATAAGGTATGACAGCCTGTGCCAAGTGTGCTTTTACATGGCTACTGCAAAAAAAAAAAATATTGTGGAGAGAAATGTACTTTATATTTATCATGTACTAAGTTTCCTTAGAAGATATAGGCTCTGACATGTAAACTGATATTAATATGTTTGGTGTGCATTGTTTTACAAAGCAGCTTCCAGGGTGAACAGGTGTTTCATAAAAATTAATATAGTGAAACCTTTATTCTGTATAGTGGTTTGATGTGGATAATGCTATTGCCAATTACCCGTTTCAATGGTTTTTTTTTTTTTTTTTTTGCTTGCTTTTGTGTTGATGCCATATACGCTTAAACATGAAAGTACCTCAAATGCTGTAAATGATATTGATGTAGAGCTTAGATAAATGTGCATGACTTCCTGTGTTTATACTGTAGAACACGTGTGAAAACTTAATGTTTGTAGCTAACCACAAAGGTCACTAAGAGGGTACATGGGGGTGAAGAGAAGGTTTAAAACCACAAGCAAAGGTAAAACAAACAAGACTACAGCAAAGAAAGAGAAGTGCTAGAAGATGACAACAACATACAGTAGGCGACAACGGAAGGACCTCAGACAAATTAAACAGGATTTACAGAGACTGATACTCCTATAACAGGAAGATTGGATCATACAGGATATAGAGGAGTTGATGAGTCAAATAGAATTGGAAGTTCCCAAAAAGAAGTATAAAAAGTCTTAGGAGTAAGGCACACCTGATAGTCACACCAAGGACACCTGATACTCTATTGAGCTTGCAGCTTAGCTGATTTTGTTTTATTTTTGCATTAACTACTTTGTATTTGATTTTATTGTTACTATTGCCTCCCGTGAGACTTTACTTATAACTACAAACTGAGCCTCAAGCAAGAACAACCACAAGGGAGTCTTCTACATCATTCCTGAAGAACTTGAACCTGCGGACGGGCGAGTGCTTCATGCTTTATTCTAGACAACACTAAAAACCAAACCTGAAAAATCATAAAGATAAAAGGACAAACATAAAAACAAAAACCAAATAACAAAATAAATATTATAGTAATATATTAAGAGTAAATATACCTGCTTTTGGATACGGTGGGAACTCTCCTTTAAAGTATTCCCTCTCTAGCACATGAACGAATAGCACTCCAGCAGAAGGATAAACGTTGCGGTCGGCGTGCGACTTAGAGAGGATGGTGACCACTGATGCAGAAAAAAAAATTACAAATTAATTAAATGCAGTGTAATATGGCAGACAAAATTACCTTACTGTAAACAGTAATACATCTGCACAGACAAAAAAAAAAGCTATTAGAAAACAATCAAATATATACACACTAGTGCTGTCAAACCATTCGTTGCAATTAACGGCATCAAAAATAAAAGTAATTGTTTACATAATATGTGTGTGCACTATATATTTATTATGTATATAAATACACATACATGCATGTATATATTTAAGAAAATATTTTATATATTAAGTATATTTATATATAATATTATATGAATAAAAATATATACATGTAAATATTTTTTAAAATATATACTGCATGTGTGAATAACACATTTTTTATTTTGTATACCATTAATCACAATTAATCATTTGACAGCACAATTTTATTTAACATTGGTCATTTCCTGAGCACCAAATCATCATATTAGAATGATTTCTGAAGGATCATGTGACACTGAAAACTGGAGTAATGAAATTTCAGTTTTGCCATCACATGAATAAATGACATTAAAATACAATAATTATTTAAATTGTAATAACATTTCACAATATTACAGCTTTTACTCTATTTTAGATTTTAGAATAAATGCAGACTTGTTGAACATGAGAGACTTTTATCAAAAACTATTAAATTGTAGTGTATATAAAACCAAACACAAAATTTTCATAGTAACTTAATTTAAATAAATAATTAATACAATTTTGTTGTTTCATAATAGACAGACATAACAAATAATGTTATAATTTATGGATATAATTATAAAAGCTTAACAGTGATTATCTTTGCATTTACATTTTTTGTCCTTTTCCAGTACTCTAATGTAAACTCTATATTTTAACTTGTATTTAGTTTTTAGTCTTTTATTTCTTGTATTTATGGGTTTATATAACAGGGTGTGTTTCTTTCTTCTAAAAATCATCTGTGTGGGTGTGTGTGAGAATGTGTTATGTGAGCGCGTGGTTAAGTGTGTCTTGGGTATGAGGCCTTTCAGGATGGTAGTACAGTCAGTCACATTCTCAAATGCTCAACACACCTCTCATCCCCCCATCCCTCGCTCTTCACATTAAACCCCCTTTCTCTTGGTGCAAAAAATACACATGCACACATATTCCCCGTTCAAGCATCATTTAAAAGAAAAGCGCTCAGTTTTTTTCAGTGGTTCATAATAGCTACTGGAGAGATGGTTGCCAGCATGCTTTTACAGTCTCTTTCTTTTCTCACTTGAAGTCAGCTGAGAGGAAGCTGCTTTTAAGACTCCACAGGGGAGTGTGCTGCACTGGGAGAAAGCTACTGCAGCGATGCACTACAGAAACACCAGATCTCTTCAAGCTTTCAGATACAAACTGCTTCTAGTACATCACTCGAGGCAGAGCATGTGCTTACATGGAGGCTGAAGGTTGCTCAAACACATTAAGCAGGTCAGAACAGTAAGAACCAAGGGATTACACATAGAGAGCTGACATAAATATGAATACATAAAGATAAAATAAACTTTTGATACATCAACAAAAAAAGAAAACAGTCCTGTGGATTAAAACCAGCCTACCCCATAAATTCACACACACACAAGCATGCATAATTTCTATAAGAGTACATTATGTGTATCAAAGGATAAATATATTTCAATGTATTTTAATATAAATAATTTAATTATTAAATGTTCTTTTCAAATTGCACTTTAAATTGACAATCGGTGAAGACTTTCAGAATTTTATAGAGACGATTCCTGTCTCTGAATCATAACAATAAATTCACACCAACACCTATATATTGTGTATTAAAATATATTTTTAAATATATTTACATATTATTAGTGGTCATTTTATGCAAATTATTTACATTAGTATTTAAATAAAATCATTTAAAATTTAAATAAATCACATTTAAAATCATTTTTAATACTATTTCTTGGTAAACTTCACCTTGTTCAAAAAAGTGAGTGCAATTAATGTTTTGATATTATTGTTGCAATGGGGGCTGGCTGTAAATGCAATGTTGATGTAACTTTTCTAGCATTCACTGATGTAGCAAATTATCGAATAATGATCGATTGATGTTTATAATGGGACATTTCAACAGATATAGGCTATATTCAAAAAAGTGATGCAGACTAGAGCACTTTTACAATTTTAAAAAGTTGATTCAGGCAAAACTGCATCATACAATCATTATACAGATTTTTTTTTTTTTTTAGCATTTTTGTGTGTTACCTTTTGTGTGTTATAATGTGGACAGTGCATGCAAATAAACACTATAAGCAAGCATAATTCATAATTTAATGAGTAACAAAATTATGCTTTAATTTGAATCAACGGCTGTTTATGCATCTGTTCAGGCCGTCTTGTCTATTTACATGCTGTCAATGTGACAGTATTTTTTATGTAAAGGTGTTCTATTCTGTTTCCCGTCACTCTGAGAAGAAAACCATCCAACCAATAAGACTTGGACTTCTGGTCACCCGTGCAGAACTGTGACAAAACTATTCTCAAAACAGAGTATTTTGATACGCAACAGCAAATACCAGAGGAATAGTCTGAAACTGGCTCTCACTGTCCTTTGATAAACACCATAGTGAATTTTTGCTCCGAACACTCATTTTGTTGTGAACAGGCTTTAAAACTACACAAAGATCTACTCTAATATGCAAAGGTCACAGAAATCCACAAACATTCATGCACTGTAGGGGCTTGTTGAACAGCTGTGTCTTTACTAATGGTTTAATCCACGGTGGAGGTATTGATCTGTTTCTGGGGCGTTGATGGCTGTGGTTTTGTGCGTATGGGGTCACAGATGCATGCTTTGAATAATTGGAGTGCCAGATGGTTTATTCTTTTACCCTGTGGGCAATCTTAGCCCAGAGCCTGTTATAAACCCAATAGCAACAAAACCACATCCCAGGGTCTATAAAATGATTTGAATACTGTGTGAACTCAAGGCAAACTGAAGGTGATGCACAACACTATATGCTAATGGGTCAGCCATTAATGGTTAATGCCGAACTTTGTGACACTAAGTAATGGCAGAGCAAACACGCACATGCGCAAACACACACACAAATTACAGACAGGCCCTGCAGTGGAAATGGCTAATCCTGGTTTATGATTTAATGGGCTGACCTTGGGTGGGTCAAATCAAGATATTCATCATGTGCCACACTTTCTCTTTTGCTCTCTCCCTTTTCCTGACACAGCCGGGGATGTCCTACTGACCTGTTGAATCAGCGCTGTGCTGACTTCTCCTTTCCGGTCAAAGGGGAATTCATGCACTTCACGATTCAATGGGAGGAAAAAAAAAAAACAGTGCAGACTCATTGCAGGATTGAGAAGACGTCAAACCGTTCAAAGTTCTGCGCCTGGAAGTCAATGTTATGCATAAAACTGGGTCAGCCTGTCATGACTAAGCTGTACCCGGGAACACACTCAAGGTGAAGTGAGTGAATGCTTTTCTCAAGCCGTCCATTTAACAGGTAATACCGATTTTCATTTTAATACACTTGAAGAAGTGGATAATGGTTTTAATATCAATGCATTTATAATGGACATACAATGCAGAATGTATTATGCACATCAAAATGTTTATGTGAAACTGTAAGCATTTACAAAAAAACATGTTATATATTAGAGGTTGAATAACTGGACTACTGCATGTTAAAATACACAAACAGTAGTTTTGTTAAAGAAGTAACCTAGTTCGTACCCTTCTACTTCAAAAGAGTCAAGAGGAAGGTGAATTATATAGGTTGGCGATTCAGCAGGTTGGCAGGTGTTAAGCCCAAAAAGCTTTGCACGGCAAAGTGCTGTGCGTGTGTTATGATCGCTTCAAACACATCGGCTTTGTCTCAAAATCTAGTGAGCTGCCTACCTAGTCAGCATTTCGAACATCACATGTACCGCTTTGGGTATCTGGCTACGCATGCCATAATGCCCAAACCGTCTGTATAAGAAGCTCATGAATGAATCAGTGTGCTGAATGAATATTTTAAGAGAATGAATCACTCTAGTTCACTTGACTCATATTTTTCATTCACCTGTTGTACATCCCTCCTTTTTACAGTGCTTTTATTGATTATTATTGTTATATTTCTTCAGCAATTCACAGCTGTAGCAGTTTTTTCCTGGGGTCTCCCTGTCCATTTGCTACTGTAAACAAAAATGTAAATGTTAATTATGTTGCATAACTTGCAAAAAAGGCCACTGAACCGAGTCAAAAGATTCGAGTCACTGGGATGAATCACAATCCCCACTGCTACTAGGCAGGCAGCATGCTAGTGTTTGAGACACAGCCATTCTTTGCAATCACTCACCGCCACTCTGAAACACAGATCTCTGTTTGGAGTCGATTAAAGCCCGGGATTGTCCGTCTATGCCACTGACAGAACGAACTATTACGGCTTTTACAACAGACAAAACAGGAATAATAGAGGGGGAAATGTCATAAAACCATTTAACGTTACTAAGAAAAACGGCGTCGTATTTTTACAAGACATTCCTGTTGTTCAGGCAAAAAAACAAGTGTATCAATGTTGCTGACATTTAGCTATAGCATGTATAAAATAATACATTATTTGTGGAAACTCGTATATTAGCGTCTCTTTCACGTAGTACAATTGATATACCGTCTCTGCAACTTTGAATTAGCGATTAACTGCCAGTCAGTTTATCCATATAATGTAATGTGAACGAGAGCTATTCCGTTAGCCAGCAGGCTAGCTATCGTCCTACGGATAAGAACGATTATTTCTCCCAGTGTCGTCGTCTCAGGTCTATATACGTACCCACTATGAGCCCCACGAAAACGCCAGCCGAGACCATCGTTCATTTGTCGCAGTAGCTCTTAACATCACACACTTGAAGTGTCGCTGGTGGTCCTCGCGACGTGACAGCCATAAGCATCATCCTCCGCTGCTCGGATTCCTCCCACTCACTTCAACTGATGCGCGCTGGTTGGCTGAAACATCTGGCGCAGATGCTGGAAAAATCGCAAGCTATATTTACAGGGGGACCCAGTTAAGAGAGAATGGGAAACATATGTAGCATATATCATTTTGTAAAATGCAAACCTATTTGTGTAAGCATTTATTATTATTATTAATTTTGTTTTATGATGTATAGATGCTAAATATAACAGATGTTTATATAATTTGCCTAATATATATCAAACTAGCTCCCAAATGAGAACTTTTGCTCATGTTTTCAACTTATGTGTATTCTGTAAAATGTTTAATTAGATATATAGGCCTATCAATTTAAGTTGTTCTTTCTTTCTTCTTTCTTTCTTTTTTTTTGCAATTTTTAATTAACTTATTTTTTCTTCTAAATTTCTTAACACTTTGCTTAGATTTGAAGTTTTCTTGCTGAGATTTCCCATCTTACATCCTATCTTGAGTTGTCCTTTGTTTAGTTGTTTGTATTTCTCCCTTTTCATTCATTCATTCATTCATTCGTTTATATTTCAATGTTAATTATTTGTAATTAAAAAGATGTTCAGTGGAAAAAAATGATGTTTAGAGATTATAGATAAATATACAATAACAATAGTAATAATAGATTATAAATAATTATACAATAACAATATTAATAATATTAGCAATAAAAATATGCCAATAGCCAACAATACATTATGGGTCAGAATTATCCATTTTTCTTTTATGACAAAAATCATTGGGATATTAAATAAAGGTCATGTTCCATGAAGATATTTTGTAAATTTTCTATCGTAAATATATAAAAACCTTTTTTAAAAAACTAATTTTTGTTTAGTAATATGTATTGCTAAGAACTTCATTTGGACAACTTTACAGTAAAGGCGATTTTCTCAGTATTTAGATTTTTTTGCACCCTCAGATTCCAGATAATCAAATAGTTGTATCTCGGCCAAAAATGATCCTATTCTAATAAATCTCAATTGAAAAAAAGATCCTTATGACTGCTTTTGTTGTCCAGGGTCACATATTATAAAAATAATTTATTATTTTTGCATTTTATTATCAAATTTAAAGTGGCTGAAAAAGTGCAATAAGTTTTGCTGTTTGTGACTGACACCACTTTAATTTTTTTACTTTCAATTTGAAAATTGCTGACTTATGTATACATGTAGCATGACCACTGAAATGTGATTTATTTAAATATTTGGTTTTAGCATGTAGTGCAAATGTAGTGCTGTAAAACACAAACACAACCCCTCTCTAAGGATAATGCACAGGAGGCTCCTCCCTCCCCCATCCATCATGCCCCATAAGCTCTAAAGATGACAATGAGATAAGGTCTATTAAAATGCATCCAACCCCCCATGGAGAGGCTGAGCACGCAGATGGTCATCATGGCCATTTGCACTGTGCACAACGCTGCACAGCTGGACAGCTTATAGTGAGCACCACGAGTGATACAAACCTTCTGTTGGGTCTTTAGCGTTTTTTGTACCTTACGAAAAAAGTGCTACTAGGCTTCATCCTGTGCCATCAATGTTTTAGGTTGCTAAGCAACATCTCCAGACATCCGCTGACAGAAATACAAGGGGATCAAGTGATATGCAGTAAATAGTATAAAAACTGCTTTGTCTATTGTGCTGCCCGCAACACAGTTCAGCGGTTTTTATTAAATTTCCTTGGCAGTCTTTGGGTTAAAGGGCACAAAATCAGAGAAATAGGATTGGGATTCAACATTGGCTTAATGAAACAAACAAGAAGTAAAAAAAATAATAATAATAATAATTCCATTTGGGCCTAGTATGCAGTAAACATCACTAGCCTAAACCTTGTAAAATCAGTCTTAGAATAGCGTATTAGAAATCCTGTTTTTCTCATTCTCTGAATAATTCATTATTTTTATATTAATATTTTTATTACTTTATGACTTTGTCACTATCCTTATGCTTCAAAGGCGGCACAGATGCTGTATCTGAAGTAAAAAGTGCATAATGTATTTATAAAAAAAAACAGAATGTTGTGAATATTAATTATTATCGATAGATTTTGTTTAATTAATTATTAAAAATGTTTTACATTTTAAAATGGTAAATATTAGAAATATTAAAATAATGAAATCAAACATGAAATATGTCAACGAAAAATAAATAAATAAAAAAGTTTAATTATTTATATATATTCCCTGAATTCTGTTCCCAAATTCCATGTAAAAACTCAATGCCAACCGTCTAATTGTTGGCTGTTTGATCAACTGATCACATTATAGATAGTATTCAATTATCTTTCTTGTCACCACGTGGCCTCTAACTCAACCACTGTAGTTATTATGCTGCGATTTTAATTACTTACATTCCTTTGCTAGGCTGCAGTTTGCTCGTTCCCTCTCTTCACAGATTATTGGACCAAACCATTCTTAAAATTAAGGTTATACACCTGTCACGCTGTTGAAGCTCTTATAAAAATAGCACACAGGCAAGTAATTCAATTCGTTTCGGTAAATAAATTTAGAAATACAGAACTGGTTTCGTTTGAGTGATAGTTTGACTCTGAATGGTGTAACGTATCAACACCCCTACTAAGGGAATGGCGGCATCACCCCTCGCCTGCAATGGCGTTGTCTAGCTGCGCGCTCGTGTGTGTGTGTTTGTGTGTAAAGCCCGGCTTGTATGTCATATTGTGTCAATTGTCTGGTGAAGTTCAGCATGGCAGTTTGATGCTAATAGAGGAGCTGAATTAAAATGTTGTTCAATGTCATTCCCCTTTGGTTAATGATTTAAAGCGAGGACACATTTATTCCTGGGGTACATTTGAATACGTAGGTAAGTGACTTGTTTTGGAGCAGCAACAAGGGAGTTAAGCAATACTTGTGTCACTTCTGCTTCGTGTTTTTGAGCGATGTTTTGCTAGCTGTGGCTAAACACACTCGCTGGAATGAGCTAGGTCTGTATTTTTGGAATGTTCCTGGATACTGGGTTTGTAGGATGGAGCTGTCAGTGATGCAGGCGATGTGATGTGATGCGCGTAAGGGTTGGTTGTTCATCATCTTTGAATAGCGCAATGGTCGCACTTTTGCTAAATGCATATTTATATTTGCCACAAAATGTGTTTCACATTTATTTGCGTTATGCATGCTGTGAGAGTTAAAAGTGCGCTGTTATTTAACCAACAACAACTGTTTTATATCACGCATGTAGCGCGCACAGTTATATTTTGTCCTTGTGTTGGTCTGAAATGTGCATCTGCCTTACCGTGCTTTTATTATCGATATAAAATGTTAATTCGTGATATGTGGGGTGGATTTTAAACACATCCTGGCAGAGTAAAATGCAGCGCCTGTCTGCGGCACACGTTGGGTGATGGAAAGCCAATCTAATCTGTGAGTCACATCGAGATCTGCGTCGAAAACATCGGTGCATCAACAACATAGCGCTGAAATTGAGTGCTCCGTCGGCCTTTATGGCAAAGTGATGATCACGCATAATATTCAAGAACCAGGGCGGTGGACTCTTAAGAGCCAGTGCAAAGGCACCCTCCAGCATCTGAGCCCCTTTTGAGCTGTTGTTTACAAACCGATGTGCAGAGTTGCTTTAGAGATGTTGTTTTCATCTGTCGTGCTGCTGTTCAGTAGGCTATTGAAACAGCGAATTTGGGGAAGTGACTCCATTAAGCCAACCCAAAACTAAGTTTGACATGTTTTTGTGTAGATGTGTGAACAGAATTACTGTAAAGTGGGAGATTCGTGTCTCATCAAATCACTAACGAAATTTAAATCCAAAATTCAAAGTGTGCTTATAAGGTGTGTGCCCACCTGTACCAAATAAGCCCACTACACATTTTCAATGTAAATGCTTTACATCATATTAGACACTTCGATTTAGATTCATTTTTGATTAGTCAGCAGCATGACTGACTGATTGATGAGCTGCTGATCAAACCAGATTATCTGAGCATCCATCCAAACACTCTCAATATGGATGTTATTTTAATCTTACCATGGTACCTCAAACCTGTTCTTATACTGTATCTTATCTTAAAGTCAGTCAATTCCTCTGACACACTCTTTTCTTTGGCTGAGCATCTATCTGGACTCTTGAGCTTTCTGTCTCAGGTCATTCTATCAACTGCATATTTCTTTGCCAAGGCTGCAGCTTGTTGTGAGACTTATTTTTAGACTCTTTTTTTTCTTAGTGTGTTTGCACAATAAAATATAAGTGGGTATTAAAGTTCCTGATATAAAAGGATGTGTTTTGAGCACAGTGAATTCAGCTTTTTATAAGAAGTTCATTACTGTAGTTTCTTATCTTAGCAAATTTATTACAAACAATAGGGGTCAATGGAGTAGTTTCTAATAATCTGGCTTGACAAAAAAAGTTATATTTCTGTGATTATATGCACAGGTAGATCATTAGATCTTTTATTGGCTTAAGAAGCTTCTATATATGTAGTTTTATGTATATTCTGAAAGGATGGTGGGACACTGAAGAATGGAGTAATGACTGCTAAAAAATCAGCTTTGCCATCACAGGAATAAATTACATTAGAAAATATACTGTATTAAAATAGAAAACATTTTTAATTGCAATAATATTTCACAGTATTTCTGCTTTTACAGTATTTTCGATCAAATAAATGGAGACTTATTGAACATGAGACTGCTTTCAAAAACGTATTACCTTATAATTTAATTTACTCTATAGGGTCACAATGACAAGTTTCCACTTTATGTTTTCAGGAATCCCCAACAAAATGTGATTGCACCCAACAAACAACCTGAAGGAATGTTACTGTATATTTGAGAAGACCTCCATTGTCGAGGCTAAGATGTTGAAGATGGAGGCCTCGGCAGAGAGGAATACCCTGAGGAGTGCTTCCCCGCACCGGAATGCCTACAGGACGGAGTTCCAGGCTCTAAAGAAGGCGTTTGACCAACCGAGACAAGATGGAGACCCCAAACCCAAGGACCAGGAGGGGGTCAGGCAGCCTCGAGGGCGGCAATATGGGGCCCATGTTAGTCGCATCAAGAACATGTTCATGCAAATGGGGACTGAGAACACTGGGTCCAACAGACGATCAAGGGAAGAGACCTCCCCACAGAAACTCAACAAGCCAACAAACTTCATCAACAGGGCAGATGGGTCAGAGGTCAATTTCCAGCAAGGGACTGGAGAGCGGACTGCCGGTGGCCCACATAACACAAAATTCTCTGAAACAAGGAAACTCTTTGAGCAGAGCTCCAGAGATGCTTCACAGTCACCCGTGTACTCTTACGGCCGGGACAAGAGGGGTTCTCATGAGCATTTGGATGACTGGCGGGGGGCGCGTTCAAACCGAGGCAGTACGGACTCTTTGGATAGTCTTTGCTCCAGGACAGAGGCCTCATCTCCCACTGTGAGTCAGCTCAGTGCTGTGTTCGAAAATATAGACCAACAGGGCTCCGGTGGTACTTTCAGAAGAGGCCAAGGAGGCGGAAGAGGGCTGTACTCCCCAGATGGCTTACAAAAACATGGGGAGGCCAGCGAGGATGATACCAGTGCGCGACAGTCTCCGTCACGTGGCTTTTACAGGACACGAGTGGGTAGCAAGCACAATCTGCCGGTTTCTTCATCTTCAGAAGATCTTCTCAGTCCTAGTCCTCTGTCGGAGGCTGTGGACCAGGTGAAACCCGATGAGAAGAAGCCCCAGGAAACCCCTGACTTGGTTGATGGATCCAGTGAGCCCAAACCAAAAGATGAGGTACACTCAACCAAGGCCATAGACAGTTCTTCAGCAGAGACTCACGTCAATGACGCTGCAGGAAATTCACATGAGTCTACAGCTACCAAGGTCCACGAGGACACAGACGGTCATGTGAAAGAGGAGTCTAGCCGGATTACAGAGGATCAAATTGGAGAACCCAGTGAGGAATACTGTGGCAATGAGAGAGTTATTTTCAATGCCGATGGAGATGCTTGCTACCAGGGCTGGGGGGAGAGCTGCACTGACCCAGAGGATGACCTATATGATGATGAGCTTTCCTATGACCCAGGATCAGAGATTACGGAGATTCCCGGTCTTCCAGAGGAGGAAAAGGAGGATATTCCACAAAAAAGGAAAATTCAGTTCAGCTCTGCTCCCATAAAAGTAAGTTTATTGCTGGTCTTTAACTGTATTAATGGGTCAATTATGTGACATTTAAAGTCAGCATGAAATGGAATTTCACCCTGTCTATTTTTTAAATGCATCTTATTGATCTTATTGTGAACAATTCATCCATACATACAGTATGTTTTTTTTTTTTTTTAATTAAAATGTAATAAAACAAAAAACCTTACAGTGAAGCAACTGACATCTCTCTGGTGATGTTTCGAAGACTTCCCCAATTAAGTTGTCTGTTTAAACCCCACCAAGCATTCAGCTCTGCCTCCATCCAATCAACAATCGATGGCTAGAACCAGTTCCTGCTCAACATTGTTTTTCTTTTTCGATAATCCATTTCATTCGGATGTACGTCACAAAAACAGAAGAAAAGATCTTTCACTATTTCCATTTCATGAGATTTTAGTATTATTGAAATATTATCATAGTATTTATTATATTTTAAAATTAGGTTTTATTTTGAAATTTTAATTATTAGTTATGTGTGGTTGAAATTTTTATTTGTTTTTGTTTTTTAAATATTTCTATTGAACAGTTTTAGTTCTAGTAATTCTTATACTTTAGTTTAAACTAAAATTACATTTTCAATTTAGTTTAAACTGAAGTAAAAAAAAATTAGCCTACCAAGGCAACATTTCAATTTTTTTTTAAGTTTTTAAGGTTTAAAATAACTTAAATACTTTAATAGTTCTTGTATCAACTTTTTTTTAAAAGTTTTTTAAATGACAAATGTTACATCATGATCATGATACATTTTCACTCCTTTACCTTGAAAAAATAAATAATGATTAAGGTATACTCAATAGCATAAACAAAACATTCTAAAACAAAGATGAATACAAAGAGTACATTTGTATTTTATATTTTTCATTCCTTTTAAAAGATTTTTCTTTTCTTTCTCATGGACACTCTTAAATTTTCTTAAACAGACTTGTTAAGAGATCACCTGCATCTTGTTATTGAGTTCCTGTTGTTCATCTTGTCTAATAGCATAGTCATAATTGAATCTATTGTGGCCACTGATGCCTTTTTTATTGATTATCTCCTTATCTAGCAAGAGCAATTCTCTGTTTTGCCCGCCTATGTTAGTGCTATTTAGATAATGAGCAGACAGAACCATAAACTGACATCCAGAGGCCCACTCATGCCTGCAGGGAGATGAACACATATAGCTTCTGTCCTCACATGCCTCGCTGGCTCTCCTTGCTGTAACTTTTCATACCACACTGTCTGTCCCCATGCTTCTCAATCCCCGCTCCTCTAGACTATGATCAAGTCACGCTCCCATGAGAACATGGATAACCACTGTGTTCGCAACTTTTTCCAAGGTGAAGCATGAAGGTAATTACAGTCTGTCTATCGATGTCTTGTGTTTTGAAGGAGGCTACAGAATCACATTGTTTGAAAGGGGATTTTTACGATGTTAACTTCTCAGAAATGCATTTTACAGCCAATTAGAGTTCAGATCAATTCTATTAGCCAGCATTTAAATCACTTATCTTTGATTTGGCCAAATAATAGCACAGCTGTGGACTAGGACTGTTGTCATTGATTAGTTGCGATATCATGAAAATCACTGCTGACTGTTTGAGTTGCTGGAAATGTGTTTACAGCTCTGGCTATTAACTCTGATCGGAAGCTGGATGGAGATGTGGAAAGCGCTTGAAAACAAACATTCCCCTGGTTGGATCAGTCCCATTAATACTCTTAATCAGTGCTGGACCGGTTCTCCTTTTGTCCTCCTTCTCTCAATTGGTAAACGTGATGTTTGCTTGCTAATCTCCCTCACACGAGCTGAATTTCATTGAGCAGTCGTGTGCTGGTATTAGCTGAATTAAAAGGTCCATTACGCACAGTTTGTACTTCTTTTTGCTCTTGAAGTATTGTATTCTTAGAGTCCCTTAATCAGATCACATCCCAATGCTACTCTCCGTTTGAAATCTTGGATCTGGTTGCTAATTATAAACGTGAAATATAGGTCTTCACAGCTGCTGAATGATAAATGTGTGACGGTGCATTTGAACATATGGTTCGTAACTGGTATTTAGATCAATCTGGTATAACAGAAGTGTCATTTAGCTGTTCTTTCATAAATAGTCATGAACTAAATATTATTAAATAAAGCGTAGTACTGTAGCACGTGGAGCAACCAGAAATTGGCAGGCTTTTGTAAAATGGCATTGTGCCGGCTGGGTTAACTGTCAGCTCAACTGAACTGCCCTGGTCGTTAGCTTAACAAAGAAAGACTTTTTCATGAGTCAGGGAATTTTGAACCCAGGCCACATGGTTTTTCTGCAGACACAGAGGAAATAACAGTCTGTGTTCAGACTTGAGAAAGGGACTGATTTGTGGTAAAACATTGTCCATTATTAACCAGGCTAGACTAGCTTGTCGTTGAATAGAAGTGTCCGTCATTCATCACACTGAACATTTTCTCTCTTGCTCATAATATTTCTTAGCCACTCATTAAGTGGATCGTTTCCATATTAAAGCATTTCAAAGAGTAATTAATGTAGAGTTGCTGTAAGAGGCTCTTGTGCGAGCAGCTCTAGTGGCTGTGTGGAATAACAGCACTCTCAAAGACCCTTCCCTCCATTTACTCTGACGATTACAGGTTCATCAGTTTCAAAATAATCACAGCATAATTCCCTGATTCATCTTTTTTCAATTTCATGCAGTAAATTAGGCTTGTATTATTTATAATTTTCCATCTGCATGTTTTTTTGATTAATGACTTAGCATTGTGCTTGCCAAACGGGTCTGTTTAGATGGGGTTCATTACCTAAATTCAGGTAATAAAATGCAAAAAATAATGGCTGTTGTTTAGCATAGCAAAATGAATAGGCTTGACTTTTAACTTTTAAAAGGACGGTCAGTCCGCGCCAGTAGCCTCATGGGCAGCGCACGGACATATAGCGCCATTGTGCTATGGGTGTCCCGAGTTCGAATCCCGGCTCGAGAACCTTTTCCGATCCTACCCCGCTTTCTCTTTTCCACTTCACTTCCTGTTATGTCTACACTGTCCTGTCATAATAAATATATAAAAAAAAGGATGGTCAAAAAATGTTGATAATGTCCAAGTCTGTACATCTGTGGGCAAGTTGCATAACATCCCCACATATTGATCTTATTCAGTCAGTGCCATAATTTTGACAGAAATGAAAATGAGGATTTTTAAAGGATAAAAGTATAGTGCATCTGAAGTCTGTTTCTGTGTTTATTAACATGATTGTTGTGATCTTTCGGACAAAAACCTTCAGAAGACTAAAACCCCCTACAATTTTGTGTGTTGTGAAATCATCTACCTTTACAGTGCATGCCTTTTTAAAGACTGCAAGTCTATCCCTCACAGCCTCATTTTAATCTGTGCGAAATTCAGTATGGTATCTAATCTGGTGGGTGGGTGCAGTTTGTGGTACTGTAAAGTTAGCAGTTTGTGTTTCCCAGTTTGTGTTGCAAAGAATGTCATAGAATGTTTGAAATAACATAACGTGGAGTAAATGATGACAGAATTTTCATTTTGTGGTGAACTATGGCTTTTAGGACATTTCTTCATATAATAAAACAATTTTATTACTGTGATGGGTCATCACATGATGTCCAATATAAAAATTAGGATCTCAAAGCAACCAAATCACTGACCTAGCTGAGTTTAATGGATTTCTTCCACAGGGGTTGTTTTATAACCACTGGAGGCAGTGGAGGGCACTTCAAGTCAGTTTCATTGACCTGACTCAATGTCCACATCCTGTTAGTCTAGCTCTGATAATGAGGACATGGCATCCAGTAGCCAAGTCCTCTGCCTGTCCCTTTTTTTTTTTAGTAGACAGTTGCACAAATCAGTTTTATTACTTTTGCAGCTTTTCACCCATTATGTTACGAAAGCATGTGCCTTACCACCGCAATACAAGAAAGGAAACAAAATGAGAAAAATGTTGCATTATCATGAGAAAGTGTGATACACCAATGTCTGATGTAAACTCAGGCATGTTTACATTCACTGGTTTTGTTGTCACAACATTCAGCAACTGTAGATTTTTAACATGATATTCTTTCGTGGTTGTATAGTTGAGTAATATCTGTTTAGAAGATACTTTTATACATATCTTCTTATATTAGATTTAATTGAGAACAAATTAACCAGATTCCATCGAATGAAGCATCAAACACGTGCCTGATGCAGGAGCGATTGTCTGTTTTACAGTCAGTTCTAGTGTTTGTTTAGCTGTGCCCTGTGTTACATCCATCCTGTAATCATCCACCTACATAAACTGCACTTACAGGCTGAATGAAATATGACATTAGCTCTGCTAATCTTAGCCTCTTGTTATGGCATATTTATTCCTTCTTGATTCACTAATGGATTTGAAAGACTGGGCAGCAGTTGAATGACTGCTGAAATGATTCAGTGATTATACACTCCATTCTGTGCTTAGATGAACATACTGTAAATAGATCACATGGCTCTCTGTGAATCAATCCAGCCTTTTACTATATCAGCTCAGTCCTGTTATTCAGTTAAAAGGGTGGATGGCTATAGTCTAGTTATTAGCCATATTTTAGAGTTATATTAAATAGATATAAACATACTTTCAGGAACGTAGATAAGAAAAATCTTAGTGAGCTGAGTAGAGGATGTATTATTCTTTTTTTGTTTTTCATTTTATTTTAAAGGATCTCCAGTAGATCAAGGTATTTTGGAAGTAGTAGCCCTGACTGGAGTAGATTAAAGAGGCTTTATGTAATTGGAAAAAGGCTATTTCAACCTTATACCGTGGATGAAGATGTCTCAGTTGGTTATTTCATGATGATTTAGATGGTTGCTATGGTCCAACAAGCATAGTTTTCTAATTAGTTGATTTTCTATTTAAACAGGAAGTTTGGGTGTAATGTATTGAAGCGCCAATCCGTTGAAAAAAATAAAGTAAAATGGCCAGGGTTTAGTTAGCTACATAACTGCTATGATTTTCTGCTTTCTGTTGAGTTGTAATGGGTGGTTAGCGGGTGGGGAATTCTAATTGTAGAGAGCATCTGATTGGACAAAAATTTGTGAAGTGCAGGATGAGTCATCAATATTTTTGTCATTTTTCTAAGAGAAAAACTGTGTATTTTAAATATGTAAAAAAGTTTTGTCCATTACAGTAGACATGTCTACATTTTGGTCTGTTTACAGGAGTTATGTAGTCGGTGGAAAACTGATTTTGCTCATTTGTTGAATTTGTTATGCAGAACAAACTTGCTGTCATGAGATATCAATGTGCAGTTTGTGCACTTCGGGTTCAGGGAAAAATAGGCAATCAAGCAATTGTCTTGTTCTCATGACAGCGATTTTGAAACTGTAGTCATTGGCAAAGATCTGTCTCACAATGCATTATGAATGCTGTGGTATTTTTTGTTTGCTTGTTTCTCTGACATCTGACCCCTTCTGGAGATGAATTTTTAACGACTGTGGAAACAGAAGACAGGCCTGTGGTTCTGACGCTGCACTGTTCCAGCTGTCCGTGTCAGGCGCTTATTCTCCACAGCTCTCCCTCCGCCCCCCGTCACATGCCGTCACTGAATCTATCAGAGAGCGTAGTTACTGCTTTTTTACAAGCTGGAAACAAGGAGGTGTTCAATGCTGACACAGTGCCCTGTATTGTTGTGAAACAGTCAGGACAAATGTGGTCGCTGTGTGTTCACCCAGATGTGTAGAGTGCCATTTTTCCCTCAGTATGCACCCATTGTAATTAGTAATATCTATAATAATAATATTAATAATAGTAATAATAATTTAGAAAAATAATGTATATAATGCTATATTTCTTTTTTAAAAAGGATAGGACGTGATGTGTCCAAGTATGGTGACCCATACTCTGAATTTGTGCTCTGCATCAGAGTCCTGCACGGGTCCATTTTTGGAGACCTGCCCCTGCCCGTACCTGCAAAGTTCAGCACCAGATCCGACCCGTCACCTGTGATAATATCAAAATTAAATCCGCACCCGCCCAGACCCATTACCCGATCCGTGCCCGCGAAAAAATCACACACGCTAAAATCATTCCAATTAAAGTGCTTTATTTTTTATCTTGCACCTCTCTCAACATCACAACAGCGTCATGAATGGGCTAATGAAACAGGCTAAAGTGCGCTTTGTTTTGCGCCATTGAAGTAGCCTACCATTGGCACCTAAATAGGCTATGGAACCTGATAACTATACGCAAATAGACCTATTAATGAAAAAAACAAAACAAGAAAAAATACAATCTGAGCCTGTCGCTCACAAACAATAGCCTTACTAGGCTATGAGAAGCATCAGCAAAAGTCGCACTGTCGCAGTGGTGGTGACGTGATGGGTTTTAGGAATGTCACAATCCACCCGTTTTAGCCACTTTTATGCGGGTATCTGCAGGTACCCGACCTGTTGCAGGACTCTACTCTGCATTTATCCCATCCAAGCGCACACACACACAGTAGTGAACACACACCCAGAGCAGTGGGCAGCCATATTGCTGCGGCGCCTGGGGAGCAGTTGGGGGTTCGGTGCCTTGCTCAAGGGTCTCACCTCAGTTGTGGTATGGAAGGTGGACAGAGCACTGATCATTCAGTTCCCCCCACTGCCAATACCTGCCGGACCTGAGAATCGAACCTGCATCCTTCAGGTTACAAGTCTGACTTTCTAACTATTAGGCCACAACTGCCTAATATATGCAGTGTTGCTTTTAATGTTCTAAATGATTTACAAGAGATAAACAAGCACACATATATATTTATTGCAAACAAATATTGTACATTATATATGGGGTTGTTGGATTAAGGGATCTAAAATATGTTAATGCAAAATAATTCATTAATTTGTGCTTTATAAGTACTAATAAACTGCCAATATGCTAGTAAAATGCATGCTAATAAGCAACTAGTTAATATTGAAAATTGTTCCCTAAACTAAAGTGTTACCGTATATAGCAAAGCAAATATCATAGGTTTATTGTGTATATATTCTGGTTGATCTGTCTAAATATATCATTATAATATATTATATTTTCTCTCAACAAATCAGCCAAAATTTGCAATATATTACTTATATTCTAAAATATTTGTTTAACATATTTTTATGTAATAATTGTTTTAACACAATCTGATTATATTTTTTATTATATTTTCAGTAGACCTGTATTTAATTTAATTTTATTTTATTTTCCATAGTTTAATAACTATTAGTTAAGAACTATGGTTGTCAAATCTTTAATAGATCTTCAATAAATAAATCTTTCTATGAAGTAAGGATGAATACAAAATATGTATAATGCATGTGTGTTTAGTTTAGGCTTAAAGCTGAGACTAGCTTGCATGAACACGTTTCCTGTAAATGTAACACGCTCACCCACTCATGTGGTCAGTTGATGAATTATGTATTCATCAGACCATGTTACTGATCATGTGAGAAGACTCAGCCAACACATGAGAATGAAACATAAAGTAAGCAATTGTTTGTGTCTTGTTTATCCCCTTATGCTAGTAGCTCCCCCTCACTGCACTAGCGTGCTACGTGTTGGCGGGTGGCGAGGCCCCCAGAGGTATTTTCACAAACACAGGATTAAAAAGAGGGCAAAATGACATTCCAGGCCAGATAAACTGAAAAAAAGAGTCAAGAGGATGAACATAGCCATGCGTTTTGAAGGAGCTGTGGACTTGACACAGAGCAAAAGGCTAATTATGCTGGAGAGTTTCATCTCACCTGACTCATCAGTTCACGTCTCCTTCGTGGCCAAGTGTTTTTTTTAAATAGTTGAAAGGTAAAATGGCCTTTAAAGTAATGCTGAGAGTCACAGAATGCTTTCTCTGAAAAGGCTTTTACCACACAGATGAAAGGCTTTTATAACTTTCAACATTAGGAAACATTCAAATACTTGTCATGAAACTGGTGATTCATATATTCTGTTTCTTCTACTACAGGCACTTTTATGTCCATTTTTATTCAATAGAAGTCTTCAATATTGCCATGTTTTGTAGATTTACATTTTATTGGTTTGCTCTTTTGGCAGACCCAGATTTTCATTATAAAAAAATTTGTTATTATAAGTAATTATCTTACTGTATGCTCACCGAAACTGAATTTATTTGATCCAAAATGACAGTAAATTTTTTTTAGATTTTATTACAATTTGAAAAAACTGTTTTCTATGTGAATATATTTTAAAATGCAACATATTCCTGTGATTATAAACCTGAATTTTCATTTTCATGACTTAAGTAATATTTCTTATTATTATCAATGTTAAAAACAGCTTTGCAGTGCTGCTTAATATTTTTTGTAGAAACCATGATATGGTGTTTTTTCCCCTTCATGTTTCATCAACTGAATGCATCCTTTTTTAATAAAAGCATTAATTTCTTAATAAAATAGCAATAATTTATTTATGTTGCAAAAATGATTAACAAAAAAGTATGAAAATATTATTTATTGTGTGTATGCAGGGTGCTAACTATGAAATGCACAATAGCAAAACAAATATATTTAAAATTGTTTAATGTAACTTCGACCACAGAATGCATTTTGTTTCTTCAATTTTTTTTTTGATTCAGAAATATGGCTGCAAATGATTAATTGCGATTAATCATATTCAAAATAAAAGTTTATGTTAACACTATATGTGTGTGCACTGTGTATATTTATTATGTATATATAAATATACACACATACTTGTATATATTAAGGAAAAATATGTTAGATTTATAAATAAAATATTTATATTTATATATAATATAAATTGTATATAATTTATATAAATATGTGTTTGTATTTATATATACATAATCAATGTACAGAGTACACACATATAGTATGTAAGCATAACTTTTATTTTAAATGCCACTAATCATATTTAATCAATTTGCAGCCCTGTTCAGAAAATATGACAGAATTCTCTTGTGATTCCTTGTTAGTAGATAAATTAAACTAGTGAGTGTGAAAAGGGAATTTTTCCACAGGCCCACAAGTGTCTGTAGTTGTAGAATCACCCATATGTTCACATTTAAATGTATTCTTTACCAGTATGGTAGAATGATAATTAATATGACTTTGCCAAACACCTTATTTTTGAGCAGCTTCCTGTTTTCAGCCAACAGTACAGGAATGTCTGTCTACAGATTCGTTTGTTGCATGGTTAATCCACTCAGCATCAGCCTCGGCTTCCCTCTGAGGGATCGCTGTGTATGAATGTGTGTGTGTGTGTGTGTGGTGACACTGGGAGCGCTGGCACCGCTGCTTTACTGTAGGGCCATTTAATGCGATCCGCTGTAGTCAGCCAGACTCTAGGCCACTCAGCACTGTTGTCAGTCTGTGATACAAATGGCGACAAACACTTTCAGTCGATTGTTCTTCTACATCCCTCCCTGCTTCCCCTCGGCCTGCCCCTCGGTTAATCCTCGGACTGTTCCCCACAAGGATTGCAGTCACCCACAATGCAGTTGGAGGCGTGCTGGTGTAATAAGCTGCATTAGAGGCATACCGATGAGCCATGGCTTCTCTGCTAGAAGTGCAGTGACTCAAAGAAGGATGAGAGACGAGAGGGATAATGAAGTAATAAGCAAAGAGGGACGAGGAAGAGAGTGGGAGGAGAGGGATGGATGATGGGCCTGGCTCAGTTTCACTCACCCCTGCAGTTCGGTAGAATTCACCAAGAAAAATGAGAAGCTCTCAGAGCCTTTGGTGGGATCTCACAACATGCAATAAAAACTTAAAGTGCTCTCCGAACAGCAAAATGCTTATACAAGCTTACATTTCTTGGCTATTATGCAAGGTAGCAGTTGGAGCCAAAGACCTTGCAGGCTGCTGGGTTTTAAGACTGCAGTATGCCAGAGTGTATAAGCAATAGACAGAGGATAAAGGATTGTGTGAGAGCTGGTTTACTGTATGATGAGAAGACAAAAGACATGCAGTGCGTTTGTTTGATGGCAGCTAACAGGTGTATTGATCTAGATGGTAAAATGACAGGAGATGGATAGAGGTGAGGCTCATGATAGAGAGGTGATCTTGAGTGGGACGAATCAATGTTACTATAGATGGGTGAAGATGCACAAGATGCTCACAAAAAGTAGCGCTGTTAGTCGTCGGACCAAGGCCAAGAAAAGATTCAGCAATGACTTGGGTACCTACTGAAGAAAACTGAAGATTGCTGGTATTTCCTTTTCTGTGGAGGGATCCAAAGTTGCCTTTATAACTCAAAAATTAAACTAAATTAAATTAAATTAAACTGTGTGTGTGTGTGTGTGTGTGTGTGTGTGTGTGTGTCTGTGTGTGTGTGTGTGTGTGTGTGTGTGTGTTTGTGTATTTATACTGTATATTAGGGGTGTCGCGATATACCAGTATTGACATTGACCGGTATTGATAACCGTGATATTCAAAGCAACAATTATTGATATCATGTTAATTTAGTGTGTGACGATATACCAGTATTAGCGATAACCACAATATTTAAAATGAACAGTTCTCTTATGACATGTAAATACTCCATCGCCAGTACCTGGTTGAGCTCCCAGGTGGCAGTATTGTGTCTTAACGCTAACACTGTCACACAACAAGAAGACGCAGTGCTCGCAGATGCTCCGAGGAGAGTCGTGTTCGTCAGAGTAAGTTGCCATTATTTTACTAGTCATAGAATGGGAAACGTTATATTAACCTGTTAACAGCGGTTTTCTGTGTTCATATATTTAAAGTAAAGGGTGATTATTTTAATAAGTACCGCATTTACTCGTCTTATTTTTGTATTTGCAATCATTACGGCCTTATGCGTAGTAACACTCTATTTCTTTGTTCAAATCTGTAAACAGTTAAACAATTAAAACTGATCTCGAAAAATTGAGGGACCACATTGCTACATTAAACTCTGTAAAATGTTAAGTTGGTCGCAGTGCCATGCACTTAATGCCTCTGCGGTCATTCTTCAATAAGGTTCATTAGTTAACATTAGTTAAATACATTAGTTAACATGTATAAATAACATAAATAATAATTAGCAATATTTCCACAGAATTTATTAATCTTAGTTCATGTTAATTTTTTAGCATTTACTCATGCATTATTAAAATCACATGTTGTGTTTGTAAACATTAATGCACTGTGAACTAACATTTAACAATGAATGACTATTTTTATTAACATTAACAAAGATTAATAAATGTGTAATAAATGTATTGTTCATTGTTCATTCATGTTAATTAATACATTAATGTTATCAAATGACATCGTATTGTAACGTGTTACCATTATTTATCATACTGTTGACAGTTAAAAACTTAACAGTATTTTCTCTCTTGTTATTTCATAGGAGCTTCAAAGAAGACGGAGAAAGCCAGAGTCTTGTGCCCTGTGTTTATCAGTATCCTTATGTTTGATGGGTGAAAAAGAAAAACTCAATAAACAAAGCAAAAAAATAATTTGACTGGTATCTTTTTCCCCCCAAGGTTTCCATAGATATCACGATATATCGATATATTTTTTATATCGCTAAAATCTTATGGCCACAATAACCGTTATATGAAAAATCTAATATCGTGACAGCCTTAATATATATATATATATATATATATAGCCTTTAGACTATTTTTTATCTGTCTATAACCTACTGTTCCAAAGTTTTAAAATATATTTATTATATCTTGTGATGCCAAATATGGATTTTTAGCAGCCATTGTTCTAATATTTTTTTGTATTATCAGTGATGAAAACATTGATGAGAACAGCAGTGTTTATCATTATGTCTGATATGGTTTAATAGAAGCATCATTCACAAATATGATTTGTTTCAGTCATTTTGTTCCTTTAAATTTTTTTGTACTGTATTATTTTTTCAATTAATCACTGCATAATGATTTATGTCAGTCTTCCTAAAAATCTCAAATGGTAAATTTCTGTATTAAATTACGCTTCAAAGCCCACGCTTATTTTATTAGGGTGCCTGGTGACAAACCTTTTTGTGTATTCATATTATCATATGTATGACCATTAAAACGTAAAATTAAACCATGTAATTATATTCAAACAAAACATAAAGTGTCCTAGACAGCGACTGTATAGATGTCTATAGTGAATACAAATGAAGATGTGAATTATTATATTCTCCTATGGCATGTCAGACCTGACAGTAGCCTTCAGCGCACTACCCACACTTTGTCTGTTACGTAGAGCCCTCATGGTTGTCATGTCTGGCAGATTCACAAAAGACAGTCAGCTGCTGAGCCTTTTTTAGCCAGCTGTGGAGTGTGGACTGTCAGCACAGTGATAGTTGGTTGAGCTCAGGAGAGAACAGGAGAATAGGGTGTGAGGGAAACTCTGGAACAGATCCACTGAATGTAGAAATGGGTGTTTCTAAATATGTCTTCACTTTCAGGTTATACCTCTGCACAAGGGAATGTTTCTGGATATGCCCTCCTGACATCTTTGAATAGGAGTCTATAACTGTGGTAGGGAATCTTCAAGGATAAACCTGTTAGCATCTCACTGTGCAGACCTTTCTTCCAATATTATTTTCTACAAATCTATTGAAGGACTATAGAAGAAGGGGCCATTACACTTCAGCTAATCATTCGGTCAGCAATGTGACTGCTCAATAATGCATAGCTGTTGATCAGTTTACATTATTGATGCTGTAAAGTCCACTAGAGATTATGCTTGCTTTTGTCCCAGTGCTTGGATACCCTATGCTCTGGTTTCGTAGTGCTTCTTACCACATACGATTTGGATTCATTGGTTTTGGCTTGTTATTAGCATAAAACGTCAGATTTGACTCTAATTGGTTTTCTTCACAGATGAGATAGCTTTGATTCTGCTATGATCAGTCATGGTTTAATTGAAGCTGATGATTCTCATGGTGGCAGCTGGACACACTGACAGCTGCCTGCTGGTGAATGCAGCATGTTAATTTGCTCAGTGGTAGAGCAGTGTGGGTTCGATTTCATATATATATATATATATATATATATATATATATATATATATATATATATATATATATATATATATATATATATATATATATAATGAAATATTTAAAAACAAAAATTATTATTTTAAAACATGTTGTTTATCAAATATTTTATTTATAAATATTTTATGCATATATTTCTGATCACTTGTTTGGGGTCAGTAAGATCATTTAATTGATCAGAGGTGATCATGAAGACAAGTTCTCTGTATATTTGATCAAATAATTGCAACCTTGGTGAGAACGAGAAACTTCTTGCTTTTATGTATATTAACCCTGGTACTCGCCATAGAAAGGTTTTTATTTTTTTTTTTATTTTTTTTTTTATGAAATACTGTAAAATCTGGGTCAGGGAAACTGATTCTGTGTCAACATGAAGCTACAACTTATCCAGTGAACCCTTTTTATAAGGAAAGAGATAAGGGGGAGGCAGGAAAGTGTAGCATTGGCATGGGGCCGATGTTTGTCCGAGAACCTGCTTAGGGGACACAATTGTGCGTGACTGTCCTTTCACACCACGATGCACAGGACCATCACTTACACTGAGGAGATGGCAAATGACAGTTAGTGTTTCAGACGAGAAGCACTTTTGAGAAAGATTGTCAAATGCAACCAGAGACATTGCATCACTGTCTCACTATATATATATATATATATATATATATATATATATATATATATATATATATATATATATATATATAAACACTACTATATGTTATTTTTTATTTAGTACTGTCGAGTAAGATATTTTACTTACGTAAAAAAAAAACTCATATTAAAAAAACTCATATTATACTTAATATGTTTACATATAGTCCACAAGACAAAGAAAAATAGCTGAAATTATTAAAATAACCCCCTTCAAAAGTTTGGGAATCCTTGGTTCTTAATACTGTGTGTGGTTACTTGGATGATCTACGGCTGTTTTTTTGTTTTGTGATGGTTGTTTATGAGTCCCTAGAAGGAAACACGATGTTTCCTTCTGGAGCATCAGTGAATGTTTGAACCTTTTTTAATAGTTGTGTTTGGGTCCCTCAATTGTCTTCAGTGTGAAAAGATGGATCTCGAAAACATACAGTCACTGCTGGAAAGGGTTCAAATATGCAAAATATGCTGGAAAACTGAAGAATCTGCAGGACATGGAGGATTTTTCTGAAGAACAGTGCTTAGTTTACCTGTTCAGAACAAACAAGGGACTCATGAACAACCATCACAAAACAGAAAAACATTTGTAGATCATCCAGGTAACCACACACAGTATTAAGAACTGTATGGTTCACACATCCTTTACACAGCTGTATGGTTCATACATGCTTTACACAGCTGTTTTAGTCATGTAACCTCAGTATTGTGACACTGGCTTTGACTTTTTTTTGGCTACCAGGTGTTCAAAACCTACTGCAATGAAGATTACGACCGGAGGAATGAAGAGGTGGACCCAGTGGCATCCTCAGCTGAGTATGAGCTGGAGAAACGGGTGGAGAAGCTGGAACTTCTCCCTGTGGAACTGGAAAAAGGTGAATAGCAGGATAGCAGTGTCACCAAAGAGATTTCTCTGAGGTTAAACATTTAGGATAGTTTTTTTTTTTAAGTAAGACTAGGTCTAGTCATCACACTTGTGTCTTTTTCAGTCAGTTTGTACTCAGAACCTTATAGTTATTTAGATACAGTATAGCCTCTGTGACAACTAGCCCCTGTCTTCCCTATAAGCTTTCTTTAAAAAAAAAAAAAATAGATACAAATACATTTTCAGGGAAATGTTCTGTATGTATCTGCATATTTTGAGCACTGTAAGTAAATCAATGGTAAGCCTTGAATATTGATCAGTTACAGTAAACATGCATCCATTCATCCAACATCCAATGATTTATTGAATTGTCACTCTTTCCAGAAAAAGATTTTGGAAAAAAATCCAAGTCCAGGCACTCAATAGGATGCAAAAGTTAAAAAGCCTTTAATAGTTGGGCTAAAGCATTAAAAACGTTTTTAATGCTTTAGCCCAACTATTAAAGGCTTTTTAACTTTTGCATCCTATTGAGTGCCTGGACTTGGATTTTTTTCCAAAATCTTTTTCTACATTTAACCCTTCCAAGAGCACCAGAGGATACAAGGGATTCCAGCAGCGCTCCAGTTCTCTTTTGTCCTGTCACTCTTTCCATTTGCCCAGCACTAATATTTTTCCTTTCATTGATTTGTGTATGTTCATCTGTGTATGTCAGATGAGGACGGCCTGGGCATCAGTATTATAGGAATGGGGGTCGGTGCTGATGCAGGCCTGGAGAAGCTGGGCATATTCGTCAAGACTGTCATAGAGGGAGGAGCAGCAGAGAGAGATGGAAGGTCAGCTAAACTGCACATACTACTTTAGTATTATTAGTGCTGTCAAATGATTAATAACATCCAAAATAAAAGTTTTTTGTTTACATAATATATGAGTGTGTACTGTGTATATTTATTATGCATGCCATGTATATATTTAAGAAAAATAGGTTATGTTTATATTTTAAAAATATTTATATATAATATAAAATATATGAATATAAATATATACATGTAAATATTTTCAAAATATACACTGCATGAGTGTGTATTAATATATACATAATAAATGTATACAGTACATGCACATATATTATGCAAACTTTTATTTTGGATGTGATTAATCGTGATTAATCATTTGACAGCACTAGTATTTATACACACTATACTTTAGTGAAGGACATACTGTATATACTGGTATTACACTACCGTTCAAAAGTTTGGGATCAGTAAGACTTGTAATGTTTTTTAAAGAAGTCTCTTCTGCTCATCAAGGCTGCATTTATTTGATCAAAAATGCAAAAAAAAACTGTAATCTTGCAAAATGTTATTAGAATATAAAATAATGGTTTCTTTTTAAATATCCTTTAAAAATATAATTTATATCTGTGATGCAAAGCTGAATTTCCAGCATCATGACTCCAGTATAAAAGTGTCACATGATCCTTCAGAAATCATTCCAACATGCTGATTTATTATTAGAATTATCAATGTTGGCAACAGTTGTACTGCCAACTATTTTTTTGGAAGCTGTGATAATAAATCAGCATATTAGAATGATTTCTGAAGGATCATGTGACACTTTTATACTGGAGTCATGATGCTGGAAATTCAGCTTTGCATCACAGATATAAATTATATTTTAAAGGATATTTAAATAGAAACCATTATTTTATATTCTAATAACATTTTTGCAAGATTAGTTTTTTTTTTTTTTTTTTTTTTTGCATTTTTGATCAAATAAATGCAGCATTGATGAGCAGAAGAGACTTCTTTAAAAAACATTACAAGTCTTACTGATCCCAAACTTTTGAACGGTAGTGTATATCACCCTACTTTCTGGATATAGAGTATTTTCCATGTAGAAAAGCAACTCTGTTGGTCAAAAAGTATAGAAAATCATGGGTTTCTTGTCCTTGCTCTTTTTAGCTCATGAGACTTGCACATTGCCTAAAATTAAACCAAAGCTTGAGGCTTTATCACTGATTGTAACTCAGGATGCTAGAAAAAGGGTAGGGATGAGAATGAAAGCAGCCCGTATAATAATTCACATGATCAGTGTCACAAATTTACTTTAGTGTTAATTAATGACCTAGAAATAGTGCAGAGTTTGAAGTACTGTATTTTTTATTCATTTTACAATTATAATGTTTCTTTAAAGATTTTCTTGAAGTCCTAAATCTTGCTGTTTATTTCCAATTTAAGACTTTTAATGTGGTCTTATCTTTTTTTAAGTAAGTGGCATCAAACCCTGCTGAAATCTTGAGAAATTTTTACTTGTTTCAAGATAACCAGGCAACTGCAAGCTTTGCAATCAAGTTTCAAAAGGACTATTCAATAGCCAGAATGTAATTTCCTCCACCATTAACTCAGGCTGTTTCTGAGCGAAGTGTAACAATGTAGAATTCAACAGTGACATTGAAATCTTTGCACTGGAGTCCTTATTTTTTGCATGTCGGAGCTCTAATTTCCTGCTTTATTATAAGTATATTGGCGACATTGAAAAATGCATGTGAAGGTCAAGCTGTGCTTACGCCACACTCTTTAGGTGCACATTAGGATTCAGTCTTGCAAGCATCCCTCTGTCTGCTTTGCCTGCATAACAGACGGATTTGCCAGGGGCTCGATATCCAGACTGGAATCAAGGGTCAAGGCAATTTGGTCAAACTCACAAAGCTCATTACAGATATCACACAGTTGGAGCTCTTCATGCAAACACTAGCATTCTGAAAAAATATTATCACATGTTGTTAAGGAGCTTACTCGTCCTTGTAATCCTATATGATTAATTCTTCTGTCTTGTGAGCATTATTACTCTTTAGCTGCTGAAATGAAAGAATGTGACCACCCAAGACCAACTGAAAACATACAAATTGTGTTCTCAACCTTTTTTGTCCTTTTTTAGTCCTATGACCTAAATTATTTAATTGAAGTGTTCACTAATATTTTAATATTTATATTTATTCATGTAGTATAAAAGATATATTTGTAGAAAACTTTTTGTAGAGTTAGAAATTTAGTAATTTAATTTAATTGAATTATTAACAACAAAAAACTTTATGAATGTATTTTATTTATATATGTACTTTATGTTCATTCACATGGTAGTATAATGTATCTGTAGAAAATACTTTTTAATTTATTCCTTTAATTTAATTATTAACAATACAAAACAAACGACTACACTAATAGTTGTTATTATTATTATTTAATTATTCTATATTATAAAAAATAATTTAGTAGTATAAATAATATATTCATAGAAAAATAATTGGTATTTTTATTATTATTATTATTACATATTATGAATTATTAATTTAATTCACTATTGATACTGTTGTCTTTTCATTGAAAAGGCAGAACAGAAGTCATATCTGTCGTAATTATGCAGAAATAAATCTTTACACATCTTTACTATGTCTTTACAAACTTTCATTTGTGTCTGTACTTTTATCTTAATGTCTTTACAAAGACTTAGCGCAATTTCACTGGAGTTCTGTGTCAAACTCTAGTGGTTTACAAACTCCAGGAAACCCTGTCCCAGGATGTACTGTGTCCTTCATCCATAAGCATATTTGATGCACTGAAAAAATTAATCATAGCAGAGTGATGAGAAGGCCTCAGGCAGAGCATAATTAAGGTTTTATTAAAAAAAAGTCATCTCAGAATGTCAGAAAAAAATGCTGTTTAGTATTCATACAGACAGTATCATGCAAACCTGGTTTAGAGTTTGCACAATGTCCTAATAGTGTCACTGTAACAAGCATTACAACATAACCACCTTCATTTTCCACAGAATTAAAGTGAATGATCAAATCGTGGAGGTTGATGGCACCAGTCTGGTGGGAGTAACTCAGAGCTTCGCTGCTTCTGTCCTGAGAAACACACAGGGAGTGGTTAGGTAAGATGCTAGATATCTACAACCGTTTTTGCTTGTTTATTATGTCTCATTAATCCCAGGTTTGCCCCTGAATGCTGTCCACAAGATCCTCACATCCCCACATCTTCACTGTAGCTTGCAAGCTGCTACAGTGACCAGTGTTATTATTAGCGTATGAAATAGCATGACATGCCATCGTCTTTCCCTCCCACTCAGCATTCTTCTGAGAAAAACACAGACTTCTTATTAGTGTATCTAAACTCCCCTTAGACTAGACAGCACAGAGCATGTCTTTGAAAAGCATATCGGCCGGCAGGAGTACTTCACACTGTGAGAAAACAAGACTCTTCATTAACAATAGAGCTGCACAGCATGATGGAGCGTATTGTTTTTAAAAAGATGCTGTCAGTGGTGTATTATACTTCCTCTGTAAATATAAACACACTGAAAAAATTGATTTACCTTTAACTTTCAAATGTATGTTTATTTTAAAGGCTTTATGTAATTGCCTAATATAATTATATAGCTCATCCAAAAATGAAAATGAAAATTCTGTCACCTTCAAGTTGTTCCAAACCTGTATGAATTTCATAAATGATTAATTTTTAGGGACAGAGCCTTCTTGAGTCATAGGATTTCATAGCCAGGCTTATACTGACACAGTCTGCACCGCATAAAATAACTTTCTTGATCAGTACTTTTGTCTTATTTTCCATTAAAAAAAAAACACATAAAAAACTTCCTTAAAATGAAAACTGAAATGAAAGATACTCTAAAAGCAAAGGTGTGTTTTTCATATCTTGAATTGTATGTTTAAATATTTTCAAATATAATTCATGTAATATAGATAGATAGATAGATAGATAGATAGATAGATAGATAGATAGATAGATAGATAGATAGATATGTGTATGTGTAATACATTTAAATATGAAATAATATAATTAATATATTTTATGATCTATAATAATATAATATAATACATAATTTTATATAGTTCATATATTTATATTGTCATTTTTAACTGGAAAACATCAAATCATCTAGTACTACAAAGGTCTCAGGAAATGTACTATTTCACCATATTTTTGTTTTTTAGCTGTCTATCCTTTCCTGGTTTTGATTTATTCCCTCCTGCTGGTTATTTCTCTCTGTTCTCACCGATGAGGCAGTGTGGCCCAGATTTGGAATTTGTGCTATATTTAACCTACTGTAGGAATTAAGGCAGGTCTTAAACTCTATCTGCACCAGTGACCACCAATAAATATATGAAGATTGACAGTCTTTTAAGAGCGATTCATTGCTGTGATGATTCAGTGTCAGAGTCTAGGGATTTTTATAACAAGTTTGCAGGAATGCCTCCCCACTGGGTGAGGTGATGTGTATATCCTGAAATGCGTCCTGTCATTCCAGATGTATGTGAATAATACTGGTGGATTTTGCCAATAATAAAGCTCTGTCCCGGAGCAGTTGGGATCCCTGCGTGTGGTATCGAGATGGAAGAGAGGACTGTTTCCAGGTCAGCTGCTCTGCAGAAGCAGCAGAGATGCTTGGCATGACACGGTATTGGCCCAGTTGTTGCTTCAGATGTAGATCAAATTTGGGCCCTATCTGTGCCTAATGCAGAGTTATTAGGACTCCATGCTGAGCGCTTCCCTGCTGGTTCTCCAAAACATGGATTGTGCAATGCAGAGGATGCGGTGAATATTATTGGAGGGAATTGTCTTTTTTTAATTATTAGACATTTCCACTCCTTTCATGTTATGACTTATAATTGATAAATGGCATATATTAAAATTCCATACTATTGTGTCAAACAACTAAAAGGGATAGTTCACCCCATGATTTACTCACCCTCAAGCCATCCTAGGTGTATATGACTCTCTTGTTTCAGACGAATACAATCAGAGTTATATTAAAAAATGTCCTGGCTCTTCAAAGGTTTATAATGGCAGTGAATGGTGGTCGAGATTTTTAAAAGGGTCATATGATGCAATTTCTATTTTTCCTTTTCTTTAGTGTGTTATGTAGCTATTTGTGCATGTATAAGATCCGCAGAGTTACAAAGCTGAAAGTCCCCCACAAAAGGATTTATTCTATCTAATAGGGAAGGCTGATCCAGACCGGGCTAAAACGGCTCATTCAAACACGCCCCCACATGTCTACGTCGCAATGTGCAAATATTTGCGTAATGCCGCCCAAATGTTCATGCAAAGAAAGAAGGCGTGGTTTCAGGAACCGCAGTAGTGTTGATGCAGCCATGTCAGGGAGACGCTGGGTGTTTCTGTGTGAAAACAAAAGCACTTTATTTGCAACGCATTTTATGGACGACAGTTTTGTGAACCTAGGAGAGTAGCCACTGGGTCAGTTGGCCAATCAGAGCAGACTGTGCTTGTTGGAAGAAGGGGCTGTGTAGAAAACGACGTGTTTGAGAGAGGCGGGGCATAGAGGACCTACAATAATGTACAGTATTTGAAAAATAATGTGTTTTTTGAACATTAAAGCATGTTAACATATTCTGTTACACCAAATACATAAAAAAAAATGATATTTAAAATAGCATCATATGACCCCTTTAAGACCAAAAAAGTGCATCCATCCATCTTAAAAATTTATGTGTTTGTGTAACAACGGAATTTAAATAAAAGCCTTCTGAAGTGAAGTGGTGGATTTTTGTAAGAAAAATATCCACATTTAAAACCATTATATCTAGTTTTCGCTAACTAACTTCCACTACTTTCATATGCATAGACATCTATATGTAATTCATTTGTAGGCTGATGTCTTAAGGAGAAAATCTGTTCAGTTTTTCTGTTAGTCAGTTGTTAGTGCTTAAATATCAGGTTCACCGATGAACTGCACCACTTGATTGGTCTTTAAAAATAGCACCCAGTACACCACATATTCAGGTACAGGTATTTTTCACAGGTAAAGTAACTTTAACATTTAAATTTTTGTTATTGAGTTATTGATTATTTATTTATTAAATTATTTGAATTTATTGTTACTCAGTATTGTAAGGCAGGTCATTCACATTCAGAGATTACTGATTGATATTTAACCAATTGCCATTCTATTTGATGCCACTAATGGTGCAGAAATGACAAACTTGACCTTTTATAATAAACTTTCCTTTTCAAGTTTTCAATATTTCGGCAGTAATTTTCCCCCTGACTTTCTCAAGTAGAATTGTTAACATTTTTAAACAGTTATGTTCACTTTGTCACAGTCATTTATCACACTGACCTCGCAAGAATTACCTCCTGTCACAGTCATTGATTTATAGGGTGTATTATAAAAGATACAATCCATCAATGAAGTGAGAACGAAAACGCTTGTTGAAGCCAGACACTGCAAGAAAAGAGCTTGACATATTTCACTTCACTGAAACAGAAAAGAAGGGTTTTATACCTTTCTCTATTTTACTGAATGACATGTAATTTCACCTTCCACATTTTTATACCCACCTCATTTATGTAAAGCCTATTCTGTTCTTTGTCTCCATTTTAAAATCAATAACCATAATCTTTTATAGCCTCTGCCAAACTGCATTTGTTCACAAAGCCCCCCTCCCCCCCTCATTGGTATTTAATGTGTCTTTGCAGGTTTGTGATTGGCCGAGAGCGTCCAGGACAGCAGAGCGAGGTGGCACAACTCATCAGTCAGACTCTGGAGCAGGAGAGACGTCAGAGAGAGGTGATGGAGCAACAGTACGTCCAGTATGATGCTGATGATGACGAGGTGAGCACACAACAGGTCTCACATCAGTGCTTGTGTGAGCGTGTCAGCGACTGTCTGAACAGAGTAATCAACCGTCACAAGCCAGTTGGAGCAGGTTCAAATCTATTATCCATGATTCGTCCATGCTACAAGCCTCAACGTGTTACAATTTGTCACATCAAAGTGCAGCAGGATGAAGCAGTTTTGCTAGTCAAAACCTAGCTATAACCTGTTCAGTCATATTAAAAATAATGGTAACACTTTCGTATAAGGACCAATTCTCACGATTAACTATTTTGTCAGCCTGCCTACTATTTACATATTAGCTATTTATTAGTACTTATAAAGCACATATTCTGAATGACCATATTCTACGTCCCTAATCCTACTCAATACCAAAACTTAACAACAACCAACTAACTATTAATAAACAGCAAATTAGGAGTTTACTGAGTCATAGTTAATGGTTTGGACCTTAAAATAAAGTGTGACCAAAATAATACTATAAACTGTAGGCTTGCATGCAGTTCTGGTTTATCAGCATATCTTTTGTATAATTTCTTCTCACGGTGTCCTACATTTGACCATATTTTTCTAAATTTGCTGCTGGAAAGATAGGATAGTTCCTCTAGTGCCACAAAAACACTTGTTGCTCCATCTATTTAAGTCTTCCTGTTGAAAAAAAACAAACTTGAATATAAAATATAAATAATAGATAAATCTCTAAATCTAAAACATGTCAATTGTTTCCCCTTGACAAGGTTTTCAAAAAGCAAAGTAGGACTAATCATTTGTAACATTAGTAATATGTATTTCCTTGTTGTATGTTATTATTAGTGTGTGTATACAGTATATATATATATATATATATATATATATATATATATATATATATATATATATATATATATATATATATATATATAATACAAATAATAATATGTATAAAAGTATAACAAAATAATTTAACACATTTGCCAAATATGTTCAAGTTTATTTTTATTATTATTATTATCATTATTAAACGTTCATCTCTTCCTCTCTGAATTTGACAAATTTATTTTACTTTAGTTCAACAAAAATACTATTTTAAAGTATAAAATTGATCATATCCCACCTGATATTTTGTTTTTCGGACACTAATAATCAGTCTTACTACATAATAATATATAGTAGGCATGATATTTCTCCTGTGTTACAAATTCGATTTCAGCACTGTTACTAAGTGTGCTAAGGTTTTTGAGAGCTTCTCATGGAAAAACACCCACAGTGGCAGCTTTCTGCTCCATGGAGAGTTGATGGGGTTTGTTATATTACTAGTCACTGAGCAGTTATTGCTCAGTTCTCATTAGCAGAGTGTGGGGCGGCCTGGCTTTCCAAACAAGAGGGCCACAAGTCTTTTGTCACGTTTGTGACTGTGCTGCGATCTGTTTTCAAAGGATTTAGAGCGGTGCATTACCATAATGCATGCAGGTCTGTCACAGCGGTGGGATTCTATATGAAAGCTCTGATGACTGACTGAAGAAAGCGTTGAATTAATTGCCCGCTACGATTCAGAAATAATTACCTCAGTAGACCAGGCTTTTTCTACCTTGTGATTTGGAGGACACGGACAATTTAGCATTATAGTCTCTTGTGTGGCGCAGAATGATGCAAGACTCGCCCGTACAAATGCAAGAGTGAATTTTTAATGCCTCTCATTATTTGTCAGTGAGAATCTAAATGAACATTTTGACTGGATGTGTGTGTTGATTTCAGAATGCATCAAAATCTCACATTTTTATATTTAGCTGATGTCATTCTAATGTACCCACATGGTTTTATTTGTTCCTCCTCTGCGGTAATGTCTGGATATTGTGTAGCGGCTGGCTTGGATGCAGACTGTACTCTTGAAATGGCTGTGCGATCAGCGCTGTTTTATAATTCTGGCACAGGCGGCTTCTCCCAGCAGACAGGCTGCCCGTAAGGAATTGTAATGAATGTAGCAGTCCCTGCTAAAAGATTAGCATGTTTGCGTGTGGGTGGATGGGTGTTTGTTCGTGCAAATGTGCCGAGTGTGTGTGCTTGAGTGTCAGCACATGTCAATGTCTGTTTAAATGTGTCATATCAGTGTCATGCGAGAGAGGCCTCACAAAATGAAAGTTTAGGGGCTGGTGTGTTCACTGAGCCAAAATTGTGTAAACTTGCCTGAAATCTTGCTGTGCTGTGGATTAGCAGCTGCCAAAACCATTCACAAGCTGCCTGCCAGCAGTAAATGGCCTTAAAACAGCAGGGTCCTGTAGGATATGCTGGTTATAAGGACATCCGAGAAAGGTTAGGAAAGGTTAGTGGTGATGGAACGGACCTACAGTAGCCTCAGCCACACTTATAAATATATGAATTTCACAGCATAATATCAAACTATATAATGATAGATCGTTTTGTAACCTAATTTTTTGAGCCATTTTTACATTATTGCTGACAATATTGCAAATTTTCCCCATTTTTACATTAGTTGTCTGTTCTACTGATCGCGTTAATAATTAAAAATTTTGGTAAATGTAATTTTTGAACATTTAAAAAAATTTAAATAAATATATAATATAAATAAATATATATATATCATAATTTATATATATATATATATATATATATATAATATAAATAAATATATATATATCATAATTTATATATATATATATATATATATATATATATAATATATATATATATATATATATATATATATATATTATATAATTTACATATAATATAATATACACATAATATACATATAACCTGCCGTTCAAAAGTTTGGGATCAGTAAGTTGTTTAATGTTTTTAATGGAGTCTCTTGTGCTCATCAAGGCTGTATTTGATCAAAAATATAGAAAAAAATTTAATATTGTGAGATATTATTTTAATATCTAATATTGGTTTTCTGTTTTAATATACTTTAAAATGTAATTTATTTCTGTGATCTAAGCTGAATTTTTCAGCATCATTGCTCCAGTCTTCAGTGTCACATGATCCTTCAGAAATCATTCTAATATGCTGATTTATTATCAGTGCTGGAAACAGTTGTGCTGCTTCATGTTTTGTTTTTTTTTGTTTGTTTTTTGGAAACTGATACTTTTTTTGGATTATCTTTTGAATAAAAAGTTAAAAAGAACAGCATTTATTTAAAATGAAAATCTTTTCTAACAATATGAGTTTTTACGATCACTTATTATCCATTTAACACATCCTTGCTGAATAAAAGTATTTATTACTTTCAAATAAAGAAAGGAAAAACATTTACTGACTCCAGACTTTTTCTATTTTGAATAAATGCTGTTTCTTTCTGTTTTTTTTTTTTAATTCATAAAATAATCCTGAAAAAAGTATTAGAGGTTCCAAAAAACATGAAGCAGCACAATAATAATAATCCATTACATTTATATAGCGCTTTTCTACTTTTCTAAGCGCTCTACATTGTGAGGGGGGTATCTCCTCATCCACCACCAGTGTGCAGCATCCAACTGGATGATCCGACATACTGTAGTGCGCCAGAACGCCCACCACACACCAGCTTACTGGTGGAGAGTGATGAAGCCAATCAGCAGATATGGGGATTGTTAGGAGGCCATGATGGTCAGAGGCCAATGGGCGAATTTGACCAGGATGCCGGGGTCACACCTTTACTCTTTTCGAAAGACATCCTGGGATTTTTAATGACCACAGAGAGTCAGGACCTCAGTTTAATGTCTCATCAGAAGGATGCTGCTTTTTGACAGTATAGTGTCCCTGTCACTGTACTGGGGGGTTGGGACCCACACAGACCACAGGGTGAGCACCCCCTGCTGGCTTCACTAGCACCTCTTCCAGCAGCAACCTAGTTTTCCCAGGAGGTCTCCCATCCAGGTACTGACCAGGCTCAGCCCTGCTTAGCTTCAGTGGGCAACCAGTCTTGGGCTGCATAGCGATATGGCTGCACAACTATTTCCAGCACTGATAATAAATCAGCATATTAGAATGATTTCTGAAGGATCATGTGACACTGAAGACAGAAGTAATGATACTGAAAATTCAGCTTTGCATCACAGGAATAAATTATATTTGAAAGGATATTAAAATAGAAACTGTTATATTAAATTGCAATAATATTTCACAAAATAACAGGGTTTTTTCTGTAGTTTTAAACAAATCAATACAGCGCTTGATGAGCACAAGAAACTTCTGTAAAAAATATTAGAAATCTTACTAATCCTAAATTTTTGAACGATAGTGTATACATCATATTTATTATATTAAATATATCACAATATATATGACACAGAATTGCTTTTTCCAATATTTTTACATTTAGTTACTTTACATTTACTGTCACATAAAGTTAATCTTTAAAAGCACATAACAGTTAAACGTATCTCTAAAAAATCTTAAGAAAATCTCAAAAATGTATATCCATTTTCTTACTGTACATTATAATGTTCCCAAATTCACATGTAGCATTTAAAACAATTTATTTACATTTTTAGTGTTTTATTTCTGATTTATTTAGACAAAATATTATTGAATTTTACTATAATATGAAATATAGTAAACAGAAATTATTTTGTTATCTAATACAGAGACCTTAATAACTATTTTAGTGTGTCTCTCTGTGCCTCTGTATATGATATTCTTGCAATTAGTTTCCTCAAACGTGTGGTATTGCAACCACCAGCGTGTTAAAAGGATGGTGACACATATACTAATTGAATATGACACTCCAAAATGAGCTAATTTGCCCCTTGAGAGTATCTGAGAGGTAATATCATGCTGATGATATGGAGTCTGTGTGCTACGCTTCGTGTCCTCTCATTTAACATGTGTGTGAGGGGATGAGAGAGAGATGAGGAGACACAATTGAGACCACTCAGGTTAAAGCAGTACAGTAGGACAGGGTTATATATGGTCTCCTGCCAGGCAGAATAATTTGATCTGGAAAGAAGGCCTCCCAGGGAACAGCCCTGCCCTGCAACCAGATCCGAATCCCAGTCAAGCAGAACCAACCTGTCTGTGTGTGTCTGCACATCCATTCGCCTAAAATAACTTTGGCAGATCCACACGCAAGCAGGAGAAATAGATGCTGCATGAATCTCTTTTATTTTGAAAAGATAACAGACCAAAACCATTCAAAAGTTTGGGATCAGTTCTATTCATCAAAGATTTTGAAAAAAAAAAAAGGTATCATGGTTTTCACAATAAAGCATGAAGCAGTTGTTAAGCAACAACTGTTTTCAACATTGATAACCATAAGAAATTTTTATTGTCGAACAGTATTTTATTTTATACATAAACAACACCATATCAAGAAACGGACCCAATTTTTCAGTTTTATACACGCATTGCTTTGCAATCACTCAGATGTTCATAGTGCTTGCTAGAGCATTGCTACATGATTGTTACGGTGTTCTGTGGATTGTTAGGTTGTTGTTTACTAGCTCAAGTCAAAAGACTTGTGGTCCTAAGATTTTGTTGAGCTGTGCAAATCGAGGTAAAGTTCACATTTCAGTTGGCTAAGCATACCAGTTATAAAAGCTAAAAATCAGGTTTTTAGGATATGAAATGGTCTAGTATCTGTATTGTTCTTAAAAAAAATACAGCATCCTGCACACACAATGTAATAGAAACCCTTCACATTGATTGCTCCAGTAAATGCAGTGTGGATGTATATTCCCATGTGCCCTGTGCCCAGACTGGGGAGTATGCCACGGATGAGGAGGAGGAGGCGGGTCAGACAGGAACAGACAGAGATGTGGCCATTGAGGTTTTCGATTTACCTGAAAACGAGGACATCATCTCGCCATCAGAACTGGATGCCACCAAACTTTATCAGAAGTTTCGTGAGGTAAACCAAGATTGCGTGCATTTTTTTTTTAAATGGATCAATGAAAGGAACTACTTAACCTTTAGAAAACCTGAAAAGGTCAAACTAAACATTAATTCAGCTGTCAGCTTTATTTGCTGTCTAAATACAGATTATTGTCATTGTTTTGGCAATAAATTTGAGCTATTTTATGTTAAATAATAGTTTATCTTATGAACTTTCTAATCATCAAAGAATCATGTTTTCACAAAATATTTCTTGAGAAACAAATCAACATATTGAAATCATTTCTAAGTATGACTGCTAAATATGAATAAATTACATTAAAATGTATTACAATCCTTATTTTAAATTGTAATAAACTATAAATTGTAATAAATTCTTTTATCTGCACTCAATTGCTGCCGATGAGAATCCATATTCTTTTGCGAGAAATGGTGTAAATACTGTGTCCCAGAATTCACAAATTCCTCAGTTGTCTATTTGTCTATTTCGTGCTGGCTCTCTGCTGTTCTTTCTCTTGAGTCTGGATTTGCAGAGAGAGAGAGTGTTGTCACGCAGAGAGAGCCTCTCTGGTCAGTTTCCTTTGAGAGGAGGACTGTCCTTGATCATCCACTCATCTTTCTTCTACTCTCTCTTATCCCTTTGTGTCTACAGCTGCAGATTAAACACACTGTCACTGAAGCTGAGATCCAGAAACTCAAGAACAAGGTAAGAGGCTACTGTATCTGCTAATATTTTTTCCCCTAACAGAAAGCTACAAATTGGATGTTTTTCCCCAGCTGGAATCTGCAGTATGTTGAAGAAAAAGAACAACTGGTTTTATTGCAAGTTTCCTTTATACTTCAAACTTTTTTGTTTGTAATCATTTATAAAGTAAGCAAAAGAAAAGTGCACCCACCTGAACTCAGAATGGCAGCTAAAAAACAAAAACAAACAAACAAAAAAAACAATTATTTTAGTATTATTTACTATTATACATGGTTATAATATTTATAAATATTTTGAATTAGTTTTATATTTATATTGTCATTTTTCATATTTATTAATTTTTATTAAAAATGTTTCTACTTAGTTTTAATTATTGTTTTAGTTTTAATAATTTTAGTACTTACACTTATTTCAGGTAGAATGCTAAGGCATAGTGTCTAATTTTAATTTTATAGTTATAGTATATATTATAGTTTATATGTATTATAACTATATAATAAAATACAATATTTATATGTGACCCTGTACCACAAAACCAGTCTTAAGTCACTGGGGTATATTTGTAGCAATAGTCAAAAATACAAAATTATTGATTTTTATTTTATGCCAAAAATCATTAAGATATTAAGTACAGATCATGTTCCATGAAGATATTTTGTAAATTTTTTACTGTAAATGTATCAAAACTTAATTTTTAATTAGCAATATGCATTGCTAAGGACTTCATTTGTACAACTTTTTTTAAGGCGATTTTCTCAATATTTAGATTTTTTTTGCACCCTCAGATTCCAGATTTTCAAATAGTTGTATCTCAGCCAAATATTGTCTTATCCTAACAAAGCATACATCAATGGGAAGGTTATTTATTCAGCTTTGTGTATAGGTGTATAAATCTCAATTTCGAAAAATTGACCCTTATGACTGGTTTTGTGGTCCAGGGTCACATATTGTATCTTAGCTTTCTTTATTTACTAAAAACGAATTGTATTCGTTTTAGTTTCAGTTTTAGTTAACAAAAACAACACTGGCAAAAATCAGATGTTTTTGTTGCAACCGACTCAAATCTGTTTTGTATTTTGTAGTCTGAACAGCAAAAACAGCGAACCAAATAGGGTTTTTGTCATTCAGAACATGGTGCATCTTGATCTCCAAATATACCTTTTTTTACTCACACTTTTCTCAGAGCTAGTGGCATTCACTCTGTAGTGAATAGTGAATGAGTGAATGAGTCAGCGGTTTTGGAGAGTATATGCATGAATGCTTAAAGTACCTTTTCTAAAGCACCTTGTGAATTCAGTGGCAAATGTCATGTTAGACATGAGAAGAATCAAAAATGTTAGCTTTCCACACTGACGGCAACTCTCAGTTGTTGTCTGAGAAAATCTCTTGGCATAGTGCTGATGTTTACATCATTATTATAGGAACCCATGTACTGTAGATGCGCCGGATATTGACTACACTGCCTGAACAAAAGTCAGATTTCATCACTTGTGAAATGACAGTGTAGACAGTCACGGCTTGTTCATGGTGTGAACAAATCTATTTATATTCCTCCATCTCATATGAAGACATGTTGACGTGTATTTTTCATTCTGTTGTTCAATGTATCATTCCTGTAAAATAAAAGTAGTATGCACAGGAACATTTCTTAAGTTGGTAAATTGGGTCGGTTTTGTTGTCCTGTTGCTTTTAATGTCCATTTAAACAGTTAACTATATGCTCTATTGACTTTGTGGGATTTTTACCTTCATTTCCTCCCATCCTGTCTCCATCCTGTTTCTCTATATAGCTGGCTGCAGTGGAAAAAGAGAAGGCAAGGTGGGAGAGAGAGAAGACGCAGCTCAAGCAAAGCATTGAGGACAATAAGGAGAGGATGCTAAAACTGGAGAGCTATTGGATCGAGGCTCAGACTCTGTGCCATACGGTCAACGAGCATCTGAAGGAGGCCCAGAGTCAGTATCAGACCCTGGAAAAGAAGTACAACAAGGCCAAGAAGCTTATTAAGGACTTCCAGCAGAGGTACAGATTCTGAGATGATCGACGCATACTTTAACTATGTCCTTTAAACATAAGAGAATTCATAGAGAATAGTAATTACATTTCAGGTAATTATAATACCAGCGCAGTGCTGAAGAGAGGGATCTTGATTATATGGCTGCTGGTCTTCACAAAAGACCACAAATGAGCTCATTACCATGAATGACAGTATAAGAGCTTCTGAGTTTTTTAAGTAGTGGTGTTCTTAAACTCTGTTAGTTGCCTTGCTGTCTGCTGCCTACATAGGGAGCTGCCATGTTAGGTACAGTAGCATCCTAACCATCATAGAACCTTACAGGCAACCCACACTGGAAACATTTACTGTACATACAGGTATATACACCATTCTTCAAAGTTTGTCTTCAGTTAAATGTTTTATATTCAGCAAGGCTGCATTTATTTAATTAAGTAAAAACTGTAATATTTTGAAATATTATTACAATTTAAAATAGCTGTTTTTTATTGTAATATCTTTTGATATGTAATTTATTCCTCCGATGCAAAATACTGTATAATAGTATTTTTTTCTTAAATTAACTGAATTAATTGTATTTATAATTAACATTCACTTTGCCCACAATCTAGGATGGATTTTGGTCATGTTACAGTGCATTATGGGAATGGCTTCTCCGCAAATGATACATGCCATGTTGGATTGAACAAAAAGAAGTCTTAAGAAATCTGCATAATTGTACTATCTACCTTTTGTGATTCTGTACGTAGGCAGCTTTCTATGTGTTGGCAAAGAGCCCTGGTGACAAGATATGGCTTGTAGTCATTTACACACAATGTCTGTTCTACAGTAAAACAGCTGTCGTGCTGGACCATGTATATGCTGGCGTAGCTGGTCCATTAGCATGGTGAAGATCCAAATCACTAGCCTTTTCAACAGGGTAGATTTTGTACTTAAATGCAGCTTAGGTTATAAAATGAAAAGATATGTTGCGATTATATAACTGTGAACTGTGAGATTAGTCTTCATGATGTCTGTGTGAGAATCTCAGTGTGCATTCCTCAAGCCTAAAAGTATGTGTGAGCTGATCCCTGTGGTCATTTCTATCACAGCTCCTCTCCTCTGGAGCCTGACTGCCTTTAATTGTGGTTTCCCTTCAGGCATTATTGCCATAGTTAACTGCAGAGTCGCTGTCAATCCCTGCCGACAAGCCTGAGTTAGCAGTCATGGCACTCCATTGTAAGAGAAGTTTGATGGATTTGTTTTTTTTTATTTGCTTGATAATGAGGTTCTCTGCTCTGGAAGCCCTTTGAAACAGACTAATAGGTCCATGCAAACCCGTCTCAGCCCATATATGAGCACAAACAATATTGTCCTTTCGCCAAATCTCTGTCTTTGCTTGCTTTCAGAGAGATGGAGTTTGCTCAGAGGGAGGATGCAGAGAAGAAGAGGCTGGAGGAAGCGGAAAAAGCTCATTTGGCTGAAATCCAGAGTCTTCAAGTTAGGGTAATTATCTACACACACACACACACATATGTCAGTGCATTTCACTGCATTTCATGGCAACTGTCTTGTACTGTGAAATCATTCGAGTCTGTTTGCTTAAGTCAGTTTTTGAGCCCATGTGGAAAAGGTATATTGCAACTGAGCAAGATTCTTAAATGTTTTGCTGGAAATTTGGATGAGACAAAGCATAGGAACGATATTAAAACATTATAGACCTTGTCAGTTTGAATATTAATTAGGTAACACCCAGTATTGATCTCCTGAAGGTCATAAATGGTGGGCTATTTTAATGTGCACTTCAGTGGGTGTGAATTCCACCTTTGACAATATGTTTGGACAACCAGTAACAGAAGTTAGAAGAAAATATAGAACTTGTATAGAACATGTACTGTACATCTGCTGGCAGGAAGGCACATCTGTTTAACTGATAATATATACTATATTATACTATCCTTTTATTTTAATTTTTTTATTTTTTTTCTTGAAAGAAATTAATACTTTCATTTAGCAAGGACACATTAAGATCAAACATGACAGTAAATCTTTATAATATAATATAATTATACAAAAGCATTCTATTTCAAATAAATGCTGTTCTCTAATCCAAGAATCACAAAAAAAGTGTCAATTTCTACAAAAATATTATGCAACTGAACTTGTTTTTCAACAATGATGAATGAAGAAATATTTCTTGAGCAGCAAATCATCATATTAGAATAATTTCTGAAGGATCATGTGACACTGAAGACTGGAGTAATGGCTGCAGAGAAAATTCAGCTTTGCCATCACAAAAATAAATAACATGAAATATATCTGAAAATAGAAAACAGTTATTTTAAAGAATATTTAACAATATTACTGTTTTACTGTACTTGGTGACCATAAGAGACTTCTATACTGTATAATCCATATGTGTGTTGGATAAAAACTATAACACGTGTTGTCTTGTTTAGATTGCTACACTGGAGTCAGAGCTGATGCAGCTGATGAAGCAAAATGGCATCCAGATAAACAATAACAACAACAGTGCTGAGAGCCGAGCCCAGCTGACTGAGAGGCTGACAGCCTTGCAGTGTCCAAGGAGAAGTGTTGCTGGAGGAGGTGAGTCACAAAAACACACATACACACATCTCAACACTCTCACCAACTGGCTTATTAATTAACAAAATGGTCATCCGTCTTCTGTTTGACAAGGGTCCTCAAACCAGAACTCATATCAACACACACTCACTCACATACCAGGACACACTTTATACAGCAGGTCTATTAATAGTGATATAGTGGTAGGTGAAGCACCATGCAGGTACCAGATGGGCATCATCATTATGTGACAGCAAACAATTAATACACAGGACAAATTTGCTTATCAGTCTCAATTAAAGGTGTGCTTATCAGAAAGATAGTAGGAAAGAATATGGATTTCAGCTACTACAGAGGGAAAATATGTCAAATCCAATTTATAAAACACACCCAATATTCCATGACGTTTAGTTAAAGGGTTAGTTCAGCCAAAAATGAAAATTATGTCATTAATGACTCACCCTCATGTCGTTCCAAACCCGTAAGACCTCCGTTCATCTTCGGAACACAGTATAAGATATTTTAGATTTAGTCCGAGAGCTTTCTGTCCCTCCATTGAGAATGTATGTACGCTATACTGTCCACGTCCAGAAAGGTAATAAAAACATCATCAAAGTGGTCCATGTGACATCAGAGGGTCCGTTAGAATTTATTGAAGCATCGAAAATATATTTTGCTCCAACAATAACAAAAATTATGACTTTATTAAGCATTTTCTTCTCTTCCGGGTCTGTTGTGAACGCGACTGCTGTGACTGTTGACGTACGACGCTGCTCACGTGTTCTCTGGTGCGCCCAATAAAGATGACACGTCAGCAGCGTCGTACGTCAGCGGCGTCACTGCAGTCGCGTTCACAACAGACCCGGAAGAGAAGAAAATGCTTAATAAAGTCGTAATTTTTGTTATTTTTGGAGAAAAATGTATTTTCGATGCTTCAATAAATTCTAACGGACCCTCTGATGTCACATGGACTACTTTGATGATGTTTTTATTACCTTTCTGGACGTCTACAGTATACCGTACATACATTCTCAATGGAGGGTCAGAAAGCTCTCGGACTAAATCTAAAATATCTTAAACTGTGTTCCGAAGACGAATGGAGGTCTTACGGGTTTGGAACGACATGAGGGTGAGTCATTAATGAAATAATTTTCATTTTTGGCTGAACTAACCCTTTAACTAAACGTCATGGAATATTGGACGTGTTTTATAAATTGGATTTGACATATTTTCCCTCTGAAAAAGGGAACTGAATAGCAGTTGTTAACATTAAATATCTTGGGGAAATTTACATGTAGTGTAACAATTTATTATTATTTTTTTAATGTTGTTTAAAAGTAATTGTATTATGCATAGTAATGATAATAATGTGAATCATATACAGTATTCTCATTATTATCATCATGCATAATACAATAATTTTAAATACTAATATATATATATATATATATATATATACCGGTATAGAGAGAGAGAGAGAGTAATAAAAATAACAGAAATTAAAAAATATGTAGATTTTTCATATTTAAAAATTATTGGATTATGCATGTTGATGAGCTAATAATAAAAGTAATTTTTATTATTATAATTTTTTTTTTTAAATAACAAAAAATTAATAAATATATTATTAGTAGTAATAATAATCATAATGATCATTAAAAAAACAATTAGATAATAATAACAATTAACATAAAAATCATTTATACTATATTTTCAATACATTGACAGCTGAACAAACAATATCCTGGGACTCAACAGTGCGACATATTCAAAAAAAAATATATTTTCCTCATAGCCTCACTTGTGTCAAATTAAATATGGCGAGCACTTTCTGCTTGTTATGTAACAGTATCTCTCTGTTATAAACTCCATTCTGCACCAATGCCCCTACACCCTCTCTCATTTTGAACTCTGATCTTGCAGCTGCATACAACTGAGGTTTGTTAATGAAATTAAAGCAGCATCATTCTTCTCAGGCGCTTGATGCTTCACACCTCACACACTCAATAGTAATGGGTGCACTGGCCCTTCAAATCTGCCTGTTCTGAATCCGCTATGATCACTGTGATAAGAGTGGACAGCGCTGGAAACTGATTGGATGCATTGTGACTGAATGAGGCAGATTATGAGGAAGTGCTGCCGCAGGCATGGCCTCAGTTCACTGAAAGCCTCTTCTGCAGGAAACCTCTCAGCCCTGTTTCCAACAAGAGCCCATTTAATTTCAAATATCCATAAATAGCATATGGCCCTACAGGACATTGTGTCATATAAACAAACTAGCCAGAAGTCTTTTGTAGGATTATATGTTTTCATCAGCCAAAGTACCTGATATTTCATAGTGGATTACTGTCAGTTTTTGCAATTAAAGCAATTTGTCTGTGTTAAAATACTTTCTCCTATCCATGAGCAGTGAGAACTTTAGTTGCAGGAAAATGTGTAAAGCAGGGGTGTCCAAACTATGGCCTGCTATCACTCCTGTGACAGCCCACCAGGGATTTTTAAAAATGATACAAATCTGCAGAGGTGGGCAAACTATGGGCATTTTCATGCAGCCTGTGAGGCAGTTGTTCCAAAATAACTAATTTGATGCAATATCAGTAAAATCCAATAGCCTGTAGTGCGGTATATAACGGTTAAGGTTAGAAGGGATACAGCGTAATTTTTGTCACACTGTACAACAATAATTACTATTTTTCATTATTGTAAGGGGTAAATTTACAGGGCGTTTTTGTGGAGTGTGGGGAATATACATGTTTCTAATGTTTGTAAACGTATAAATAAAATGTTTAAAAAAAAACTTGTACATCAATGCAACTTATCTGTGTGTCATAAAGTGCTCATAAAAAAAGGTAGAAATGGTACAAGAATAGAACTACCATGTAGTATACATTCAGTACAGTAGTAAGTGAGTGTCAGTTGATGCCCTTGAGTCAAAAAGTTTGCCTACCCCTGGTGTAAAGTATGTGAATTTGGTCATAAAATTTTATTTGATCTTAGACAAAATCAGAACAACAGACAAAAACCATTTGCTTAGACACACAAACGATGATATGATTTCATGTACGTATGTATTGAACACACTATGTAAATATTCACAGTATCGGATGAAAAAAGAATGTTGGAAAAAGTGGTGGTTGTCCCACCCTAAACCTCCACCAAACTATTCCCATAATTGCAGATCAGGCCCGCACTATGGTCAGGAGGAATTTTGTCCCATTTCTCTTTCAGTATAGCTACAGTTCTTGGGATGTCTGGTGTGCAGCGCTCTCTTGAGGTCTTAGTCGGGTTGAGGTCAGAGCTCCGACTGGGCCAGAAGGCAAATTTTCTTATGTTAAAGCTGTTATGTGAGTGGTTTTCATTCTTTGGGCTCCAGGTTTGCTAAAGACATTATGAATTATTAGAAAAATTCAAATACTTTTCCTAAACTGCACTGTGTTTACACTGTGTTTAGTGCAAAACATGGTTTAAGGTCAGCAAAATTTGTTAATGTTTTTGAAGTCTCTTATGCTCACTAAGGCTGCATTTATTTGATTAAAAATACTAGTAAAATAGGGGTCATACAATGCTTTTTTTAAAGATCAATATTTTGTGTATTTGGTGTTAAAGAATATGTTGACATGTTTTCATAAAACACATTATTTTTCAAATATTGTACATTATTGTAGGTCCTCTATGCCCCGCCTTGGTCAAACACATAGTTTTCTACAAAGTCCCTCCTTCCGACAAGAGCAGTCTGCTCTGATTGGCCAACTGACCCAGTGCATTGTGATTGGCTGAACACCGCAAGCAATTGTCGGAAATGTAATGCCCCTTTCCATAATCACGAGCTTCATCTTTCAAAATAAATGTAAATACAGTTAATAATGTCCTTAGTTTTACCATCAGTTCAAGCCTGAAAGAGGAACAGAGTTGTGACAGACACAGTGATGAAGCTCCTATGTGTTTGCAGTACACAAGCCACTGACGGTTAACACAGCTTACTCTGTGATGTGACCCTGTCTCTCTCTCTCTCTCTCTCTCTCTCTCTCTCTCTCTCTCTATCTATCTCACTCACACACACACATACACCCGCACACACACACATACACACACACACGACGGCAAAACTCCGCATTTGAGCAGTCAATAGCAAATACTTAAACTAATAACAAAACATACTTGCAGTAGCTGATTCAGATGCGCCAGATTGTCGTAGCAAAGTCTGAATTACCTCCTCACATAGGTTTACGAAACGGTCATCCATAAAATGCATTGCTGTTCTTTTTTAAGTAATCTTAAAGATTCCTAAATGCATAAAAATCTACTTTCGGAAGGTAGGTTCTTCATTTCTTCTGGATTTAGTCTGTCTCAGTTTCTTCTTGTCATTCCAGACAGACTCCATGATGATGAGATTAGATCTCTATGGAGCACTGGTTGTTGTCAGACTCCTTGTGCAAACAAAAATCTCACTGGATTATTACAATTAATGGCAAAATGAGTGTTTGGAAATGTAAACTGATATTTCCTACTCACACAAAAGCTACAGCTAAAGATAGAGATAACTGACTTGAAACCATTTTTTAACTGCTGAAAACACTAGTGTTCTAATCATTTTGGTCACCACTGCATATAATAAATGTGTTGCTGTTTTGCAGTCTGTGTATATTATGTTATGTAACTGTACGGATCTGTTTTGTGTGCTAGAACTGGATGAGCTGACAGGAACCAGTGGAACTCACCCTGAGAGAAATGAGAGGGTAAGACTCACTTTCACACGCACTAAAACACTTCTCATTATTCAGACTCAGGGCATTTAAGCCAGATGCACTGATAAAGAATGAAAGCCAATTCTAATCTCATGCTTAATTCACGAGAATGTGTAAAATATGTCAGCTTTCTATGGTTACAAAATATTCCATTAACATTAAATGCATTTATGATGTATGAATGGTCACAGTTGTAACTTTTCTTTTTTGAGTTAGTTTTCTTTTCCAACAGTGGTTCTTTGGTGGAATAGGATCACAAAACAGGAGAAAAGCTAGAAAGTGTAATTGTACATATTGTTGTTCTTTTACAGCAGGATCAAGTTAAAAATTATTGTTGCCTGAGGGTCTGTTTTTACCTATTTAGCATATTTTTTATAGCATATTTTTATTTCATATTTTACATTGTTTCCTCTCTCAGAATCCTAAGCCACACTGTGTCTAACTTTTGTAAGTGTCTGTAATAACCATAATACAGTACGTCTCTGCAAAGAAACAGAAGGAAGTACTGTTGGGTCAGCAAAAACAGACAGGGAACCTCTTATTGTTGCAAAGAGCATTCTTTTTGGATGTTTAACACCTCTCTTTCTTTCTGTTGCTGTCTGTAGGGCTCTGGGCCTCAGTCCTCCAGGATGGCTGGTGTCACAGAGGCCAGGCTCAGGCACCCGCAGCCTCAGGGACCTGATAATGAAGGTAGATGCACCAAACCATTAATACCTGATTAGGGCTCAATTACAGGCTTAATGAATTATGCTTAAAGCCTGAGAGACACAATGAGGAAAAGTCCCAAAAGAAAAGATAACGTAACAAGAGGAACACTTGAAGTAATTGATATGGCCTTTATACAGTAAATGTTGCTATTTGCCTCTGCCTGGTTTTTCTACAGGCTCTTCAGCAAGTCATGATGATAAATCTGGCAAAAAACTTCTAGACTTGGGGTAAGATGGGGCCAGTTCTACATTTACATTTGTGATGATGATGTAAAAAAGTACAGTATAGCTTTATGTAATTATCAGAATGAATGCGAAAGACACAAACCTTCTGTCTTTCAATGTAAACTGCTGTTCAAAAGTAATGTTTAATGTTAGGTCACTTATGCTTACCAACACTGCATTTATGTGATCAAAAATACAAAAATACAGATACATAAATTTCCTTTGATGGCAAAGCTGAATATTCAGAAGTCATTACTACAGTCTTCAGTTTCACATGATCCTTCACAAATCAATCGAATATGCTGATTTGTTCCAAAAAACAATCATGTAATTATTGAAAACAGTTGTGCTGCTTAATATTTGTGAGTAATTTTCTGATGTTTCAAGATTCTTTGATTAATAGAAAGTGTAAAAGAACAGCATTTACTTAAAAATGGAAATATTTGGTAACATTCTAAATGTTATTATTGACAATTATAGATCAGTTTAATGCATCCTTGCTGAACAAAAGTATTTAAAAATAAATAAATAAATAAATATTGACACCAAACTGGTAGTGTAGATTCAATAAAAGAAACTGTGTGTATTACTGATGGGAATTCTCTTATCCCAAATTGTAACAAGAGTCTGGTAATACTTTCAGATCTTCTCTGAGGAAAGGGAAAGGGAAAGAGCAGGATCCAAAAGGATCTCCTGGTAAAAGGTAAATAAAGAACCACATATCTAATATAAGTGGTTACGTTCAGACTACCTACAAATGAAATACCAGGATTTTTGAGATCCTTTTCATAGCAATGTCAGGATACTGGCATTGTAACCTAAGTCTCATGAATTGTAAAGTATGTGCCTAGCTGTGCCTTAAAATTGAGATCTCCAGGACTGCAATAAAATTGCAAAAGAGCTTCCACACTAGTTAAAAAAAAAAATTTTTTTAGCTTGGATTTGTCCTTGGATTTAATGTACAAACCTTTCTTCTGGTTTTATTTTTCTTGATCTTACACACCTAATTAATATGGACTTGGCTGGACATCTAAGATGTGCCAGACTGCAGGACATACACATTTTGCATTCAAATGAATCTTCAATGATTCAAAGAATTGCTTAATCGATGATTAAAGAGAATTGTTTAGCAGATGCAAGGCCAAATAAAGGTTTTATTTCCACCGGGAATAAACAGATGACTGACCGGTGTCCCACAGCGTCACAGTCCCCGGATTCAATAGACTATTCCAATATTATAATTCCCGTGAATTACAGCAGACTTTTAACAATGCAAATAAAATAAAAAATTAAGGCTGAACCTTAAGTCTGTAAAGCAGTGAAATAAATGCAGCTCTCATCTGTGAGTATGATCTGTCTCAGCTCTCGTCAGCTTCTGTACCATGTACCAGTCATTCAGTCATTATGTATGCTTGAATAACCAGTCCCTTATCTTTAGCTCCACAGGACCTTCAGCAGAGAACAGTCCTGAAATATGCAAGAGCAAGGTGAGAAAAGTCACACAGGCGTATATATACAGTAAATACAGTATATATCTAGATAGCTAGTTTAAAAGAAATTGCAATCAGTTGTTTAAAATATAAATGCCTGCCTGTCTGTTTAGTGATATAACCTCCCTCTGGTGTGTTGCATTTCCATTGAACAGAAATCTTTTTCCTGGCCACGCTTCTTCTCCTATTCATATTCTGTGGTACTGTATCAAGTCATGTTTGTTCAGATCCAAGACTAATCGGATGTTTCTCTGATTTTAGCTGTAGAAACACAGTAGTGGCGCACTACTGTTTTATTGTTGCTAAATTATTAAGTATTGGGAAATTTCCCTCAGCTGCATGCATTCTGACTCTCATACTCTTTAATGTTTTCATATTCTTATAATAGAGGAACATCACAAAATGTGACCTTGCTCAGGCTGTGTTTCTGGAATCAATGAAATCTTGTATTAAGTTTGAAGGACAAAAACTGTGGCCTGCTCCCCGTGCTGAGTCAAGGCGTTCAGTTAGCTTTGAATGAATCACTTTTGTGCCAGCAAACAGCCCTAAATATTCAGAGTATTTTTATATTCAGTTCAGAATCTCTCTCTCAGACTTTGAGGTGTTGGAGACAACCAGACTGGTAAACATGTGTGGATAGTCTCTACAGGGACAAAAAAATGTTTGACGTTGAGAAACTCAAAGCTTTTCAGCAATATTTTACAGAGAAAAACGACCAGTGAACATAATGCCATTTGATTCTTCAATCTGTGTCCTTGTGTTCAGAACATCTGACCAGAAACATAATCAAATGCATCATGTTAGTTGATTACACATCATGTTGAAAGACTTTCCCTAAATGCATTCATTTGAAAATGCAAATGAATTTACTCTGTGACAAATTATCACGATTATCATATGAGTGACAGTATCAGCATACACAAAGCATTTTGTCGGGGTGTGCATGTCTCCTTTTGTCTTGTTAATCTTAAAGAGACTTAATTGCCTTAACTGTCAATCAACAGTAATTACACTGATAATTCTTTGTCATAGTCAATAAAACAATCAGAATCAAGGAATAAATGATTATCTCTCAAGTAATGGAGAAACAATTCAATCAAATCAAAATGATACACGGGTAAATGTGTCAATCAGATAACAGTTGTCTTACAGTTGTATTTCTCTCTGTCTCTCTTCCAGGGTCCTGCTGTCACTGATGACCTCAGCCTCAGCAGCACCAGCTCCACAGAGATCAGTGGCCTGCTGACCGATGCTAAGATGTCCAGCCGGTCGCATACACTAATGCTCTCCTCAGATGAGGTATTGTTTGTACTTACTAACTGAATTCTGTTTAAAGATCCAAAAATGAAAATTCTGTCAAGATTTACTGAACCCTTATGTTGTTTCAAACCTGTATGACTTTCTTTAAGTGAACTGTATCTAAAGCATCACTTGTTTTGCCTGGAAAGATCAGCTTTTTCTGATTCAGTAAGGGTTGTTCTTGTCCTTTACGCTGCGTTTATTAGAGTGTGGATATGATTGAAGATGAGGTGAGACTTTGTTTTAATGTTTGAATCCCAGAATGATTTTTTCCCAGGTTCCATTTGTTTTTTCAAAACATATTAACTTTGATTTCTTGAAATGCATGTAAAATTCATAGATGCCAGTCAACATAAATGAGTGTGTGTGTGTCAGATTCTAGATGACGGTCCTCCTCCGAAGCCGTACCAGTGGCAGAACCGCAGCGTGACTGAATGGACATGTCAACAGGTGTCCTGCTGGCTCATGGGTCTGAACCTGGAACAGTATGTCTCTCTTTTTACTGCCAAGAATGTGGATGGAGAGCAGCTACTCAAGCTGGACAGCGCATCACTCAAGGTGAGGAACAGATTTGTTGGGATAATTTAGTCTGTCTATTTTTTTCTATTGTGTATGGTGAAAACCAAGCAAATGACGAATATAAGATGGCAAAAATATACATTTTCAATGATTAACAGATCAACATCTTTAACTTTATTTTTGCACATTTAGAGTCATACATTATTTGTATATTGCACTAATAAATTAGCTAGTTTAATGCATTATTTACTTATTTAATATACTATGTACACAAGATTTAAAATTATCTGTATTTATGTTTTTTTTATATTTACATTTACAACAAAAAAAAGTTTTGATTAACTTTAATACATTTGATTTATTTTTATGTATATTCATTTATTTTCAATAACAAAGTCCATTTTATACAAGAAAATTAAATCTTTTTTAAGCATTAAATGTTTGTAATAGATGGTTAGGTGTTGTTTTATCCATCAAAATGACTGCTTCCCCTGCCATATGCTAAAATTGCAAGAATAATTCATGTCCCATCTGCTTTCCCTGCAATGACAAAGTTGTCTTTAGAGATTCGCATAGTTTCTTAGGACCCATCTGAACATCCTGTAAGTGTGTCCGTGTATGTTTTTGGCAGGCTCTGGGTGTAGAGTCCTCTCAGGATCGGGCTCTGATTAAGAAAAAGCTGAAGGATCTGAAGGTGTTGATGGAAAAAGCTCGAAGAAACAGAGAGAAAATGGAGAAACAGCGCAACAAGGAACTGGAGCAGGTTCAGAAACAGGTCCGGAAAAATAGCAACTCCTCCGGACCAGGAGAGGGCGCTACTGAATGACACCACTCACCTCACTACTATATCACCATTATGAGTACAGATGAGTTCAGCATTTCACAGAACTGAAAGTTCATTTCAAAAGGGGCTTATTGCTATTGAGCTGCCATTGGATGAATTGAAACCAAAATTTCCAAATATGGATTTTGTTATTTTTACTGAACAATATTCAGGTTTCTTTGCTCGTTTTAGCAGAATGATCACTGCTTTTTTGGTTTTCTGTGTTTTATGTCTGATTAATATCTATTTATTTGCATATTGAGAATATGTATATATTGAACCAGAGCATATCAGCTCATAACTCATCTATGACAGTTAACAACTCTGCATTACAAGCAACTTTAGACGTTGAGACATTGTACATATTCAGAAAGCATATATATGAATATGTCTAACGTGCCATAATTTGGAACGTGGAAAGTTTTTAATACGACGGCTTTGACAAAGCACAGGTCAGAGAGATGGACAGTGTTGCTTTCGAGTGTCTCTTCACCTCAAAGAGTTTGAGTGCTGCTCACAAGAACCACTACAGTCGGATTCACTGGCAAACACAAACCTTACTGTGAGAAGAAAGCCATTCCAGGTAATGAGATATCACGGACCCTCATTGTGGATATTTCACTGTATACTTTGAACCTCCTGTTTGGATCTCCTTCATCGACCTGCCAGTATTCAAGATGAATACAACTGATGTGTATGTTCTTCTCCGAGCTTGAATCCTCCTAATGATCTTTGGAAGAAAAATGGTAGCAATGGGATACTATACAATTTCAGGAGTCTGCCATTTTAAACTCTTCTCTAAAGATGCAGGACCTGTACTCTAAAAGAAAAAAAGCAAGAAAAAAAGACCCACTGCTGCTTCTATTTCACAGCTACCTGCTTCTAGCCCTCTCCATCGCCCTGAGCTAGATTCTCAGTTAGACCCAAGTGCTGCCTTTTGAAGTGCTGTTTAGATTTTTATTTTATTTCTACGGTTTGAGGTTACAATCTGGATCACACCGATTGTGTAAATGCACCTCGGCATCCAAATGTTGTAAAGCAGATGACGAATGTGCACTTAAAACAGACCTATCTATGTACAGTACACTACCAGTCAAAAGTTTGGGGTCAGTAGGCCCTTTTGTTAAAATGAATGTGTTTCAGCAAGGATCCATTAAATTGATCAATAGCATTTCTATTTCAAATACATGCTGTTCTTTGGAACTTTTTATTCATCAAAGAGCTCAAAATGTATAACATTTTGCAGGAAAACACAACTGCACAACTGTTTTCAGTATTGATAATATTAATTGTTTCTTGACCAGCAAATCAGCATATTAGAATGATTTCTGAAAGATCATGTGACACTGAAGACTGGAGTAATGATGCTGAAAATTCAGCTTTGCCATCACAGCAATAAATTATATTATTGTTTTAAAATAGAATTTATTTTAAATCGTAATAGTATTTAACAAAAGTATTGTTATTACTAAATTTTTAGTAAAATAAATACAGCATAAGAGACTTCTTTAAAAAAAAAAAGTCTTACTGACCCCAAACTTTTAAAGAGTAGTGTGTTATTTTATCAGGCTAGATTTTATTCAGTTTGATCCGAGTGTTGTTGTTGTTTTTTCTGTTATTTTTCAGATTCACAAAGAGAGCACCGTAACATAGTCTTTTGTAATGTAATTTACTGCATAGAGTAATCAGTATCACCTCTAACGGTTTATCCTGGGTTTTATTTTTAAATTTATGCAACACATTTCCCATATGTATCAATTGTAAGTATACAAAACACAGTAGCCTACAGACATTGTTTTGCATTTTAGAATCCACTTTGATGAGTCATATTAACCCTGTTTAACCCACATTCTATTCACTGCCCAGTCTTATCAGTCCGTATCATATTTTTCTCAATTCTGCATTCTTGTAAACATGCTGTTTTCTCATACAGGATGATACATATCGTTCATGTTTACATTTGCATTACTGATTATTTCCATAGCAACATGGAGGCAGCTTCAGTGGTACTTGGGCACTGTACCGAGGACATCAGGCAGTGCCTCATGATCCTGTGGATTTATTACAAGCACTCAAATGTGACTCCATTTAAGATTATATTATTGTTAATAACTGAATTATTTATCTCTAATAATTTTAAGCCTTTCATAGCCTATTTATTGTTTTCTCAATCAAAGAAATGTTTGTAAATCAGTTCACATTATTTATGAAGCAAAAAACTTAATTGTAATCAAAAAGTGGAGAATTAGGTGTTTGTTCATTAACTCACCATGCTCTTGTGAACATATCTTTATTATTGTAATTGTAAAAAGACGCTTGTCTTAACATTATGAAAACCTTTCTAGCCCTCTGCAATGAATCACCTGAAAAAATATCCTGCTCTAGATCCAAATCTAACCTGCCTACCCGTTTATGATATACTGACTTTTGTATGTGAAAGTTAAGCAATAGCTTTTAACCCCGGCGTTTTTTATCAATTCCATGAGGAGACCGAAGACCGGGTCTGTCTGTTTGAATGTGTCTGCGTGCAGGGATAATCACGTACGGATCTGAGGGCAGAAATGTGCTTCTCTTTCATGGGTTATTTGTTGTTTTCACTGTATGGCAGAGTCAGTCAGGGGATATAGAGGAACTGTACGCAAAGCCTGAGAAAAGAGCATTAACCTGTGTATTTTCATTCGTCATACCCGCATGAGGGACCTCGATGTGCCATACCCATTCTTTCCAAAACTACTAAATTCTGTCCTTTATTTTTGTTCATGAAAAATTAAAAGCCTTGTGAAAGTTTGTCATGTTGGACTGTAAATACACTTCAAATGACATATTTGGTCAGAGAAACACAATGAAAGATCATTCCAAGCCGGTCTCGAGTTGTTCATGTGCAAGCAATTTGTGGATTCAAATGTGGAGGTTTTAAACATTTTGGACTTTTTTACGTTTTACAATTTGTTGTGGAAAAGTAAAAAAAGAAAAACTAAACACCCCTAAACCTAACCCTCAGTAGACCGTAAGCACATCATACAAAAACTCACAAAGAAGACTGTACAAATTTGTCAAAACGTAAAACTCAGTTGCCATGATGTTTAATTAGTCAAAAAATATCGCAAATTAGGTCTAAATTGTTTTAAATAACTATTTCTAAGTTCAGATTTTACTTCTGAAGCCCCATTATCTCCACTGCATTTTCTTCCAGTTTGCATTTGCAAATATTCTTATTACACAATCCTGAAGAAATCCCTCTTGTTTTGATTTATTATTTGAGAGTCCTTCAATATTTTTGATTTATTACTTGAGAAACTTTTATTGTTAGCACATCTGAAAAGGGTTGTGCTACTTAATGACCTGAATGTTTTATTTCAGATTTATTGGTGTGTTCATTTTGGAAAATGCAACTTAATGGCTGTATTTCACCTGTTTGCAATGCAATGTCTTGTTATCTGTCACATTCTTTTACAAGATAGCCTCCAAAAAGGCAATACCAAGGTATGATTGTTGCACTTTTGCCATTGGTAATGGGTTCGCCCAAAATACTATAACATATAATACATTAATATGGCGTCTTTATACTTAATATTTATAATATTTCTTAAATGCATTGTTAACTTTTAAAGCTTGTTTGGTCCAAAGTAGGCTCTGACCTCTTCCCCTCACAGTCTATTAATTCTAGAAGCTTTCTAGAAGCGCTCATGATTTTAACGATGCAGTTGAGGTTGCAAAAAAACTTCGCACCACCAGCATTGACACAGACACTGTGTTAGACGTGGAGGACCGCGATATGATCCTTGCCTCTTATAAGCAAGGTCATTCACGTTGACGACACAACAGTAACTATTTACCAGAGAAATCATGGTGCTGTATGACTGCAGTTAGTAATCCAGCCACAGGGAGGAGCTAGACTGCCAATAACATTAAACGTCGTCTATGATTTTGAATCACTTTGACTGAAGAACGCACAGTAAGGGCACTTGATATCAGCAGTGTGATATACACTATAATTTCCGATTAAACTATTTGTTCAGTTGCATAACTATACAAGTGATTTTTATGACCTCAAATGAGACTTTTCGTGCTGTGAATAAATTTGTCACTCAACCCCGAAATAAAAATTCAGGAGTTTTGTGGCTTTTAGGCCATGTATGACTCATCGTGTACTGCACAGATTTTGGTCTAATCAGATGTTCTATAGAATGAGAATGCCCTGCCCCCAATACCCCCAGCATACAATTAGCAAGCTGCTTTTTTAAGGATATTAACTGCTGTAGGGTTAGGGTTAAAATGTCCTACTTAAATAAGAAATATGTTAACAGCATACGAAAACAACATTTATCTACTGAGATAGGTGCTTAAAAAAATCTAAATGGAAAAATTGTAAAATACATCGGCAGCAGTTATGTTATTTTAGTGTTATAATATTACCATTGTAGTATTATGTAGACTACTATATATTTACAGCGTATTAACACTATCATTTAGCTTTTATATATTTTTTTTATATTTTCAGTCTTCATTGTAATTTTAATTAAAGTTTTATTAATTTTATGTCATTTTGACATTTTTATTATTTTTTAGAAATATTTTTGTGTAGCTTTAATTTTATTTCAGTTTTACTTATAATTGTAGTACTTCAGCTTATTTAAGTTAGTTTCCAAGGCAACATTTTTTAATTTCTTTTATCTTCTTATGTTTTTCATCTAATATTTATACTTTATATTTCAGCTTTAATTTCAATTACCAAAAATTAGTTTTAAAAGTTTTAGTTAACAACAACAACACTACAACCAGTTACACCTTAAATATAAACAAATTTATTTATATATATATATATATATATATATATATATATATATATATATATATATATATATATATATATATATATATATATATATACAGTGCCATGAATTTTTTTTAACCTCTTGCAGTTTTCGATTTTTTTATTTTTTGCATATTTGTTACACTTAAAAAATTCAGATCACCTATCATATTTCAATATTACACAAAAATAATGAAAGTAAATACAAAATGCCATTTTTAAATGATGATTTCATATATTAAGGGGAAAAAGCTATCCAAACCTACCTGGCCCTACGTGAAAAATGAATCGCCCCCTCCTGTTAAATCATGAAAGAGCTGTGATTAACCACATTATTTTAGAAGACACTCACACTCAGGCCTGATTACTGCCAGACCTGTTGAATCAAGAAATCACTAAAATAGAATCTGTCTGACAAAGTGAAGCATGCTTAAAGAGCAACACATCATGCCACGATCTAAAGAAATTAGAAACAGATGAGTCATAAAAGAACCCAGAACAACATCTAAAGAACTGCAGGCCTCACTTGCCTCAATTAAGGTCAGTGTTCATGATTCAACAATAAGAAAGAGACTTAGCAAAAACGGCATTCATGGGAGAAGTCTTCATTTAGAGGTACAGGAATTTCTATAATTCTTTGTTTGCTGTCTGTACTAACGATCCACGCACTCTACAGCATCTGGCCAGATGTGCAATATGAGCTGCAATGTCGAATCGGTGTGAGCTGGGTGTCCAGCATCTCCTTCTTCCTTCATCAGTGAAGAAATACTTGCTTCTGGAGCCTGTAGGAATCATATACTGACATTGTTTCTCCATTATATCTGTATGACTGTTTCTTAAAATTCAAATTTTGTTACAATGTAAACAACGCTCCAAACTTGTTTACTTTTTGTTTCCAAAATACCTTTTCCACGGAACAATTAGATGGCTGATGTGTTTAATTTTAATGTTTATTATTAAAAATAAATATTTAATATATAAATAGTGAATAATTTGATTTTAATGCTAATAATATTTAATATATTCCAAATAGTACTTCTAAATATTATACATTCAAAAGTTATTGGTCTTTCCACTCCATGCATTTAATTAAAGACTTTCAAGATCTGCTCTATATAATCAAACTCGGGTCTTAAGCTTGTCGGCTAAGACTGTAGATCATTTTTTGAGGAGGAAAGCCATATTTAGCGTAAGAGGATAATATCAGGGAGTATGCCAACAGCACATTACAGATAACAGCTGAATAGGATGAGATGTCTAAGCCATTAGTCTTTTTGTCAGAGGAAAAACTGAAGTGCTTATCAGGGTTTAACCCTGATTAATGACAGCAGACACAATAGTCATGGAACCTCTTATTAGTTTAAGCTATAAAGAAGGTTTTAAAGGTCATTTTTGACAAATGTGTTTCAGTACTCACTGAACATGTTTTTATGTAGCTACTAGTTAGCTCTATAATCTATAATATTTAATAAACAAGCACACAGGAGACATGGATACATACAAAAAAATCTGCTTATATAAATTCCTTTTTTTTTCAGTGATATTAGAGGTTCTGTGTTTGTCCTTTCAACCTATGAGATACAGAAGCACTGTATCAAAATCATTGGCCTCAGCACTTGGTAAAGTATTTTTAAAGAGTGGATGTGCTCTTTTCATTCTAGTCGGCACTAATTTAAGGCTGCCATCTCCTTTAATGAGTTCTGTAATTACTGAGTCGTATGTGAGTTTAGGATAGTACTGTATCTGTTCTTCCTATCTCTCTCTGTACCCCACACAATATCACCTGGAAGCAATGATTCTTCCTCCCAGAAGACAGCCTGTTTCCAATTATCCTCCACAGAAGAGATACAACAGAGAAACAGCCACCAACAAATCAACCTCTGACCCTGTAATGCTACAGACCGACTTTTATTTCGCGTTGCATGAGATTAAATTATATTTTAAGCACATTAAAGTGATAATCTAATATTCAAGTCCACAATGTAGAGGAAAATCACTGTGTTTGTTAGTTCTTATGGAAATTAGAGAGTTAAGTTTAGTTTTAAAAGGTACATTGTGTGAATGACTGACAGGTCAGGCGGTGTGGTTACGGTTCTTAAAATAGCACTATTTTCCTAGGGGTGCGGGGCTACCAGTCACAGCTACCAGATCAAGTGCTGTTAGGAGAGACGTGCAAAAGAAAAGACGGATCATTTTGTTCCGTGCTTATGGCTACAGGCCAGAAATAAACTGATGAACTGTGCCAAGATCCTGTCCTTAAGTAAGAGTGTAGCTCCCCTGCTACATAACAGAGATTACATCAAACTATACTGTAAAACACCAACTCAAAATAATACATCCAATTGGATTGTGACACCCATTTAACCACTTTTGAAATGGTTTAGACTATCATTCAAAAGCTTGGGAATGTATATGTGTAACTGAATGTGACGTACAGTCAAACCGAAATTTATTCAGACACCCAACCTTCAACATTTCTCACATTATCATAATTTATGGTGATAAAATATCACAAGAACTCAAGAGTGTCAGAACATCTTGATAATGTCAGATGACTTTGATAGATAGGTGTGTAATGGATTATATCAACCAAAAATTATTCAGCTGTTAAATTTAAGTACACAGTTAAATAATACTAATTTAGGTCAATCAACAATTACTAATCAAAGTAATCAAAATAATTACTAATCAAAAATAATCAAAGTTTTACTGGTAGTTCATTGTGTAAAGAATCTTTGGGTATAATATGTCACAGTTTACTTTATTTTGGTTATTCTCACTTACATAAATGAACTATAGCCTAGTGTCCTGCACCCACTAGTAAATATATATATAAAATTTAAATCTGGTGTCTGAATAATTTTTGGTTTGACTGTATGTCACATTTACATTTTTATGTTAAATAATAGTCATCAAATTCCCATTCAAAATTTTGGGGTCAATAATTTTTTTATATAAACAAAATACATATTTTTAAATATATATATGTGTGTGTGTGTGTATATATATATATATATATATATATATATATATATATATATATATATATATATATATATATATATATATATATATATATATATATATATATATATATATATTTATTAGAATGCATTAAATTGTTCAAAGGTGATTTATAATATTACAAAAGATTTCTACTTCAAATATTTGTTCTTTTAAACTTTATACTCATAAAAAAAATACAGGTGCTGGTCATATAATTAGAATATCATCAAAAAGTTGATTTCACTAATTCCATTCAAAAAGTGAAACTTGTAAATTATATTCATTCATTACACACAGACTGATATATTTTAAATGTTTATTTCTTTTAATTTCGATGATTATAACTGACAACTAAGGAAAATCTCAAATTCAGTATCTCAGAAAATTAGAATATTGTGAAAAGGTTCAATATTGAAGACACCTGGTGCCACACTCTAATCAGCTAAAAAAACTCAAAACACCTGCAAAGGCCTTTAAATGGTCTCTCAGTCTAGTTCTGTAGGCTACACAATCATGGGAAAGACTGCTGACTTGACAGTTGTCCAAAAGACGACCATTGATACCTTACACAAGGAGGGCAAGACACAAAAGGTCATTGCAAAAGAGGCTGGCTGTTCACAGAGCTCTGTGTCCAAGCACATTAATAGAGAGGCGAAGGGAAGGAAAAGATGTGGCAGAAAAAAGTGTACAAGCAATAGGGATAACTGCACCCTGGAGAGGATTATGAAACAAAACACAATCAAAATGTAGGGGAGATTCACAAAGAGTGGACTGCAGCTGGAGTCAGTGCTTCAAGAACCACTACGCACAGACATATGCAAGACATGGGTTTCAGCTGTCGCATTCCTTGTGTCAACCCACTCATGAACAACAGACAGCGCCAGAAGCGTCTCGCTTCAAAAAGGACTGGACTGCTGCAGACCGGTCCAAAGTTATGTGCTCTGATGAAAGTAAATTTTGGATTTCCTTTGGAAATCAGGGTCCCAGAGTCTGGAGGAAGAGAGGAGAGGCACACAATCCACGTTGCTTGAGTTCCAGTGTAAAGTTTCCACAGTCAGTGATGGTTTGCGGTGCCATGTCATCCGCTGGTGTTGGTCCACTGTGTTTTCTGAGGTCCAAGGTCAATGCAGCCGTATACCAGTAAGTTTTAGAGCACTTGATGCTTCCTACTTCTGACCAACTTTATGGAGATGCAGATTTTATTTTCCAACAGGACTTGGCACCTGCACACAGTGCCAAAGCTAACAGTACCTGGTTTAAGGACCATGATATCCCTGTTCTTAATTGGCCAGCAAACTCGCCTGACCTTAACCCCATAGAAAATCTATGGGGTATTGTGAAGAGGAAGATGCGAAATGCCAGACCCAACAATGCAGAAGAGCTGAAGGCCACTATCAGAGCAACCTGGGCTCTCATAACACCTGAGCAGTGCCACAGACTCAATGCCACGCCGCATTGCTGCAGTAATTCAGGCAAAAGGAGCCCCAACTAAGTATTGAATGCTGTACATGCTCATACTTTTCATGTTCATACTTTTCAGTTGGCCAAGATTTCTAAAAATCCTTTCTTTGTATTGGTCTTAAGTAATATTCTAATCTTCTGAGATACTGAATTTGAGATTTTCCTTAGTTGTCAGTTATAATCATCAAAATTAAAAGAAATAAACATTTGAAATATATCAGTCTCTGTGTAATGAATTAATATAATATACAAATTTCACTTTTTGAATGGAATTAGTGAAATAAATCAACTTTTTGATGATATTCTAATTATATGACCAGCACCTGTATATTATCATGCCTTTCACAAAAATATCAAGCAGCACATCTGTTTTCAACATTGATAATCATGTGACTAAGGACTGGAGTAATGGCTGCTAAAAATTCAGCTTTGCCATTAGGAATAAATTACATTTTAAAATATTTAATAACAGAAAGCAGTTTTAATTATAATATCTCACTACTGTCCTTTTACACAAATAAATTAAGCCTTTTTGAACATGAGACTTTCAAAAACAAACAAACAAATAAATAAAACACCAACCCCAAAACTTTTGTATGGTAGTGTAATAAAAACAAATATAAAAAAATGAACAAAAGAAAGAAAACTGAAAACAATGTAACACAAATTAACAATATAAAACAAACATCGTTATGTAAACAATTGCAATATAAACAATGTAAACAAATAAACAATAATTTGTGGTGTATGACAAAATGCTTCTTAAAAGAATTAATCCAAAAATGAAAATTCAGTCATTATTTTCTCATCATCATGTTGCTTCAAACCCGTTTTGACTAATTTTCTTGTATACAACACAAAATGAATAATTTAGAAGAATGTCCGAGCTGGAATGGTCCATATAATGAACTTTTAGTTAAAAAAAAGACATGAAAAAAAGGAAAACTATTTATTTCTTCATTCATTGTTTTAATAGTACAGAAAATGGCACTCTCTCACCGCACGAGTGAGTTTCATGAATAGTACTGTGCATCCATTAACACAGTTGCTTCTTTGTTAATACAGGATTGTGTATCAAGAAGACGTCAAGAAGCAGGTGTGATTTCATGAGGATGGGTATGTCAAGCTCAACACGACTGCAAATGAAGCTTTTGATGTATGAATGAATAACATCAACATGTCAGTTCTTGATTATGGCTTGAAATGTGCAAATGATCTATTGAGGTTGTCTAAATACTTCCATCTCTGAACGAGGCAAACACATATTAGCAGAGCAAACTGCTAGCAGCTGAAACCCACCCAGAGTTTGATGAGTGACACTTCAAACAGAGCAGCTGCTCCCACTTGAGTTCCCTTAAAATTCATACAGGTCCTTCACATTGCTCTCAAAAAGCCAATTTTGCAAATATTACAGTAAAATTAAAACAAAACAACAAAAACAAACCTGAATGACTAAAAAAAAACAGACAAAACTAGAAAGGCAAATCATCACAATCCTGAGATAATATATTTAAAAACAAGCCATTTAATTTATTTTTCATTTATACGCAAATGAAAATAATGAAAATACTGTCACTATAGTGTTTTCATGCTAAAAAATGAATCAAATAGAGCTACATGTCATTTTTGTTCATACAGAATACCTGAAATGTTCAGCCAAAAGCTGTTGTCACAAAGATCATAACTTTTTGTGGCCAAAAAGCTTCACACACATACTGTAGCAAAAGGCAACACTGTCTAATCCATCTAGCCAGTTTTAAATAAATGAATAACACAGCAACAAACCTGGGCCCAAACTTACTTTGTCAGTTTCTTCTAACACAACTCAATCTATTATTATTCTATATTAGATAGAGTGTCAAATTAAATGTCAGTGAAGTAACTTGGATGTCATTGTGAAAACAACTCTCACATGTTTATGAAATGATTTGGCCTTATTGATAGCATCTCATTTTTACACTCAAAACTAAATGGAGTGTTAGACAGTAGGTCCAACTGTTAGAGGAACATTTCAAGATCACAATAAAGCAACACACAACTATGGTCATTCTGATATTTGCATTGTGAATGCATTTTTAACCAATGAACTATATAAAGCCTTGGTTACTTTCAGACGATTGTGTGTTCTCCCAAATATTTGCTAGAAATACATGCTATAACTCACACAAAGCTGGTAACTTGGCCCCACTGACTAAAACACAAGTTCACATACTCTAAAACACACTTACAGAATCTGTGGTAATGTGTAGGAATCAACAAGTGCTCAAACAACCTCTCAGTTTTAGTATATTCGACTGAAGTCTATGACATCACAGAAGAAGAATGTCCTGTGAAACTCTGAATGAAAGAGTTGGCACCGCAAAATAAGTGCATGGTGTATTATAAGCAATGTGAGATGTGGTAGACAAAAATGCCCTTGTTAATCAGACTGAAACATTCATAAAGTCAATTATCAACCCAAGCGTCTGAAATACTGCAACAGTCACATAGATGGTTACCCAAATGAACTCCTCTATAGTTCAGTCCTGTTCAGTCCTTATGTTTATCATATGAGCTTCTCATTCCTCTCAAACACTGTACTCGTACTTTCCTAGCTTCTTGGGCTCGCTGCTCGGGATGCACCAGTCGTCTGCCTCCGTGCTCGTCTGATAATGTCTCAAGGCTGACTTGTTGAAGACAGGAAGTCTTTCTATTGATTCAGTGGATAAGGCCTGTTAAAAAAAGGGGGGGAGGGGGGGGGGGCCAGAATTTTAACATATTTGTGAATTTTTGTAGATTTTCATCCAAATTCTAAAAATGCGGTAATATTTAAAGTAGGGCTGGGCCATATGGCAATTTTTTTTTTTTTACTTTTTCTTAATTAACCCTCTATTTAAAGAACATTCTATTCCAAGTGCACCACACATGAAGTTGTCAACATGATGTAAATGTTAAGCAAATCACTGCATGATGCATGAACTACAGCTACGTCTTGTACAAACTTGTTTTATACATATTATATGTTCGGAAATAATATGAGGGAAATGTTATTTACATGAACGGTTAATCATCTGTGCCGACATGTAATTGGATCATACTTTTCTCTTTACTGTTATCAGTGGAATATTGTCAAAGTGTCCAATTCTATCTTTTCTATTCCAAATCGTGATTCCTCAATTTATTAAAATAAAATTATGGCAAAACATTAAATTCGAATTAATCGATAAAATCAGAAAAATCGCCCAGCCCTAATTTACAGTTGTTTAGCAAATTTTTGCAGGTGAAATTCAATTATTTCAATAGGAGTCCAGGTGAATGGGAATATCGCAAAAGCTTTCCCCACACAGATTTCACAACAAGTTCAAGTTAGTCATACAAATTAACCAACTGACCTTGTTAAATTTGAGACCGCACCATAAATGGATGGTCCACACAAAAATAAAAATTCTGTCATGATTTATTCACCCTGATGTCCTGCAAAACCTTTAAGACTTACTTTCTACGTTAGAACATAAAATAAAGTATTCTGAAGAATGTTGGTAACCAGTTTTGGTTCCAACTAGGGTGGTCATATGTGCCATTTAAACAGGACACGTCTTGGCCAAGATTTGTATTTTGCCTAAAACATCCAAAGTAGTTTGACCAATAACATGCAGGTATTGTACATAATCGACCAATCGTGGTGCTTGAGAAGGTGAGATCTACAAAGAACGATCAAAGCGATGCAAATATGTACACGTGTAAGCTGCAGAGTGGTTACCAGCATTTTTCAAAATATCATCTTTTGTGGTTTGCAGAAGAACGAGTCATACAGGTTTACAAGTACAAAGAAATTCAGCCTCAAATCAGTCACTTATGAGGACACTTTCTACATAAGTAGTAAACAGTGAGGCAGTTCACTAGATAGTGCTAGAGTGTACCTTTAGGTATATGACTGCCGACGTGCCGTATCCCTCCATAGAGTAGAGCTGCAGATCTCCCTGGAAGTACTTGGCATAAAGGCGGGAAATAGGAAGACCATAGCCAAAACCAGCCTGCAAAGAAAGAAAGCCATAGTAAGTATGTGAAAGAAAGAGAAAACATTACAACTGCATTATAATACTAATCTGGTGTAAACAATAAACTGAACTATTGGTAATTCTGCTAATTTATAACTCTGTAAGCTCACAGTTTACTTGAAAACATGACTGTGGATCAAAGATTTACCATGTGCTATCACTGCACAACAAAGACAATCTGCATAGAGTATGTTTAATTAGACAGCCTAGGTTCTTACCAGGGGAGCATTACGGCTGTTTTCAGCCACAGGACTCGGTGCAGTTGAATACATGTAGCTGAAAAGCCTTTCGATTTTCCTCAAAGGAACTCCACCTCCTCTGTCAGACATCTAATACACCACAAGAGTCATTACAAACATGTTTTGGCTCTCACTGCTCTTGCAAGTATGTTGCAAGTTAAAACAGAGATAAAACATTCAACTTTTGCTGACCCGTTACATCTCTGCATCTGAAAAAGCTTGAGTGCTGAGGTGTTGGAAAAAAAAAGCTCACCTTTATGGTCAGATCTTCACTTCCTAGAGAAACTCTCACTTTGATTGGTGGTAGATGTAGGCTGGTCTCATGGGTTTCCACAGTTGCTCTCATTGCATTCTGTTACAGAGAAAAAAAAACACATTACCATCAAATGCTTGATGGTCAAGTCAATTCAAACCCATTTGACTTTCTTACTTCTGTGGAACACAAAAGGAGATGTTTAGCTGAATGTCAATGCAGCTCTCTTCCATATAATGAAAAAGCCCAAAATGCACCTTTGAATGGTCCATAAAATTTGTTCACTATATTCCAAGTCTTCTAAATCCATACAATAGCTTTGGATAAGGACCAGACTAAGTTTTAGTCATTAATCACTGAAAATCTAGCTCTTAAATCTCATTTACACTTGCACATATTCTTGTTTTGTAACCAATTGCGATGTAACAACATTCTGTAAAAACTCATTTTGTGTTCTGCAGAAGAACATAAGTCATACAGGTTTGGAACGACATGAGGGTGAAGTTATGATGATGCATCTGCCTCATTTTTACTTTGTTTATATAAGACTATCACTGTGTAGGCTATAGCTACTATAAAGTGATTCAAGTACCTTGAAGAGCTCAAAGAGCATGTGGTACAGATGAGAAGGCACATAAACTATATGTATAGGGTCACTGGGTCCTTTAACTGTAAAAACAACAGATATATCAATTCAGTAACAGTTGAGTAACCCAAATCAAGGCCATAACATGCAGGCCCACATAATATTTTATTTTATTTTAAGAATGCAAAGAAGAAATCAACACTGGCATGCTGCCCAAACTAGTCAGGTATGAAGCACATGATAGAGGTTATGCTGGCTATTTTGTTACTATGTGTTGGTAAAAAACGCTGCAACGGTGGTCACTCAACCTTGTAGGTTCACTTTGCTTGATAATAGTACACTGTTATTTACATGTCTAAGAGTTAAAGCGAGAGATCATGCCAACATTTTGCCATTATGTAACTAAGTACACACTGCTGCATCATCCGTTTCTCTATAGACACACAGTGATAAGATTATAAAGTGCTATTTCTGTCTACACTGATAAGTGATTTAAGAACTTACAAAATGTGGTTGCATAATAGTTAAAGTTTCTAATAAAAACAAATTCAAATACTCTATGCTTTTATTTATTACTATCAATCCACATTATGCATCTTACTGTACTTATACTGTAAATGTACATTACAGTTACACAGCCATTCTAATGTTTGAGGGTCTGTAAGATTATTTTAACGATTTTTAAAGAAATCTCTTATGCTCACAAAGGCTGCATTTATTTGACCAAAAAATACAGTAAAAACTGTAATATTGTGAAATATTATTACAATTAAAAATAACTCTTTTCTACATAAAAATATATTCAAATGTAATTTATTCCTGTGGAGGCAAAGCTGAATTTACACTAGCCATAACTTTTGTTTTCAGTGTTACACAATCCTTCAGAATTTATTCTGATATGCTGATTTGCTGCTCAAGAAACATTTCTTATTATTACTTATTATTATTAATGTTGAAAACAGTTAAGATGATTAATGTTGATCTTTTTTAGAATTCTTTGAAAATATTAAGTTTAAAACAACAGCATTTATTTGAAATAGAATTTTTTTGTAACATTATAAATGTGTTTATTGAAACTTTTTATCAATTTAATGCTCTCTAGGTGAAAAAATAAAGATAAAATTAAAGGCAGTGAATTTTTAGGGGAAAAGTTGAATTTCAGGTCATGCTTGGCTGATAAGATTTCCCAACATACCCATAATCCCCACCCAACACATTTTGTTGGCACCATCCCACACTGTCAAACAACTACAGTCTAACATGGAATCAATAAGACTGTAAATAAGCAAATAAGAGTAAATAAGACTGCAGAGAGCTCCACTGCAGAGCTCAGGTTTTCTGACAGTTCATGACTCACCATGCACACAAAGACTGAAAGTCTGAGAAAAATTTCTCACTCAGTTCACTTGTTTGATTTCCACTTCGGGAGAGGTCAAGTAGTACTGATCACACAGCATCTTGGCACTCTCATAGGCATCTAGAGAGAGAAAGAGTGAGACACAGCGTGAGTCGGCCCATGTAGGGCCTACAATGTCATTACACCCACAGTTTATTGGCTTTCTTTGACATAGAAAATAAAAGTGTTACACAGGCAAGGAACGTGGTTAATTACCTTTTACAACCTCCACAACGTCGCAGTTTGGGTCGATACTGCCAATGTGTTTGGGGTGGGCCGGATTGGTGCTGCCATCGAAGATTAATGCTAAAATGAATACACATTTTAAATACATTTTATTTGTAGGAATGCATGATATATGGGTAGTACAATGGTTATTTTAATATTATAATGACTGTTACTTAGCTGTATTGGATAACATTAGATCTACAGTTCTGTTCAAAAGTTTGGTGTTAGTAACTTTTTTTTAAAGAAATTAACATTTTTATTAAGCAAGGATTCATTAAATTAAACAAAAGTGACCATAAATACATTTATAATGTTACAATTGACTTCAGTTTAAATAATACAGCTCTTTTGAATAGTAGTGTATGTAAGTTAATATTAGATATTTAATTGCATTTGCTTATTTCCCCTATTTTTGCATTTAATTTGCCATCATCTAAGGCTCACTTAAAGTTAATTTCATAACACTGTTAAAATCTTTAGTAAATCTCAATATGAATATCTATTTTCTCATGCGGTGCAATTTAATGCCTAAATTAACTGAAAGCATTTAATTTAAAATTATTTTAGACAAAATAGTACAGCATTTCAAAATATATTATTTATTCTTTGGTTATGAAGCTATGGTACATTACATTATCAGCAGATGGTTAATCTATTGTTTCAGCTGAGACAGAAATATCCATCCTGCTTGGCCAGGGCTTATTATGTTAGTTACCATGTGTTAGCACAACACTTACTGTGCTGATTCATCAGCATGCGTGTGGAGATTCGGCTCATGTAGAAGCGGTCCAAAAAATACTGGACGTTCTGATTGGTCACGGGATCCACGCCAAAGGCCTCCTTGTACTCCAGCACTCCCTGTGCCATGGTGGGCACCACATTGTTGTGCCTGTTCCTGACATTGATCAGCGTTTCTGTGAATCTAAGAGACACTCCATCCAGTTAAACACACTATTAGAGGTCACTTAAAACAGGCTGCAGCCAAGTTCAACATGAGCTACACACGAGTAAGATTAATGACTCTGGATTTCCCAGAATGCTCCTGAATACTGTACTTACTTAGTGAGGATTTTTTTATCATCAGGGTCTTTCTCCAAAAAGTCAACAAGCTCCATCAAACTCTGTGCATACCTGTTTTTGAGAGTGAACAAACATTCAGGGTTTATTTTTAGACTGATTTAAATACAACTCAATTTTATTTTGATTTATTAATTGATTAATAAATGAACTTTATTTTCGTTTTTTTTTGGACTGAATTAAAAACTTGACTTTCAGTTTCAGAGTTTTGATTAAAAAAATTATTTAGGTGCACCCCTACATTTTCAAATGAAACAAAACTGAATTAAATCGAATGAGATAAGAATGAAATTGCATTAAAAAATTTATTGTACCAACACCCAGCCCTGTTTGAAACACAGCCATAATAATTATGTAATACTGTGTATTGTTTCCTTTGAACAACAAAGACAATGTAGTTGTTTATCTGAATGGCTAACAGAGGTGCAAAGCACTGACAGGCATTTACTCTAACCACTGATCAAATTCTTATCACTGCTTTCGCAAAGCTGAATGGTGATTAAACAGCTTTGCATAGATAATTTAATGGTTAGAGTAAATCAAGCCCCCCATGTGACTTTTGGCAAGAGAGAACAATAGTCTTAAACGTGACACAATGAATGCACTGTACTAGCTACAATCCACCTGAATGACAGTGTTCTGTGTCAGTGTGCCGCATTGTCAAAGAGGACTTGTTTACACTGAGACATCTAGGAAGGTTGCAGTGCACACTTGTTTGTGTTCAGTGTCTCATGCTACCTGACACCACATAATAACATTTCGATGAACACATTTGAAAGTTACATTTAGTTCACATTGTGATCTCAGCATGATTCTAGAGTTTTGAGGACAAACGGAAACAAAAACAAACGGACTATCACATATGAAGACTTAAAACTTGAGTTATAACAATATTAGCAACAAAAATAACAACAAATCTGTCTCATATAGGGAAAACCAAGGTCAACTGTAGCATTTTGTACATTGTCCTTCATAACTCACAACCTGTTACAAATCTACCTGTCATTTATTGGTATAATGTAATGTGATATAAATACATAATAAATATTTTGTTTAAAATGAAGAAAACTGACAAAGAACATCCTCATGAGAACAACTCTTACATGTCTCAAGCATGTTCTACTTGCTAATATTAAAATAAGACATACCTACAAACACATATTTTCAATATTCTAGTTGATTTATGGTTTAGTTTAACAAACTAAGAAAGATTGCTACTTACGTGGTCTGTAGATTCCTTAAATTACTTATTTTATGGTGTAAAAATGCTCAAAGGCCAGCTGTCTATCCATCATCTTTGTTTTCATGATGTAAACTGCATTAATGAATTAGATCTCAGGTTCAGGACACTACTGACTTCTAAATATATTCATATGCATTTTAGCCTAAAGATCTGAAAACACATTGCTATCCAACCTGGACTAGTTAGAATGGTGGCTAAATAATTCTTAAAAATGCTGACGAAGTTTGGTGATATCCTAAGTTTTTGATAAGAGGTTGTTACAATGTGCAGAATCAACATTTCACACCAACACACTTGCTGTATGTCTAACAGTAATAAACGTCATAGAAACATACCAACTCTTATTTGCTCTCCAACTTACAAGGTCCTTATCTAAAAGACTTCACGGTCACCTTTCGTTTGGAGTCATGTGCTGCACACTATAGGTCATATATGTCATATGAGTTGTAAAAACTTTATAATAGAGAGCCTAGAGTAGGCAGAAATTCATCACACTGGAGCATGTGGCACTTCAGGGAGTCCAGAACAGCATGCCAGCTGTGGATCTCACCAGCTATGAAGCAGCTTCAGTGAAGGAGTGCTGAGCAGTTTGTCCGGGAGGAAGTCGATCTCCTTCATGATGTTGGCTAAACGGACAGGAAGCTCTTGCCTTAAAAACATGAAGGAGGTCTTTTCACAGGCATTGGCTGATCCTGCGAGCAAGACGGGACTACATTAGTAAGAATTATGTGTGTAGACTTCTAAATGACTGTGGATTTTAGAATTAAACTTTGTAATATGAGATGTTCTGTAAAATGACACTTTATGTGTATATTTTAAATATTGTTATTGTTAAATATTGTTTTTAATGACAGTTATCTTTAAGATCCTGTAACAATGCAGAAAAGTTAATAAAAAAAAATTGACACCATTTTTAAGAATTACATCTTACCTCATTGTGTAGATGTACAAGGTTAAAGTATATTAAATATATGTGTACAGCTATTAAAAACAACATCAATGGTACAGTTTGTTTTGTGAGGTGATATTAAATTCATATATCATTAAACAACTGTATTAAAGTCATTTGAGAGATTTTTAATGCAATCTCTTCTACCAAATAACAGTAAGAGAAAGGTTGTGTGGAAGGTCAAACATGTTGTGCATGACAGCTGCATACAGTTGAACAATGCAGATGCCCACAATACTGCACAAGTAGATTTAGGATGTTTTTACGAAGAATACAATGTTATACATGGTACAGTAATGCTAATACTATAGTATTTTGATAAGATATGTGACATGTCCCCCATGATAGACGTCAAAAAACATACAGAAATTACAATAATAACATTTTATATGTCCTTGTTACTACAAAAGTGCCTTTATACTTTTTATTAGTGAGCTCACTAGTAGGTTTTCAGACACAACCACAGTGAGTTGGCTCCATCAGATCCATCTCAAACTGTAAACAACTCACCGAAGTCTATGAACTGCTTCATTGACAGCGGGGACGGAGAGTACTTTGAAAACCTGTCCACTTGTTTAGGGATGTTCAGCTTTGAGCTGTTCTTCAGCATGATCTGCGCGAACTTCATGTTGATCTTCAAGTGAAACCCACAGTTTTGGAAAGGGTCTTCTCAGCGAGTTATTGTCCTCGTCTCATCAGAAGCAGTTCGCAAAGTTTGACATTCTAGCACGGCCTGTTACTTCATCACAAAAATGAAGATCTCCGCAGAAATCCGCTGAGCTCGGACTGTCCGGTGGAAGAGTCCTTTTGAAACGCTCTAATTCGGTTAATTTGTCATTGCACTAAAATATCTGACCAGCACAGGGTACAGAACAGGGTACAAACATAACACAAGGGAGGGAGGGGGGAGAGGGAGAACGTTACTCCAATCTGCATAGAGCTAATACAATAGAGTTTAACCAACGCAACGTGTTCTCTCCTTCTATTCTTATCGACAGGTAAAACGCTATCATTGCATTGTATGGCAGTTAATATAAAGAGACTGATTATATGATTTTGTCATATGATTTTGTCTTTCTTGTGCAGCCATCAGAATTGGGCTTCGCTATCTACATTCTTCGCATCTATGGCGCCCTGCCGGTGACGCATGCGCACAGCTAATGTAGAGCAAAGGTCTCTGGGAGTGGGGCTGACTGAGACACAATTTTTTTTAAGTCATCTAGTGGTGTATTGTGCAGCGTGTTCCGCATCCTCTAAATGACTGAGGGGACAAATCACTTGTTATGACCGTATACTGTACATTTTAGGCACATTTCGGCTGGTCAGGCTGAGAGAGCTGCAGTCCATCTTAAACCAGCAAACAATCTTTAGGCTGGTGTTGTTTCTAGATATTTTTAGCAGTATTTTGAATGACAAAAGGCTAAACTGGCTTGCTCTTTTGGACTATTGCTCCATCTAGTGGTGTATAACAATTTGTTTACATATGTACTTCAATGCAAAAAAAAATCCGCTAGGTGGCACTGTTGCAGTGGATTAATTTAAAGGGTTAGTTCACCAAAATATTAAAATTATGTCATTAATGACTCACCCTCATGTCGTTCCAAACCCGTAAGACCTCCGTTCATCTTCGGAACACATTTTAAGATATTTTAGATTTAGTCCGAGAGCTTTCAGTCCCTCCATTGAGAATGTATGTACGGTATACTGTCCACGTCCAAAAGGGTAATAAATACATCTTCAAAGTAGTCCATGTGACATCAGAGGGTCCGTTACAATTTTTTGAAGCATCGAAAATACATTTTGGTCCAAAAATATCAAAAACTACGACTTTATTCAGCCTTGACTTCTCTCCCGGGTCTGTTATGAGCGCGTTCACCTCACATCCGGTTCGCGAACGAATCACTCGATGTAACCGGATCTTCTTGAACCAGTTCACCAAATCGAACTGAATCGTTTGAAAACGGTTCGCGTCAACAATAAGCATTAATCCACAAATGACTTAAGCTGTTAACTTTACTTTTTAACATGGCTGACACTCCCTCTGAGTTCAAATAAACCAATATCCCGGAGTAATTCATTTACTCAAACAGTACACTGACTGAACCGAGCCAGATAACGAACGAAACATTGACTCGTTCTCGAGTCAAGAACCGTTTCTGTCGGACGCGTCCGATTCGAGAACCGAGGAGCTGATGATACTGCGCATGGGTGATTCAGACTGACACACAGCACGTCTGAACTGAACTGGTTCTTTTGGTGATTGATTTCTGAACCGATTCTGTGCTAATGTTATGAGCGCGGGTAAACCGAAGGCTTCAATCAAGGGCAATCATCACCAATGAAGTCATTACGTCGAGCGCAAAAGAACTGGTGAACCGTTTTCGGCAACCGGTTTATTGAATCAAACTGTCCGAAAGAACCGGTTCGCGGAGAAGAACAGAACTTCCCATCACTACCGGTGATCCGAAAACCGATGCAACCGGTTCTTGACTCGAGAACGAGTCAATGTTTCGTTCGTTATCTGGCTCGGTTCAGTCAGTGTTCTGTTTGAGTAAATGAATTACTCCGGGATATTGGTTTATTTGAACTCAGAGGGAGTGTCAGCCATGTTAAAAAAGTTAACAGCTTAAGTCATTTGTGGATTAATGCTTATTGTTGACGCGAACCGTTTCAAACGATTCAGTTCGATTTGGTGAACTGGTTCAAGAAGATCCGGTTACATCGAGTGATTCGTTCACGAACCGGATGTGAGGTGAACGCGCTCATAACAGACCCGGGAGAGAAGTCAATGCTGAATAAAGTCGTAGTTTTTGATATTCTTGGACCAAAATGTATTTTCGATGCTTCTAAAAATTCTAACGGACCCTCTGATGTCACATGGACTACTTTGAAGATGTTTTTATTACCTTTCTGGACGTGGACAGTATACCGTACATACATTCTCAATGGAGGGACAGAAAGCTCTCGGACTAAATCTAAAATATCTTATACTGTGTTCCGAAGATGAACGGAGGTCTTACGGGTTTGGAACGACATGAGGGTGAGTCATTAATGACATAATTTTAATATTTGGGTGAACTAACCCTTTAATGTATTTCTACATTATAACTTAATAATAATTATTATGGGATCTTTTAGTTATCTCTAGGTGGCAAGGGTGTCTCTGAGAATCTTGCCACAGCTTCGAGGAATTTCTAAACAATCGCATCGTATAATCTCAAACATGTTTTAATCAAAGGGCCGCATTAAAGCGGATGGCAGACTGTACAGCATATTTACAGTGGACAGCATCCACACTGGGAACAGACAGGAAGTGTCACACGTCACAAGTCTGTTGGTATTTGCCATTGACTTCCATTACTAGGAAAAAAAACACCAACTGTTTGATTACCAGCAATTTTCAGAATATCTTCTATGTTCAACATAAGAAAGCAACTCATACAGGTTTGGAACGACATGAGGGTGAGTAAATGATGACAGAATTTTTATTTTTGGGTGAGCTTGTCAGGATGTGCTACCCCTCTATTAGAGCAGCTTTATTAAGGCGCAGACTACAAACATAGCTGTGGCATACAGTAGGCAGAGTCTGGTTCCTCACTAAAGCTAAGCAGACCAGAACCTGGTCAGTACACTGGTGGGAGACCACTTGTGAAAATTTGACCTTGTTTTCTTTTTGAAGCTGGTAGCACATTCTGATGGCTGGTAGGCCATTGTGGAAAAACTAGCTTGCTGCTGGAGCTAGTTTTAGTCTGGCCAGCAGGGGGTGCTCATTCCCTTTATAGAATATCCCCAGAATATTTAAATGAGATTAATTCAGAATGTGGTAAGAACTTTATATGAATTTCTGAGTATGTGTGCTTGTGTGTGCATTTGTAAATGTAAAAGTCAGAGACAGCAGAAAGCAGAAGCTGCTCCTGAGGATTCAGATTTGGACCGCAAGCACAGGGAGACCGAGGCCCTCCTCCAGAGCATTGGAATCTCACCTGAACCTCCATTAGGTACAGTACACAGACCACTGCATCGCACTGAAATACCCATCTGCACTGCAGCCACCTCACTCAACAATGCCTGCCTCCATAATACTTCAGAACACTGCCTTTTTACCTTTACCAAGATCAGGCTGTGTAATATTCTGGGTTCACTTCATGTCTCTGAATGGGACTTCATTCAAACCTCTTTTTAGACAGGCTTTACCAGTTTTTTTTTGTGTGTGTGTGTGTGTGTGTGTCTTTTGGATTCTGCATTTTAGTCTTTTTGCTGCACTGTACATCCTGAATTACTAATCCTGTTAAAGTTGTTTTGTAATTGCTAATGTAATTTCTAAGGTTTATCCAACAGAATAGATATTTTCAACTGCCCAGCAAGTCACACAAATCTCTAGACGTTAACTAGACACAAATGAATGAAAACATGAGCAAATTAAGAAATGTATTACCTCACTGCTGTGCTGGTTTTGTGACAGTCATGTAATGCCTTTCTTTGCTACTATTGTCATCTAGTGGAGAGCTATGTACATTACAACGGTGGGCTCATAACTTCGCTTTTTAAATTGAATCTAATTGTGCATAGTATAAATTAGTGAAGAATAAGTATTATAACTTTATTTATAAAGTAGCTGGTTAAAATGTATTTAACATTTAACAACATTTTATATCTGACTGTCTTTTTGTCTTTTCATAGTCCCGACACCAATGTCCTCATCAAAATCAATGAGCGCACCCAGTGAGACAGGCAGCCAAGACTCAGCTGATGGAGCAGTTGCTGGCAGGTATTTTAACACCCCGAAATCTTCATATATGACCATGTACCTTCAGTAGACATCAATCATTAATGTTTTTAGCATTTCAAACAAATGCTTTTGCCAATGATAAAGTAGGGTAAACAATACAAGTTAAATTAAGGCAATACAATGCAAGTTACTGTAATAACAATTTATTTTATTTTATTTTTTACTGTAAATTATCTATATGCACTACAGTTCAAATGTTTGGGTTGCTAAGATTTTCATTGTTATATTTAATATGTTAGTATTAATGTGCTCATTTTTGATTTTCCACTTCACGTGTCAGCCTGAGACAATATAAAAGACCAAAGCAGCCGATCTCAAGGTATAAAATCTAACTCCACTGAAACTGAAATGGAGAGTTTAAGAGACTGCCTCTCTAATCAATTTAGTGGGCATCTAGAAACTGTTAACTAACCAGAGAACGTCCTGTAAGAGAAATATTTCTAAGATGAGACGATCGATTTTTAACATAAAGCATCAAGAATAACAGCCAAGAGTGTATCAGTGCCGGTAGCAGTGTGGGTTGTTAACAGGCTCATTTTTCTTTCTCTGAAATATAGACAGATAGCTGCAGTCATGTGGAAAGGGGAAGGCTGATGTGACTTCTGCTTTGGCCTGTAATTAAGTCTGCATAATGCAGTCGTGCAGCACGTTTGACACATGATGTGTGCGTTTGTCCCTGTCAGCGCTCCCTGCAGGGGGCTCGGCTCACAGCCACTGGACTGAAGTGATATTTCCAGGACATACTGTATTAATGACTTCATCTTTAGCTATGCAGTACCATTGCCTCATGGTAGCATGATAGTCACATAGGATTATATGAGTTGTTTTTACTCCAAGGTCGGTTGTAACAGTGTCTCCATCTATAACTCTTGTCCTCTCCCAGGTTAGGGGTCAGTGGCATTAGTAAACGCAAAACAGACACAATGAGAGGTATGTATCTGCACAAAAAAACCTAATCTAGAATCCCAAGCAGCCCCTTTGAAGGGAACATGTACGCTCTGCTATTAAAGTCAGCGCACACACTATCTCATGGGCAGTGGAAAAAAGCAGAGCAGTTTAGGTTGCTCTCCCCGGGTGACTGCCTGATGCCTGCTGTTACCTTGAGCCCTGACTTCAACAATTCCTCTTGCATGGTTAAATTGGAGCCATTTGCAACGACGTGAATGACAATACGGTTTTTTAAATGTCATCACTGGTAAAACAGAGTGTCAGTTTGACAAGCTACCCCTCTGGCTGTGTAAGTTTGGTGAAAAATAAAATAATAATAGGCATGTTTGTGACTTGTACTGAAGGTTGAGGAAAAAAGTTTACAAGGTCAACACCGTTGTGACTTGTTTCTATAGGATAAATTATGCGCATCACAGCAGAGCTTTGCCTACAGGTTTTGTAGGTTGTATAAAAATAGGATATATATAGTTACAGAGTATCTATGTGCTATATTCTGGCCACCAATCAAAACACATCATGTATGAAATGCTTTGTTCATATACAGTATGTCTGTCTTAATGTACAATATCTCACTCTGTGTGACATACTGTTTACATGTTTGTTTATCTTTCTAATCAGCTTAATAGTTGAGCTTATGAAAGATGACTGGTTTTGTGTATCCTTAACAAAAAAAAAAAAAATCTTTGGCATTACCATGGTACAGTAATGATATCAGATGGTGCTATGAATTAGGCCTATCTTATTTTTAATGTGAGAGTGTGTTGTAACTTGAATGTGCGAAACTTCCTTATTTTTAGCTGTACCAAAACATTCTGTTTAATATTGCAAACTGATATTATCATATTATTTTAATTTATCATAAACACACTGGTTTGTAGCACAAATAGTTTCACTGTTTACTAAAATAACAAATAACATAGCCAACATTGCGGTTGTAGTGCGTCTGGATTTCATTCATACTACACACATTAAAGTAAGTTCTTCACTAAATGTCATACCTACTCAGTATGTGATTTCAGATGTAGTGAAAATGTCAAACAGTGACGGAAAATGTGTTACTTTTTAATTAATTCGTTGTTTGGCAATGATATCGACATTGCAAATAATATGCAAAGGAATGTCAGCCTGGGGTTTAGGAATGTGCGGTACCACATCCAGAAACCATGGTTATTCAGTTTATTTATTTTCATAACTCTGTTCACATTTCTCATATATCCATCCCACAATTTAATATTATAACCTAAGAAAGATTTGGTGACTTGTCATATTCCCCATGCGATTCTCACATAATTTTAATATAATACATCTTCTACAGTAACATACATACATGCCATCCTTTGAAAAGTGTGTAAACATGATCCTCCTTAGCATTGTTTCAAACTGCATCCCCATGTGTGCTGATTTGATTGGTCCTTTCTCACTGTTCTCCTGGCTTGCATGAGGCGTGTTGTTTGATGGCGATGATATATTTGTGTGTATGATGGTGTTGTTTCTGCTGAGGTTAATCTTGCATGTTCTCTCCCTCCTGTCCCCTGCGTGACTCCCCCTGCCGCCCCATCCAGCACCCAGCAGTACAACAACCACCCCTCTCCCCACCACCACCATGACTACTATCACCTCTATCACCTCCTCCCGTCTTCCTTCCTTCTTCCTTTCTTTCTTTCTTTCTTTCTTTCTTTCTTTCTTTCTTTTTACCCAGATCTGCCGAACTTTTAAATGCATACACATACACATTTACATGTACAAATATTTTTCACTAGATATGTACATGCATTTCTTTGGACACCTATTGGCTACATTCAGTTTTGGGATGTGTGAATGAATTCTTAAATTCTTGAATTTGAATTGAGTAAATAGAACGCAAAATTAAAATCTGATTTAAAATATGTTATTTACTTTTACTTTTTACAGCAAATCTTGTCAAGACTAGTCTTGTTTGAAATTATAGATAGATGGATGGATAGATAAAAAGCTAATATTGTGAAATATTTCAAAACTTACACTAAAAACACTAATATTATAAAATATTATTACAATATTTATAATAAAAACATTTCAAAAATTTTTCAATGAATAGAAAGCTTAAAAGAACCATATAAATTTTTTCCACTGTATATTGTGAGCATTACATTTTTTATTTTTTATATATGACTAAAAGCATATAAGTTATCAGTTAGAAACAAGAAGATTTATAAAAAAAAACAGTAACTAGTCCATAGGCAAAGTATCTTTAATTGCAGATGAATAAAATAGGAATTATTATTATAATATTGCAGATTTTGTCTCGTTTCTAGGCAGATTGTATTCTAGGTTTCCTTCTAATTTACCTTTTTTTTTTTTTTTTTTATTACATTGATAATCAACATTTATATATTTGTGAGTATGTATGTGTGGTATTGCACTGCCTTTGTACTGTAGTGTACCAATGTGTATGCAACTTTTCCTTCGTTCCTCTCATTTCTCTTTCTGGCTCGCTCCCTCTATCTCATTCCCCTTTCCTTTTAAGTTTGTCAGGTTCAAGTGTTTTCAGCTGGTCACTCTCCAGCTGTGTGCCCAGGGCTGTATGTGACAGTGATTGATGCACCATGCCATGTACTGAGAATGCTTTAAACATTAGTTCTAGCAGTCAACTGAGGGTCATCCAAACTTACAATATGTTCATGGACCTGAATAATCAGCCCTACAACATATTGGATGTAACATCATATTTTGTCACTGTGATGCTGTCAGTTTGTTATTGCTGTATGTATGTTAATGTGCATGCAAGTGTGTGCACGTGTGTCAGGTTGCAGGACATTCATAAGCTGTTTTTCTCTCCCCAGACGTTGAATGTACAGATTGGGACCTTCTAAGATAACTTAGGGATTTCCTGCCCAGAGAGGTGGTGTCCTACTGTAAAGAGACCGCTGGCAGCTCATCAATCTGAAGGTAGATGCTTACAGTAATATTCAGTATTATGTACAGAATATGTATGTAATATGTGACCCTGGACCACAAAACCAGTCTTAAGTCACTGGGGTATATATATACAAAAAAAAAAAAAAAAAAAGGGTCAAAATTATCGATTTTTATTATTTTTCTTTTATGCCAAAAATCATTAGGATATTAAAATAAAGATCACCCTCATGTTGTTCCAAACCCATAAGAACTTTGTTCATCATTGGAACACAAATTAAGATATTTTTGATGAAATCCAAGAGCTTTCTGACCCTCCATAGAAAGCATTCAACTGACACATCGTGGTACTGTACTCTCATGAACGTGCAGAATATCTTAATTTTTGTTTTCTTTGCACACAGAAAGTATTCTTGTATCTTCATAACATTACGGTTGAACCACTGATGTCACATGGACTTTTTTAATGATGCCCTTACTTCTTTTCTTGGCCTTCAATGTGTCAGTTGCATTGCTGTCTATGGAAGCTTTGAGTTTTCCTCAAAAATGTCTTAACTTAGGGGTTTGGAACGACATGAGGGTGAGTGATTAATGACAGAATTTTCATATGCCTTATAAGCTAAACTTGTGATAATATCCCTTTAAGCTAAACTTGTGATAAAGTAGCTACACTGGCAACTACAAACAAAAATTACTAATTACATTGAAACTATTTAAGGAAGCAGAGTCTATATTTAATTACTGGTAGAGAAAGTGTTGAATTATTCCATTAATGCCAATCATTTGATTAATTCAACAAAGATCTGTTAAATAATTTACACTAAATGAAACCAATAAAAATAGAAACATTTGTATTACTGAGTCCACCTAATGATAAACAGCAGCATTTTAAAAATCCCTACAAAAAGATGACTCGAATTAACCTGCAAATCATTTTTGAATGAATTAATTTATATGACTCTTCCAAAGAACTGATTCACTGAAAGGAATCAGTTTAGGAGTGCCTGTGTGATTCAAGTTTGTTCAGCTGTAAAGCTGCATGTACAATAAAATGTGACATACTGTACTTTAAAAACACCACTTTGTCATGCTACATCACTGCTCATTTGGAACTAGATTGTTACTGGAAAAACTGTGTTATTTTGGAAAGAGCTGAGCTATTGTCATGCTGATGAAAAATAGTAAGTAGCATTGCTTCCAGTTAGTTATTCGCCAACTCTGAACTATAACCACATGAACTGTGGAGAGAAAAATAATGCTATTAATCAATTTAAGTTTTCCGGCCAACTACGATGTGAGGTCATAACCTATGCTTAATTCAATTAAAAATAAATTTAATTTAAATATATTTTCCTGGTGTTTTATACTGTAGCCTACTAGTTGCCTGTTGTGTGAAGTGATATTTATATAGCGCAAAATCAGACATTTAATTACAAATGTTCATGTATTCACCTTGTCAACCGCTGTTAAGATCTACAATAACTTATTTATGTAGTTTTATCTGTATTTAATCAAAACAGGCAATTTGGGATTTCATGGTAAAACAGCTCAGGACAAGCTCTGAAATTGAAACGGGCTGCTCGGTGAAGAGCTTTGATTTTCATCGCTGTCAGGTGGGCTGTCATTCTGACTGTCTGGTTCTGTTGAAGAGCTTCAAACCTGTGCAGATTAAGATTCATTTGACCAGCCACAGCCTCCATTTCCTGAGAGGGGAGCTGGGGGGACGGCGTTTTTGAAAAGAGATGCCTGCCCATCAGTGGCTCTGCTTGAAATGGCAGAACAGTAACGGCATTGAGTCAGGCTTTAAGTGGATGCAGACGGGTAATTCAAGATGGCTTCTATCATCAGAACATCACTTGGAGTTGTGCCTGCATTTCTGTGGAGGGCTACCAGTTTACCTTTGCCATTCTGTTGAGATTATTGGGTCCACTATCAGTTCAGGTGTGCATGACCTTTCAAAAGATTGAATGTTGTAGATGAATCCTTTGTAGACCAATTTCTTAATCCATATACAAGTAAATAGTAATAACTTGGGAGAATTCACACAAATAAGTTCTGTCATCATTTATTCACAATTAAGTTGTTCCAGACCTGGCTCTCTTTTTTCTGGAACACAAAAGAAGATTTTGATAATATTTTGAAGAATATTGGTAACCAAACAGTTTTGGTTACCATTAATTTTAATTGTGTGGACCAAAAAAAAAAAAAAAAAAAAAAGATTATCAAAATATCTTATTTTGAAAGAATGATAATTTGTAAGTGAACTGTCTATTTTTTACTAGCCCTGCAAGCATTTTGTTCGTATATAAATAATAATAATAATAATAATAATAATAATAATAATAATAATAATAATCATAATAACTCTCTCTCTCTCTCTCTCTCTCTCTTTATATATATATATATATATATATATATATATATATATATATATATATATATATATATATATATATATATAATAATATATTTTTTTCATATTTTAGATGCATATTCAAGTATCTCTAATGTATTAACTTTTTATTTTAAATTTATTATAGCTGCACCAAAAAAAAAAAAGAAAAAAAAATATGTAACAAATAATTTATTAAACTTTTCATTTGCAGTAGTAACCAGTAGAATTAATACAGTTAGAGATATAAATTCAGAAAGATATATATTCAGAATATATATATTTTTTTTCTGGTGTTTTCTGTAAATACCATGGTAATGTTATTCAAAACAACAATATTCAAAACATCACTGAAACCCATGTTAAAGCTTGGAAGTTCTAAAAATAAAAAGATATAGTGAAATAGCATCATCTGCCTTCCTTTTTGTTGAAATTCAAGTATGAAGTATGACTCCTTTAAATGGTTAAATAGTAAATCTGTAGTTCATGTAACACGATACAGTATTAATAAAACTCCTTGAGCTGATTGATTTATGAAATGTGAAAGTGCTTAATCAAAGCCACTTCTGCTTGTTTGTAAAAGAATAATGTCAGGATATTTCTCCTTATTAGTTTAAGTGTGGTTCCTACCACAAAGACTTCTTGGCTTCTCCAATCGTTAACTCGACACAGCAGTCAGCGCTGAGCCACCCTCTTCCACAAGTGTACTCTAATGTACTCCATTGGCTTCAATCATATATCTGAAGCCAATCATATTTAAAGTGTCATATTTCAATTACATTTTTAAATTTATAGCCTTGTTAAAATGAAGCTCACATAGAGCTTGGCTAATTTGATTGCATCCCCCAGACTCGGGAGCCAGGCCTGGTATAAAATGCAGATGGTTTGAAAAGCACCATAAACATCTCCATATGGATGGGACCCCCTAACAAGCAGCTTTTGGTATATTTGCATAACATCGCTGGTAGTTTTGATGTGAAGCACAGCTTTTGCTCTTTGGTTCCCTCTGATTTGGGTTTTAAACCTGCAAGCGGTGCACTAAAAACAAGTGTTTTGTGAAATGCAGGCTTTACCTTGCTGCTCTTGTTCCCCTCCATCTCATCTTCTTCTTTCCATCTGCATTTCACACCAGAATCCCTCCATCCTCTCATGGCTCCTTGATCCCTACGCTGGCAACAGCTGCTTGCCATGTGATTGGAGACTTCCTGTCATTATAACTGATGTGTTTTTATTCTTTCCACTTCCTTGAAGCCTGATCAGAATTAAAATTGCTGGTGGAATTTCCTGTCAAGGCAGGTCATTTATTCAGCAAGTGCAACCACTGACAGGCCTTTGATTGGCCGTTGCCCTTAGCAATCGCACTCTGTACAGTTTATTTGTTTTTTCCTCTCAGCCTACAGATGCAGGTTGAGCCCACAGCTGTCTGTAAGTACAGGTTGTCTGTCCAGGGGAGACCCTGCCCCTGTGAGACCTCTCACATGAGAAAGAGAGGAAGTTTTAATAGGCCCTTCCACCACCTGCTACAGCATGCGTTCTGTGTTTGTTCAGGCCGGTGCAGAGGTTTCGTCCATTGATTGGTGAAACTAAACAGATGCCTTTTTTCCTTTTCTTTCTTTTTTTTCTCTCTGACCCTCTCTCTCTCTCTTTCTCTGAGTTGGGGGATGCAAGAACCGCCCAGGTGTTTGCCCCCCTGAGACGGCACTATAACACTGTCACGAAGGCCACAGTGCCTGCAGAGACTCGTGTACCAGCAGCAGCCAGCATGTTTGATGAAGGTCAAATTAACCTGAGTATGCCCTCTACAATGGTTAAAGATGTGCATGGTTGAATGTTTCATAAAATGGTAACACTTTACAGTATGGTTTATTTTTTTAGCATTAGTTAACATTAACAATTAACACTACTTATACAGGATTTATTAATATTAATGTTAATCTAAACATTTTTAATCAGGGTTCCTGCGGGTCCTTAAAAAGTTTTTCAAATTTAAGGCCATAAAAAGTCTTAAATTGTACAAGAAAGTCTTAATTAAATAAACATGAGCGCTGCAGGGCTGCAGTTTCAAAGTCAGGTGCTGCACTGCTTTTGTTAGTTAGTTTTCTTTCAGTTAGTTTTCTGCCGTTCCGAAAGCGCCACCTGCTGGCAGAGAATGAATGTGTATTTTCCTGTTGTTTTTGTTCAGACCAATGTGAAAATCGACCCATGTTTTTACCCTGCAAACACAGACCTGTAAATGTGAACTAGTGGATCGATAAGAAGATAATGCATTATAAAAATCTAAACAGTAAAATGTATTTATGTTATTTAATTAATATAATAATTTAATGAAAATAATTGTTTAAATTAATATAATAATTAATACTTTTGACTCATCCATTTTCTTATAAATGGTTTAAAGGCTGAAATGTGAAGTGTATCATTTTATAAAACCTTTTTGTTTTTGTGAAGACATGCTTTTTACAGTCATTTCACAGTTTAATATGTTAATATAGACATTGCCCTACCCTGCTCATATGGTATTAATTTTATTTGTGCAGGTCTTCAAAAAGGTCTTTAAAAAATGTAATTTGAGTTTAAAATCCTGCAGAAACCCTGTCAATACATTTGTAAGATCAAAAGTTCTGTATCTGTGAACAATGGATAATGCACTGTTAATAAACTAACGAGACCTTCTTGTAAAGTTTTTACAGAATTATTTTCCTATTTCTTTTGTAGAAAGTGGTAGTCGATCTCATTTGTCCATACTCATAAAATAAACCTTAAAATTATAGGTAACACTTTAGTATAGGGACCATTTCTCACTATTAACTAGTTGCTTATTGGATGCCTTTTATTAACATATTGGCTGTTTATTAGCACTTATAAAGCACATATAATATTCTGCATAACCATATTCTATATCCCTAATCCAGC